>NC_069115.1:37092587-37462587 GCF_025612915.1 Magallana angulata
GAAACGTTTTATTAAGTAACTGTAATGAGCAATGCATTGTAATTGCTATTTAAATTTATGATTGAAAAGATACCTTTCATGTAGGTATGAATTGTCGTAACGAACTTTTGTGAATTAAATCATTGACATAGTTTTGCGCCCTGGGGTAATCCTCGAAGTAACCTAATCTGTGTTGTTTGTTAGACTTACAGATTTGCAAGTAGTGCGTACATTCTATTTCATTTCAAAATATAAGTAACATTATATATAAACGTAAATAATGCAGCAGTAGGTCGCGCAACATTTAAGACAACTTGAAGGAGCTTAAAATAGTAACCTTAATTATAAGAACCATGGGGAAAAGGTACTTTCTTGGTGGAGTAAATATTTTTTTCCTTATTTATCAAAGTATGACCAAGATTGATAAATTTAAGTCTTTAAATTTCAAACAAGTGTCTTACTTAACAATATATGGCCCAGTGGCGTTTCCGGTACGCAGTGTCATCAAAATATCAACTCACCATTAAGGTTATGAATACATGCAGGCTTCGTCAATGTTGTAGATACCCACAGCTACCCAAAGTAATGCATTTGACATATCAACGGCAATTGGTTAATTCATTTTTTATCTGACAAGATAAGGATTCATCGATCTTGAAATGTGTGATATTGTTAGTGATCGTCAGCATATTAAAGCTTAACAGTTTTAACTAGAAGTTTAATTTAAAATTGCATATTTAAGCCATTTGCCTACTAGAAACAACAAAGGTTTTTTTATTACATTTTTTATCTGACAAGATAAGGGGACATTGATCTTGAATTGTGTAATATTGTTAGTGATCGTCTGCATCATAAAGCTGAAAATTTTAAAAATTAATTTCATTTCATATTTTCTTGGGTAATAGTTTAGATCTAGTGGATATCAAGTATAAATATAGATGTGCTGAACAAATTTTCAATTCAAATTTGTTCATTGCAATTTATTTCCACCTTTAACTTAAAAGAACGTAAGAAATACGCAAATATTTTTCTTTTGAAATGCTAGATTTTTTCATCATTTGAGACGATATATGAATGAGGGTAGAAATCTAGAGAATGCTTACAAGTAATCCAAACTGGCGCAGTTTTTCTTGAAGATAACCTATTTAAACTTAAAAGGGTTTTGTAGGTACTTATTTCTTTTTCACAACCATCTAAATATATTCTTAAATAATTATAATCCCTTATAAAGAAGATTTTCCAACTCCACCCTTTTTTTCGTAATTTAATCAGTGTAGATAAATATGATAAATTAATCGATGTGAGGCAAAAAATGTTTTCAAAACGAGCTTTGATCGTGTTCTAAAGCCTCATTGATATATAATTGCTGATACGCGTTTTTAGATACCGGATTTCAATGCACACAAACGTTAATCGAATGAGTGCACTCAACTTTTAAAAAATGTCAAGGTAATTATAACCTCAGCATTCTTTTTAAGTGTATCATGCCAGATTTGTATTTACAGTTTGTCCTATAAATTTTTCATTCAGTATTTATGATAAGCAAATACTTTATAAATGCTCTTTAAATTAATGATTTCAACGATATCTTTTTCGTAGGATTGGACTTTCATGAATGAACCGTTCACATATTTTTGCGCACTGTATATTTAATCCTCACTATAGCGTATTCTTGGTTGTTTGTTTAACGAATATGTTTCACATTTTATGTCCTGTACCATTACATAACAAATATAGCATTGGAATTTTAATAAATATAAAACAATCATTAAATTCTGACTAACACTTTGAAACAAAATTGCCATTTGTTTCATTGCTTTGATATGTGTTGTTTTGTCGTCGTGTGTTGTTCCAAACGTTCTTCGATTCAATTGCTCGAATGTTAAATATGATCCTTTATTATAAAACAAAAAAATTGATATCTTTATATATGAAGATTATGAAATCATACAGACTCAGTCCATTTTAACCAGTCAAATAAATAAAGTACATGAAAATATTAAATGTTGCTGCCCAATGTACATTCCATCAAACGAGGATAAAATTAACAACTACCTGACAATATGCATTTTATCGGACACAGATTAGTGGCCAATTAAACATAGCGGAAAATCCAAAATGACAAATCCCAAGTTCTATCCAAAAGAAGATAAAACCCGTGGGTTGATATATGCAAGGAAATTCCGAATATGAAGGAGTTTGCTATGATTTACTCTAATATATCATATTAAACAAATACATTACTGCCCGATACTTGAGCAAAGAAGTCCAGAGACCTTGGGATCAATATTTTTCAAGAAGAATATGAAGGCGTTTACATTCCTGATGCTAAGTTTTCGTCTCATAATAACGGTCGTAAACTCTACGAATTTAAAAGGTATGTACTGGTACATACATACGTATAAAAACCTTTGAAAATATAGACCAATACACTATTTGCAAATGCAGATTGCTTGACCTGGAATGTACATGTAGTTGTAGATGGAGAATGTGTATATTCAAAGATTGACCAAATTACCAGCGCAAAGATTAATCAAACAACACAGATTTGTTGCCGGAGATCCGGTGTCCATGCGAGATATCAAGAGGAAATGGAAATTGATTGTTGTGGTGGCAAGTATTTAATAAGTGTTCAAACAACTCAAAATTTTGTTTATATACGGACTACTTTTCACGTGAGCAAATTGCAATATGAAAAAGGGAAAGAGAGAATATGACAGATTTTTTGCTTTAAACTTATGCAAGAAAACATTATAGTCGTACTATTTTCTGTTATGTTATCCCATGTGAATTGAAGTCGTTGGTTGTTGATTTCAGAGGGAATTTACAAACCTCAAATAGAGTTGTGTTGTAACGAGCAAGTGTATGTAAAGGACCTGCAAACAAACTGTGGTTGTAAGTGTGGTAAGTAATCCTTTTATAATGCATTATATACTCTTGTCGTATCAAACACTAGATTTTATACATTCAAATTAGCTCTTGACAGAGAAAATAACTTTTAAATACAGTAAAAATTGACTAGTAAATAAAGTTTGTCAAGAATATATCATGGGTATATTCCAAAATATTAAATTGCTTCATTTTAAAGGAAGAAATCGAAAATGAATACATAATAAAACGAATTATTGTTTAGATTTAATCATCGTGCTTTCAAAAGTATCTCTTTAGTCTCTTTTTCGGATCATCATGATAAAAATTAAAAATTCTTTTGTCATCTATTTTTCATTTAAAAGGAAAATCAACTTTTGAGAAGGACGAGAATAGAATAAAATCTGGTGCAGCTAAAGGTTACTCACCACGGCCTCATCAAAACCGTTGGAAAGAGTTGAACAGTTTGGACTAAAGGTAAAATTAAATATCTTCATGAATGTTTCAATTTGAATATGCAATAGACAATTTCCAAGCTTTAAAAGATTTAAAGTAATTTTATAAAACTTGTCATGAAAATCATGGTATATTTGTGTACGTAGGTGCAGAAAGAAATATCCACGCAACTCTAAAATTTTGTTTTGCATCTGGAAACTACGGACAACGAAATCTAAGAACAACAAACATATTTTAATATCCATACTCAGTGGCAACTCCTTTTTTATAAGAGTTTAATTATGAGCCAATAAAAATATTAGGACACAGTTTACGTTGTTGTTTCTATTTGTATTTAAGTATGTTGTAAAAATCAACATTTAAAATTTAAATATGAAAATTTTTAATAAATGTTTTTCAATGACATTTTTTTTTGGAAAATCTAATCATTACCCGAATGCAGTTGTTAAACTTTTCTTTCATATTTCCCGAGTACGATGAGATTTGGCGTCGGACGAAGCAGTTTAGCTGTCACAATAAATAACTTTAAATTTTTGGGAAAAAGTTCGTGAACTCTGAACGATATACGTTTTTTGACATACACAGTTAATAAATACATCGCATTTGGCTGGATTGTTTTTAAATATTAGGTTTATAATATAGGCACATAAAAACGTTACTTTCTATGCCTTGTCTGAACTTGTTCATATCTCCTTGTAAAATGACTTTGTCAAAAACTTGTAATACCTTGTATATTCAAAATACTATCTTTTTTTAAGTACAAACGTTTTACTTTGCCTTTATTTATATAATCATTTTATAGGATTGATGACATGGTTTGCAGCCCACAATTACTTTGGCAGATAGAGTCATTGAAGATATTTTAAGTCGAAAGCATAAAATTAAGAATTATGGATTTTTTTTAATTAATGCAATGAGAAAGAGAAATGAATAGATCACTCGTTTGATAATTATTACGAGTAATAATATTTAATGCGTATGATCGATCCGATATAATCCAATCCATTTATATTCCAACAATTCCGAATACGTATACAACTTATGAATTTATATCAATTACATAAAGTAGTGAAAACAATAAATAAGTAAAGTCTTATAACTTTTGAATTAAATTATTTAATTATGATCTTATCAACAGCATAAGTGCATTAACTGACAACGTATTTTAGCTACTAACTCCCACTGCCTGTAATAAAGCATGATTGATTGTGTAATATATATATATATATATATATATATATATATATATATATATATATATATATATATATATATATATATATATTATATCTGAAGATTAACAAACAAACATGTCATTTCCTGGTATTTTATCAATTTATTAAAAAAAACCTGAAACAGCATTAAATTCTACACATTTATAAATCTACGCTTTTCAACTGAATTATTTTGTTACTTTTTCATCCTACGTCCATAATCTGCCTAAAGTTACGTAATGTTTAATTATGATGTCACGTGGCGTAGGAACACACAGTTTAATATCAAAAATGTATTCCAGGAGTGACATCTATCAAATATTGAGATAAACAGATGATAAATATATATAGAAGCAGAAATAATAAATATGTTGCAAATGTGCTTGTTCTAGAAATACAATCTTATAATTATAAAGTGCTGATTGATTTATAAATCCAAGATGCCGCGAAAAAACATGCATGCGTTTTCTCAATTCGTTTAAAAATCGTTCTGAATACCGTCTTGATTTTTTTTATTACGCATATTTTGATCGTAAGCAAAAATGGTGAGATCTACAGAAAAGAATTTAAATGACACATACATAGGTGAATGGATATTCAGAGTCTTTCAGGTAATATAGAAGGGTAGTTAAAAATATCAAATTTTATTTTGCTCTTAAAATGCACAAGCTTTATTCATAAAAATCACAAGTATTTACCACACCGAACAAAGCTGAAATAATGAATTATCAAGAGTTGAATTTTTTCAAGTCATTCTACATCAGTTTTTAAGTATATATATTCCAAACAGTAAATAAGTAGTCAGAGATCTCTTAACTACTTACATGTATTGGTACATGTGTCTCTAGAACAACACAACAATTTCAATTTCAACAACAACAACACCCAAAAAAAAACCAATATATACACATGGTTAAGAACTTTATTTGCTCCGTTTAAATGAATGCTTTTTGTTTTTAGATTTATAATTTGAATGTATTCGATATTAATAGTTAACATGTAAGATGAAATATACTTTAAATACATAAAAATATACACGGACAGATAAATGCAAAACGCAGTATTTTACATTTTACACAATCTAAAGCATGCGGTATTTTAATTTTGTCTGATAAAATTCAGAAGTTAAGAGTTTAAAGTACATGTACCCTGAACTACCCATCGCGTTTCCGTATTTCCTCGCCCCAGTTTGGAAAACCCCTAGGATGTGTCAAGCAGTAAATCTTTTAAATAGTAGGTATGCGGCATCTTTATGGAGAATGCCATGGAATTTATTGTGAAATTAAACTGTCATAATATGAATCTATTTTCGTGATTAAAATGATACGTACTTTAAATGTATGTTACATAAATGGGCATTCAAATAGGTGCTTTAATAATGACTTAATCAAAATGACACTGTAAAATTTTACGTCTGTTTTGAATATCATTACTTCTAATACCTTTTTGTGAGCAGATAATGCATTTAACAGATAGCCGTGAATGAAAAAATGAATTCTAGCATGTTTTGAGGGCCTGTTTGAATAACGCTGTGTTTGGGAAATATGTGTTTAGCTGATTATAAAAAACCCAGCATGCAAAATATCACAAAAATTGATTATATTCGTTGGTCATATTCACAATTGAAAATATTGGTATTCAACATACTATACTACTACCAATGATAAAAAATGTGCATGGCCATTTTTATGCTAATCCGTTTGTCCTACATTTTTATACAAACGTCTTTGTTTTCTTTTCACAAATATAATATTTACCTCTTACTGCAAGAAAACCTCTGTTAAATTTGCACTTTTCTATACAGTGATATTCCTCATTGAAATTGAACCAATAAGCTTTAAATGCCCATTGTGTTTAAGCTGAAATTTAAATGACACGGTGCAGCCAAAATGTAAATGAAATTTTTATACGGTGTATCATTTTCCTCAACCTAAAGTTAATATTCAGCACACACAAACTGAAAAGATTATAGAGTAAAATTGTCCGTTGCTGGCGGAGCCGAGCCTTCTATGGACTTTACCGACCCCATAAATTTCTTTAAACAGTCAGTAACAAACCTAATAAGTGTTTTGTTTTGTCGAGGTCCTAAAGTTTGATATGTAAACAAACGTTTGTGTAGAAAATCAGTTCAAATAACGTTATGTCCGCCATGTTGCGCTATAAATTTTAACGCTTGCCTTTTAAAGAAATTTGTAAGGCAGCCACGTGACGCGTTTCATCCAATGACGTCGCGACATTCTAGTCCGAGGCAAAACAATTGTGGATGTAAACAACTAGTGCAAACAAGAAACTAAACGATTTATGAAACATACATGTATTTTGTTACATTTTTGAAAAAAAAAAACATTTAAATTAAAAAAAAAAAGGCCACGTCACGATTGTGATCAAATTGTGTTTTTATTTTTTGCAATGCTTTAAAAATGCATTGATAATGATCAAATGAAATTTTAAAATCAGTTGTAGAGTTATAAGCTCGATACAGGAATCATAATTCTTTGTCATGTAAATAATCTCTTTTTTTTATTACACAGGATAAATATACCAGCAAGCAATCTTTTTCAAGCTGATTTGTCTATCTACTCATTCGACTCAAGCATAAAATGATTTGCTTTACATAGAATAACAACGAATTAAGGGCTATTTAACTAGCTTATGACTCAACGACTGACACTCAACCTTATGGTTATCTATTACATGTAGAAATGCCCTACTGAAGTATTGAAAGCTTTAAAACAAAATAACTAATACATGTATCGCGACTATGCTCCTTTAATTGTGTGAAGTTATACAGCGAGTCTGGGCACAAACAACACAACTAATTTTTTTAACCTAGGGTTTTCGATACAGATTAATGGTTCCTTTAATTACAAAACATTCCAAAGATATGCCTGACAAAATTATTTCTTTGCGCATTGTGACTTATTATTTCAAACTTCTACGAACCCACTCCTATGAATATTCCAACAATAACTTATTAATAAGTATTGAAAACTGTGCACATTAATACATGTATATATCCTGGCCACATGATAGATTAATATCTGCACAGAACAAATCATATGTAAGTAGGTCAATGAATGCAGTCTGTTCCGATTAATATCAGGTAATAAACGGTTCAGTAATATGGGAAAGGTCTGCTTGAAATACCAAAATATATTTTGTCACATAAATTAATACTTTTTTGGTCATTAGAATATGCAGGAGTTTACCATAATAAATTTAGATATTGTCTGATAAATATACAAACTAATAGCACTACATTTTTAGGGAACAATTAATAGGTTTTGCTAGGCTCCCACGTAAACTATTTTAGATCTTAATGCTAGTACCTATAAAAAGAAATTGCATTTCCTTAATAATTGAAGAAGTTTGAAAAGGTTTTTTTTTCAAAAACAGAATGTACACAGCGAATGATCAAAAGCATGCATGTGCATGTTGATAGATGCAGCTTTTTCTGATTAATATCAAAATTAAGTTTAGAGTGAAATCAATACCTTGAACTAAATATATAATTTAGATTGTATCAGACATAAAAATGTCATCACCACTTAATGCTAAAATGCCAATGCAATATCAACAGTGCAAAATTTCAAAAGAAAATGCATGCAAACGTATGCTTGATAATGTTTAAATCTCAGAACAAACTATATCAATGGATTCACGAATTAAAAGGCACTAATTACCACGACATAGATGATTACATAAAAATTATTCTTTTTTTTTTTTTTTAAAAAGCATGTCAAAAACGTAATCAAAATAATTGAATGAAATAGTAGCTATTTTTCTACTTCAAATTTAAATCGTCATAAATAAGTAAAAAAAAAAATCAGGTATCATATGTAAGATCAATAGCATTAAATAGCACAAAGCATTTTTTTTAAAACCCCCGGAAGATCTACACATCCCGAATGATCCTGGTTCAAAAAAGAAAATGGGGGCTGATATCTGGTCTTTCCGCTTTTCCATGTTATATAAAACAGCGCTCACATTTAGCCCATTTTGAATTTTGCTGAAGAGGTCTATATATAATAATTAAGGAATGAATTGTACTCTGAAAATGTCAGCCTGCATTTTGCTGATACTGGGGGTCCTCTGCGGTAAAGCTGTCGCCAAAGGTAATAGCAAATTTCCATACATACTTATTTCAAAAATCTCATAAAAATAATTTTCTATAAATGCTGTATATATACATAAAATGCCGTCTAGTTGTAGGTGGAGAATGCGTTTTCACACAGAACGATACAATAGATTCCACAGAATTTGATAACACGACACAGATCTGTTGTTCAAGATCAGGTGTTCACGACAGGTATCAGCAAGGACAGGAAGTAGACTGTTGTGGAGGTAAGAATAAGCGTATATGCATGTACTTTACAAAAATACGTGCTCTAATTTCACTGTGAAAGATAAAATTTAATGAGACAATTAATTTTTAAAAATTGAATTCATTGATTCAAAGTGTAATATTAACAACAACTGCAAATATTCGAGGAAAAGTTAAAACACTTTCAGGCTTTAATTGTTTGCTTCAAACCTAGTCAATTCTACAATGCTTCATTTTGAACCATTTATTTCAATTGAAGAAGGAATATATAACCATTTATTTCAATTGAAGAAGGAATATATAGACTAGGAATGGATCTCTGCTGCAACAACAAAGTACTTAGAATGGATATAATAATGAAAACCTGTGACAAACGTAAGTGTATGAAAAACATTTTATGATCTTTTTTTTATTTCCACATTTTAAGATGATTTATAGTTGCACATCACATAAAACAATCAACCTTTATTAGTTATTGTCTTTGATTGGGGAGCAAATTTGATTTTTTTCCCTCTAATATAATTGCTGTATTGTCATATTTTAAATTCAAAGTTGGAAAAAACATTGAAAATAATCGAAAACTAATTCTAGGTCGTTTTAATAAAATGAAATACACGAACCCCCAAATTTACATATTTTTTTGCTAAAGTGCAATTTTTTCCTGAAGTCTACATTAAATGAGTTTTCAATTTTAATATATACAATCATTTATTTTGTTAATCGTTTATATCTCATTATTTCTCGTACTGCAATAATGGCTTTGAAATCACGACTTGAATTGTAACACGCACGGAAATATTATGAACGCATCTGAATCATATATGGGTAATCAAATAATCATGGATTTGGATGTTTTGAATCAATATAATAAATTGCATTACATGTTGTTATATTCCAACATTTATTTGCTAGTTAAGTAAACGTTTGGAAAGTTTATAGTAAGAGAGCAACGAAAGATAACCCAGCAATGGAAATGTCAACGGAAATATAGTTAATAATTATACAGAGATAAAAAAAAAACTTGTTAAAAAGGGGGGGGGGGGGGGGTTGAAGCCGCCTTAGGGTCCTCAGTGGGTCAAGAGCAAAGCCCAGGTTGGGGCCCAAGTCAAAGGTTGAATGACCATCTTTAAGTCCTCCTTAAAGATGGCTTAAAGGTGTTTAAAGGTAGCTTAAAGACGATCTTTAAGCCACCTTTAAGCTACCTTTAAGCTATAAGTATTGCTTAAAGGTGGCTTAAAGAAAGCGTAAAGATGGCTTAAAGGCAGCTTAAAGACTATCTTTAAGCCACCTTTAAGCCACCTTTAAGGACAACTTATAGGTCCTTAATGTCCAAACTTCTTTAAGCCACCTTTAAGCCACCTTTAAGCTACCTTTAAGCCACCTTTAAGCCATTAAAAAAATTTAATTCAATATTGTGCTTAATTTCCAACAAAATGTATCAACTTTATGAAAGAAAAGGTATTAAAACGGTTTTTGTTCTAGAAAGAAAAATGAAAAAAAACACAAAAAAAAAACCGGCCACGGCGAGAATTGAACCCGGGACCCTCAGTTTACTAGCATCACCACACATCCTCTGCGCCACGGCAACTTACATATATATGATCGTTTTTATATCCTATATATCAGTGGATATTGAATCACTGTATTGAATGTGTTTACTTGAAATGATTTTGACAAACCATTCAGTTTGTAACAATCAATTATATTTAATTTATAAATTACATGCATGCATGTATTTAGAATGAAATACGGAACGTGGTCTTCAGTAAACAAAAATATATTTTACCTAAATGGAAACCGTTAGGTTCACTATAGTAGGCTTTCTTAGTTAATAAATTTAAACCGAGTAGATATACGTTCATCTAATTTATAGCTATAAAAATGTAAGAAAGAAAATGAAATCATTTCTTTTATTAAATGCATTGATACTATTAGGGTATTTGTTCAATTTCCCGCAATTTCCCGGTTTTCATGATCGCGGCGCCGTTCCAATATGTTTAAATATTTACATGTAATTGTATGTACATGTACATGATTTTTAAACTATCAATTCTATAACAAACAAAATTACCAATTACCGGTGATGTATTTACTGCATGTGGCAATTGCAAATGACTTGTACATACAATTGTATGATGTGCCAGGCCGGGTATATTTGACATATTTACCCTTATACATATATTTAAATAATCAACCCCTATTTATGATCACCGGTACATTAATTAATTAGCCTCAAGATTTTACTCTTACATACATGTATCGTTAATTTGTAGACGTAACATCTTTGAAACCCAGAGCTAGGAAATAATACTTTGAAAATGAATTACAAATGTAAATTAACTTTTATTCATTAGACTTATCGTATACTCGTACATACTAAGATTCAACGCCTTTAGAAACCCTGACGTGCACCTGGGCACACGACACACCTGTTGTGTATATCTTGTATATTCTGTGTTAGTTCCAGGGGTTTTCTTAAGTTGGACAAACAATAGACTTTAATTAGATATACACAAACATGCACCTGGGCACACGACACAACTGCTGTGTATATCTTGTATATTCTGTGTTAGTTCCAGGGGTTTTCTTAAGTTGGACAAACAATAGACTCTAATTAGATATACACAAACGAACAAAACTATGTCTAGACAAACAAAGCAGTAATATCCTGCCCGATATAACAAAGGCAGTTGAGAGTCTTTTCATCTTTAACATCTATCTAGCAGATCTAGAGTTAGAAATAATGAAAATTGAAAAAAAAATACAAACCTTAAACCGATTAACAAATTAAATCATGCATTTTTGGTTCATTATCTTTATTTTGTTTAATAACCGGATGAACTGAGAGAGAGAGAGAGAGAGAGAGAGAGAGAGAGAGAGAGAAAGAGAGAGAGATTTATCACCGATTAATTTATAATAGGAAACAAACATACTTTAATTAGTTTTATGCACATATTAAGATACAAAGACTGCGCTCATACCTACAATAATTTTGAAACCCCCAAAAAATTATAAAGAATTTTATAACGGCAATCTGTGTCCATCAGAGCGGTGCTGATGATAGCGATCTGTGTTTAATGGAGCGACGATTAAAACCGCCTGGAACACCCCCCTCCCCTTCCTTGGAAATTATATTATCACTCGGATGACCCCCTCCCATCTCTATAAAAGAACTTTTGCATTTAATATTATACAATTATTTAATGCTTGAGCAGTCAATAGACCAGAATATTTTTCCCTTGGTGCAGGGAACAGCTCAGTACGATCTATTGCCCGAGGCCAACGGCCGAGTGCAATAGATCATACTGAGCTGTTCCCTGCACCAAGGGAAAAATTCTGGTCTATTGACTGTTCAAGCATTAAATAATTGTTTTATTACCTAATTCCTTCTTAAGTTTTCGGGGATTACAATTTGCATATTGCAAATGTTTTTCGTGCCATTATGCAATGTATTAAGATTTTTTTTTTCATTTTTTACATGCACAAAACCTGTTGCATGCATTACAACATCTCAATTTAATATAAGTTTACACAAAGAAGGGGGGGGGGGTCTTCAACGCATTATCTTTTAAATAGTCTAGTACCTTATATGAGGCTTTTAAACTGTTGATTAGTTGATTATTTGATACCCCATTTTGAATTTGGTTTCACCAAGTACTAAAAACAGCGTTTATGTAAAGGAATATACATTCCCTGAGAACTATCGAAAGGATGTAACATTAATTAACATACCCGCGTTCTTAAATACGTTGCCGGTCCAATAGATTGCAGTCTATTGACCGGCGGTCCAATAGATCACAGTCTATTGACCGGCGGTCCAATATATCGCAGTCTATTGACCGGCAGTTAAAAAAAGACGCAAATATTTAATTTGTAATAAAACAACAAAATATCTTTGATTAGGTAATAAATGTTTTTATTGTTCAGCTTGATCAATATTGACTTAAAGGCCACTTAAAGACAGTGTAAAGGCAGTGTAAAGAGAGCGTAAATGGCACTTAAAGATGCTTAAAGGTGGCTTAAAGGTGGCTTAAAGGTAGCTTAAAGAAGTTTGGACATTAAGGACCTATAAGCACTTGCTTAAAGGTGACTTAAAGGCGGCTTAAAGGTTGTATAGCCTTTAAGCTCCTTTAAGTCACCTTTAAGCCACCTTTAAGGACTTGCTTAAAGATGGTTTTTCGCCCTGTGAGTGGCGAAGCCATTGAAAGCTTTAATGCTCTGCTAGTTATTCTTGACATATTAAAAACATGATAAGTAGCAACGAATCTCGACATTTTACATGTCATTGTGGTAAATGTAATGTGTCGATATAAATCTAGCTATTTTTATAATGCCACAGTAAAAAATGTAATTATGAATATGTGTACATGTAGCTGTTGTTGTTAGTCCTTTTAATTCAATTTACGATTAAATGATTGTTTAATTGTTTTAAATGTTAAGTCGTTTGATTTGTATAATATCTCATTTACCAGAGATTGGGTTTGTATATTAGATAGATTGATTTAGAAAAAAGGTATTAAGTAATTCAATAGTTTTTTTTCAAAGTAGGAAAACAAATAATCTACATTTTTAAATATGTTGGTTTTTTCAGGGACAGATCTCCTGGAAAAGAGGAAAAGCACTGTAAAGTTGTGCAAAGACAAAACTAACTCGACATTGCATCAAAACTGTTGTACCACTACTAAACTTTTATCAAAAAGGTATTTAGTTTGTAAATCTCTCTTTTTTTCAAATATGTAAGCAGCTGAAAGAAATATATGTTTTAAGATAACTTCTGCAAAGTCTATGTTTTTTTAACAAAAAATTCTTCTTGTAGATGCAACAAGAGACGAAAGGAGATTCAGAGTATTTTAGATTTGAGATCTTTGCTAGGAAAATCGAAAGTGAAAAAGACACTGTTGATGATAATTTTACTGTAACCAATGATTAAATTTTAGAACTTAAATTGAGTGATTTCTTACTTTTTTATATTAATTTCGATTGAGACTTAAAATATCCCTAAATAGTTTTTGTCCTTACATATTGGCTTTGAATGATTTTTTTCAGATCCAAATAAACTTAATTTAAATTGAATGTGTGAACTATTTTGTATACATATCACATTTGTTTTGCGTCAAAATATTGGTAAAAGAAAGTATTTGAGAAATAAGTAGCAATATTTAAAGTTCACCGGAATATTAACTTGTTTATTGTTTATTGATCAATCCTCTAAAGCTCGAAGAGTTTCCCAGAAGATTTGATCACGTACTGATCAAGTTTAACTAATGAACTTTTTAACATTGTTGTTTATTACTTTTATTTACGTTTGAGAAAGGCTATTCGTTCAGAATTATAAATATAACCGTGATTTTATATTCATCATAATACAACCATAAAACGATAAGCGCGTGCGGAAATCATTGTGAGTCATTCAAAAGTTCAACCAGAAATAAATGGTTTTAATATTTAATATGTTTATATAGGGGAACATATTTGCAACTTGGTATAAACAATATATTGATCTCATTAAGTGTTCGTGTGATGATTCTTGTCTCATACGCGAACAGAGAGAAAACCTGCATTACTCTTAGAATCACCCAAATATTTTACAATCATACTCATGAGATTCCCCCGAACAACCCTTTTGTGCCCTAAAACAAATCCATGTCAAATGATTCACGAAATACTTCATTGATATATGACAGGCATTACACTGTAGTACATAACACATGCGTAATATTTTCAACAAGACACCTGAATGTTCTTTTCAAGGACGGTATTTAAACATACCTCAACAGGTGACTGAATTTATAAAACTGTCCTGGTTTACGCAAACAGATAATCAATCTAGTTCACAGTGTACTACTTGGATATTTAACTTTAATGAATGAAATCAGAAGCTTTGAAAGACCCATCGACATGTAAAGAAAATCATTTCAAAAGCAACGAATGCATAAACGACTACATGTACTGACAATCGTAGAAAGGAAGGAAATATGAAAAGGGTGCGTTTAATAATAGTTTTGAATCTTACATGATTGATAAACTTAATGATTTTTTATTAAGTATCTGTAATATCGTTTTGATATCATTGCAGTTTAAAGAAAAAACTTAATATGTCCTCTTGAGGCAAAATCTACGATACAAAAATTATATAAAATCGTTAATTGAGCAAGATTTTCGATTTTTAGCTGACAATTTATATTAAGATTACATTAGCATTGTATAGTTATATACTTTAAGTGATTTTCTAAATTTTTAAAGCACTGCCTAAATATTCCATCGGATATACGTTTACTTGTGTTCAACACAATGCTGTTTCCTTGATATTGCTATATCAGCAAAAACTAATGCATGTTACTTTATGAATTTACATGTCTGAAAAAATTATAAATTGGAATAATTTATATGTAAGTAGATAAGTAAAATGACATCAGGGCCATCCAGGATCTACTCCATATCCACAGTGCCCACCTCAGGGTTTCCTTGGGTTTCTTCAGTACCCTCAGTGCAAATATCCGGGCCATCATGGTTTACTCAGTACCCCCAGTGCAAACTTTCAGGGTTTTTTCAGTTCCTCTCAGGGGTTTTTAAGGACGTTTTTTATAGTCTCGCGATTATTTTCTTACAGTATTATTGTAATCTTTAAAACGTAGCTACATGTATATACGGACCGGTAGTCCGGTACTCTACTACTAGCTAATGTATAGGGGACAATCATAACTCTTTAGTATTGATTTCGACTGCATTTATAAAAAATCCTTGATATTTCTAAATCCGGCTGTATGACAATAAAAAAAAACAAGAATGAGTAAACATCATTAGAAAACAAATATATGCAATCACTGAATAAAAGTAAGGCGAACAATTGAAAAAACTGTACGGATTTTAACTGCTTTGTAAGAAGGGTTGAAAGAAAAATATAAAACATTGTGTTCAAATGATGTGTTTAATTGTTTTAAATTATCATGCAGCAATTACTATGTTTATGTGGTAATAAAAAATGCATCCAAACTAAAAATGATTTCTTAGTACGAACATGAATTAAACTTAAAATAAAATTAAAAAAAACTGAATGACTTGTTGATGCACTCAGCAACTTTAGGTTCATGAAATTTTAAACCATGAAGTTTAAATTGTTTGCATACATTACTCTACATTCTTTTTCCAAAGTTTCGGAGAATAAGTTCGATAACGTGCTTTTGCCCCTATTTTTAAAAGTAAGGTATAAAAAAATAAATGTTTGATTGCACCGTAAATATCTTTACAAATCACAAAAGCGCCCCAGCTGCTTTTTTATGATAACTCTTCTTGCGTGAAGCATTGATAAAATCTATGAAAATATCTTGAGAACATAAGGCCACTATGTCTAATGTTTATCCAGGAAGTATGTTGCTACAACTCCAATGTTTGCAGTGCACTAAGCTACGTAATAGGTACCGTGTAAAATCTATTTTTGATTACATTTTTGTCATTTAACAAAACTGCTCCTAAACACTTTGATGACATCCAAGGGTTTATATACGTCAATCATTTTTATCTCATTGATATTTGAATTTTTAACGTGTTTTGAAAATGCCACAGACACATAATCATATTTTCCTAAAATAAGATATATTAGATTTTGCTTCCGTCTTTAGAATCATTACATTGGAATCAAAATTAACTATATATTCAAATATCGATAATTCTTTTATCTCTTTTTTACATGCTGTTTTTTGTTTTTTGGTTGTACATTGGATCTTCAGTCCTTTTTAATAAGATGAAATAGACATCTTTCGCAATGTACTATAATGGACTTAGTTTAAACAAATCAGGGTATTCAATACCTTCTTTATCGTTACATAATGAGCTGAGTAATCCTTTAAAAATGAACTGAACAGTTTAACCTTCATTTAACAACTGATCCCGGAACCGTGTTATAAGGTACAAATAAGTGAATAAATAAGAGCGCTGTCCAACTTGCCAAAACGAGAAGAAATAAAAACGCAAAGGCGACCTTGGTGTATTTTTAAAATAAATTTGTTAAACATGTATTTCTCAATTTAATATGATATCATGAAAAAAAGACTCCTCCTAAACTTTTGTTTAACTCTCATTCACCAAATGTGAGGTATGAAAAGTGAATTTTAAATTGAAATGAATATAGAATGCAGTATTACAAAATGTCTTAATTTTAAACTAAATATATGAAGAATGCTGAATTAGAATAGCATAAAACCTACAGGTACATCTATTGATTTAAAACAAACTATCTACTTTTTCATATGACAACTGTGACAAGTTAATAAAAATATTCGCTTAGTTAAAAACATGTTTCTAATAAAAGTTATCATTTTTCATGACAAAAAAAATCGATTACCATCACAACCAAAATTTTATCACAATAAATAATACTACTAAATATTTTTTTTTATTCATAAAACATCAACGGGAAACACTAATCATCTATATTGACATATATATAGTTGTTGATCTTGAAGAAATATTTGCCGCTTTTAAAGTAGTTTATTAAAGAGTCTATTATTATAATATTTCAAAATTGTGAAAAATCACTGGGTTGTCCCAATAGATGTTACATATATTCTGTTCCGTATATCGAATTGAATCTTACATTATATATGTTGGTTCATTGTCATCATAAACATTACGCAAATTAAGAAATATCCATTTTTGCAATGTATTTACATAATTGCATACTTACACACAATGAGTGCACTACTATTACACTGTTTTACTATAATTCACATTTGTAACCAGTGTTTCATTAACATATTAGATCATTTGCTTTACATATTCAAATAAAGATGATTAACTAGAAATAATAACAAAAATCAACATCAATGGAAAAACATTTACACTGTTTTACTTTAATTCATTGTGTAACTTATGTTTTATTGATATTTTATATTATATTTATATGCTTTACAGATTCAAATAAAGTTGATTAAAGATGATTAAAAATGATTAAAAGTGATAAACTCGCTTTACTAACAAAATCAAAAATGAACATTCATAAAATAAAAACATACACAATTATATTCTATATGGTTTCCAAAGTTCGTACAATTTTCTAAGACATTAGAAACATACAGAATATTCTCACAATCAAGATAAGGCAATTTTACTCAGCTGTGTATGAACCAATTTGTCTCATTGCTAGTTTTATTTTTTTACTGGTTTTTGTGTAATTTGAAATAACAAAATTAAAAGGGAAGAGAATTTAAATGCAAAAAAGATTTTTTATTTCACCTGCTTGATAATTCAGGTGAAAATAAGAAAAATACACTTGTCTACGAAAAGTTAAGTATGAAAAATATGTACCTAAATGTCAAAACAAACAATAAATTACCCAAATGTATCCTTGAAGAAATACAAAATGCACGTTAAATGTCATGAATTTCCCAGTCGTTATCTTATCCTTATTAGTGTTATATATATATATATATATATATATATATATATATATATATATATATATATATATATATGGAGCCGTTTTTATTAAACCATTGGTATGTGTACTCTTTAGCTGATACATACGATAAATTTGTTTTTTCTCCTTTCTTTATATATTTCCGGGACCATAAAAGGAGCAAATTTATCATCTGATAGCAAGGCACCTGATTTATTTTTTTCATAAACATAATAGTTACTGTAACTACACTTTAAAGTCTCATTGCAACATTTACACAAACAAAATTTGGAGGTTAGGAGTGCTCGTTCATTCCCTTCCAAAACGTCACCAGGCAGTTTTCGTGACTATTAAATACTTAAATAAGTAGGACAAAAGAGAGAAAAAGACAGTATTGACAATATATTAATATCAATTTTACGCCATACCAGTTTGTACAAGTACGTACACATTTTTCGTAATTGTCTTTATAGAGCTCTTTGTTATACAATTGAATTTGAGCATTTAATTGTCGAATGTTTATAGATGAGTAAAACAACAGTCGATCAATACGTCATACATGTGTACAAATTATGACCCAAAGCAGTATTAGGGTTTTAATGAAAAATAATTTCTCGAACATATGAGTTTACTTTGCAAAGCCTTCCCGAGATAAAGTTTGTTGTTCAGTAAATTGAAAAGTGACTGAATGATTACTGAGATGTAATTTGATTGGCTGGCATAACTACACGTACTGTGGAATCTTTAAATTTCATGGTGGCTCAGTTTTCGTGGTATTTGTTGGTACCCCTCACAGGGATTCGATATGATGTATCTGTGTTTTAACACAGTCAAGCATAGCTGGTGGTCTTTCAATACATTTAGTTAAGGTCTTCCGTTTTCAACGGAAGACCTTGTACTGATTCTGTTGGTAATTCTTTTTAAGGTCTTCCGTCTTCAGCGGAAGACCTTACTGTTTTTCTACGCGTTCTCATTCTTCTATATTATTATTTTTCTTCTTGGTAGTCACCCTTAATTTCTCAGCCATTTCTCAATCGATTTTAATGATTTTTACAGGGATGATGTCTTAGGTGAATATCTCTTTGCATCCTACTTCCTGTCTGAAAATTCACTTCCGCGTCTGAATTATCTCCCTTTTTCATGTATTTTGGAATATGATATTGTTCACGCATCTCCTCTAAAACTGTTATAGTTAGGGACTTGAAATTTATATGCAAGATAGAGTGGTTATGGTAGATTTGCTTGCTTGTTTTAGATTTGACCAGAAGTCATCATCCTTGAAGCTCGCCCGGAACTGAAAATGTTGATGTTAAATGTTTTTGACAATTTTTACGAAATTTGAGATTTGATCACGAATATCTTTCTTCTAATCAATATTTTGCTAACACATGTAGAGCATCAAAAATTAATCTATAAAAGATCTTTCAACTGACACCAAGCAAAAGGGGCTGACCCCTAATATCAGGGGCCAAGAGGGGTCTAAAGTCTTTTATCTATATCTCTTTAATGAAAAATATTTTGTAATGTATTAAAGAAGCAAAAATGTGTATCTTCCAGTTATCTACCTATATTTGTTAAGAGTTTTCTGATATGTTACATAATTTGGATTTTAAAGGGGCTAGAAGTCCAATATTTTGATCATTTATTTCTTAAAAAGGAGAAATATTTTGAAATGCATTATAGAAGAGAATATACTCAGAATAATATTCGTAATAATATTCAACCACCAAAGTTTCGTTTAATGGTCCTTATAAGGAGATAAAGAGTCGGCCCCTAAAACAATCTTTCCCTAATATCTCAAAAACAGTAACAAATTTCTAAACACTTGTTGAACAAAATGTGTTTAATATTAAGGGACCTTTCATTGATATCAAGAAAAAGGGGCTAGCCCCTCAAATTACATGATAAGAGGGCTCTAAATGTTTCAATCAAAGCTCTTATACATATATCAGAAACAAAACAAGGGCGAGAAGTCCAATACATTTATGATTTATTTGTAAAAGAAAAAGAGGATATAGACATTGAAGAAAAGAGTCTGTTTAAAATCAAAGGATTTTTCATTCTATTTCCAAATCATGTTTAGCTGGTAAATAGCAAAATAAAGGTCAAGCATGTATCTCAAACTCTAGTGATATTGGGAATTTAGTATTTTCCGTTTAATATAGAAGTCACCGACCACCGCCCCCCCCCCCCCACCCTTCATAAAATCATTTAGTTTTTCTGGCCCGATTTTACTTGATCTTTGATCTCGGACCTTTAATTTCAACTTAGTACCATTCTAGATTACCGCACTAATTACCAGACCAATTCGTTCATTATTAACAGAGTTACATTGTATGAACTTTTTAGCATTTGAGTTTTAATTTTCGTGTTTGACATGTACTGTAGAAAAAAATTCTAACTCCCGAGCCCTTCACTCAATCCTCATGAAATTTTGTGTAAATGTACCTCGGACCTCATTCTGTTTTTCTGCCAAATTTGCAGCGGGTTGAACAATGTATCTACGATAGCGTGTGAACTACTTATGAATGTTAGAACTGTGGAAATTACTGTCATCAATTTTTTTATGAATAAATTCACGTGTTACTGATTTCGTTATTTCTACATTTATAAGAATTTTATCAATCCTGTTGATATAAAACAGTCAAACATAATAGTAAACGACACAAAAAAATCTCTACTCTGAAATACATGTGTAAAATGCATCAGTCATTGTTTTAGGACTTCCCCTAATTGTCGTTAACCGAATCCGAGATCCACTCCTCAAAATTCTACTTTCGATTTATTTACGACGAAAATCAAGCTCCAGACACAAACACGCATCAATATTTCAAATGACCTCGCACTGTTACCAAACCTGAGTAGTGAGACATCTTACACGTTGTTTTTCATCTCATACAAAAATTCAGCTCCTGTCCCGGGCGGAAACGCCCCAAATTCAAAGAGAAAATCGGGAATTATTTCGCGTCAGCCATGTTTTGACGTGAACCTTCGATGATGAAATATAGACTGGCAATGCCTGTCTGATATGTGCGATATATATTTCGTACGATAGAGACAGAGGACCAGTCTACGATGAAATACTGTTATGACACATGCAAAGGCTGTGTGTTCGAATCTCGCCGGAGCAAAGATTTGTTCTTTCTCTCTATTTCCTTCTCTCCATTTTTTTTGACTTTCTAACTAAGATATTCAAAATAAAGGGGTTGTTGGACTGAAGTGCAAGTTGAAAACACTCGTTTTTGACAATAACATTCTTTAATTATTAGGGTCTTCCGTCTTCAGCGGATGACTCTTCTATTATTCTATTGTTTCTTTTTCATTTTTCTTATTATTAAGGTCTTCCGTTTCCAACGGAAAACCTTATTGTTATTGCTTTGTTACTTTTTCCCTATTCTTCTATATTATTATTTTTTTTTCTTACAAATTTTGTGCACGCAAGATCTCGAAAACTACTCAATTGATTTTTATGAAACTTGTCGATCTAATAGATGACGATGTGAACCGTATTGCAAATTTTTTTTATTGATGACGTCACTTCAGGTTTTGAGATATAGTCGTTTTGTCGATTTTCAGAGAGGTATTTTTTCGGCAGTACTCCTTTTAAACTATAGCAGACATACACTTAAAATTCAGTGATGGTAGACGGAAGATTGAAATTGTGCATTAAGGTTTAAAATCATTTCGATCGCAAAAAGCGCCGAAGCTCGCCTGGACCCAAAAATTAAGATTAAACAAATATCATAATTTGTTCTGGTTTTCTTTGTTTATATCTTTTCTGAATAATATTTTGTTAAAACATATAATGTTAAATTTTTTTATATTTATAAGAACTTTTATTTGATATCAAGACAAAGGGGCTGGCCCCTCAAATTAGGGGACCAAAGGGCTCTCAAGTCTTTCATCTATAGCCCCTTTACTGAGATATATTTTGTGAAAGATTATAGAAGCAAATATGTTTATCTTACAGTTATGTATCCAAGCAGTGTCATGATTTTATAATGTGGTACGTAATTAAGGTTTTTAAGGGGTCAAAAATCCAAAACTTTGATCACCGATATCTCAGAAAGGAAAAACATATTTTGAAATGCAGTAGAGAAGAAAAGATACTCAAAATGATCTACTAAACAATATGGATTCTTCAAAATTTCGTTAAACGACCCCAATAAGGAGATAAGGGATCGGCCCCTAAAACGCTCTTTCTGAGATATTTCAAGAATGGTAACAAATTTCTATACACTTGTTGAACAAAATATCTTTAAATGTAAATGACTTTTCATTTGATACGAGGAAAAAGAGGCCGCCCCTCGAATTAGAGATCTAAATGTTTTCAACCAAAGCTCATACATCTAAAACAAAATAGTATCTGGCCCTTAGAATGTAGACCTTTGTCTTATATGTTAAATCACGTTTAGCCGTTAAATAGCAAAACCAAGGTCGTACATGTATATCATGTTCGAAAACACACGGAAGACCTCCTCGTTGCTCGCAACGAGATCGTGTCTAGTTATTCTTTTTTTTCTTCTAGACGTTTTTTAAAACTCAAATATCTTGCTTGTTTGTTGTCCTATAAAGTTCAAATTTGCAGAGCTTATTGGTAGTTACTTTTTCTCAATATCTATGGAAAATCGTTGATGTCGACACTTCCGGTACCGAGTTATTCCCCTTTTTCCCCAAAATATAGGCATTCTTGTGCACGCAAAGGCTCTGAAACCGCTCACAGCCTGTGTTACAAAGTCACAAATCTTCAAAAAAGAGAGTTTGAACGTTGTCCTCCGAGTTTTGTTTTTACAATTTTCCTCCTTTAAAGTTTCAAAAAATTAATTTGAATTTGTGTTTCAAAAGATGCTGATTTTTTGTTGTGTTTTTGTTATGTAGCTCTTTAGTTTAAAATTTTCTCTAAACACATATAGAACAAAATATGTGCAAAATGTCAAGGGCTTTCACTTGACACCATTGAAAAAGGGCTGGCCCCTTAAATTAGGGGTCTAGAGCACTTAAAAGTCTTCGCTTTATAACTCAAAAATGGTTAATATTTCGCTATAGCTGTCGATAGAAAAGTTGTTCATTATTGTGTTATCAATGTCGTTACAAAACTATTTTGTACCGGTAATGCGTATTATGAGTGTAAAAAGCTTGTCTTGTTAACATGTACCTGTATTCATTTGGCAAGTAAGCGAATCGTCTTCGTGCGAATAACGTACATATATTAACAGCTGAAAGTGTTCCAGCAATACGGGATGCTTTGATTCATTTGAAAAAGTGTCTAAAAAGTATACGTGTACATGTTTTTCTTACAGCCTTTTTTTTTTGGAGTAACCTCTGTTTAGGTCCTATAGTGGACAACCGTTAAGAAAAACAAAAACGAGAAAATATAAACGTTCTTTTTCTTATCTAGTGAGATACATAAACTAGATTTTTAAACAAATTAACTTCCATGAAATGGATTTGTGTCATTTTACTGCAAGCATTTCAAATCGACCTAAATTCTTAGTTGTGTGCGTCATTACATAACCCATCTCGCCCGCGGCCGAGAAATTCGATCGCCAAGGTCGCGGCTGGACTACCTAGCGGTCAGCGGTTATCTAATACACAAGAATCGCGTCTGTCATATGTGATTTTACTTAGCAGCAAACACAAGAATCGTACACATTGACATTAAAGCTTACTCTTCTTAATTTGAATTAAACGATAGAATAAGAAATCGTTCTGTTTAATCATAAACTCGAACTGAACCAGTATCAGACAGATAGATCAACTGTGGGATTAAAGGGGAAAAAAACTTATATTAATTAGAGTTTATTCATCATACTGCAAACATTGTAAATCTTCCTGGGTTCTGAGCTTTTTATGTGCGTTTTAACTTTACGTAAGTTATCCGATCCCTCATCCGCGGCCGAGGAAATCGGTCGCGGCTGCACTACCTAGAGGTCAGCGGTTATCTAATAACAAGATATATATACAAGAACTGTTTCAATTTTATGTTCTTTTTGTTCACCTTCAATTTATTGAATGAAACATTAGAATGTGAATTGAGAAGTCCCTCTAAAAATTGATAAAAGCGATATTGTTCCAAATCAGAAACATCATCAGACATAAATCAATAGTGAATTTGTAATTCTTAAATGTTCTAAAAACTATACTTGTACTAATAATGTTATATAAACAACGAAAAACCACAAAGATTAAACCTTCAAATGATCACCCCTAGAACATAGCCAAGGAGATCCCGCGCGAGTGGACAAGTTATCCGCGGTAGCTCGTGTTCTTCTGCATGTACTTGATCACACGTGCATGTTTATTGATATTTTGTACGATTCCAACTATTTGTTTATTCGAGATTTTGACCGGTACATGTAAGATTGACTTGTGTTTCAATTTAAGATTTTTTTTATTTACCCACGAATATTTCCGCTAGATACTGCTGAGAGGTTTTATAGATATCGTAGAAAGTAGTTGACGTCTTCATAAGGTTGCACATAAAATGAGAGAGAAGGAGAGAGAGAGAGAGCGCGCTCAAAATTGGAAGCATTATTTAGCCGAATTAAGAAAATGAAACAGTCTCCAAGCGTTCAAGGCAGGATAAAAAAAATCAAATATCAAATTAACACATGCGGTAGAGGCAATTGCAACTTCTCTGGCCTCTCTGGCAAGTTTGGAAAAACACCTCGAATGTATTAACATCACCGGATGTTAGAATATTATACAAAATGGAGTCGCTTCCCATTAAAATAAGTATCGGCAAGAAGTTTTGTATGTCGTTTCTGTGTTATATTTTAGTGTATATTGATACCTTTAATGAAATATAGCTCACATCTCAACAGATCATAAAATGTGTTGTAATTATATCAAGTTTTAAAAAAAGGGGGGTCGTCATGGACGCCTAGGTAATACATTCGAAGTGTTTTTTCCGAGCTTGCCAGAAAGGCCCGAGAAGTTGCGATTGGCGGTAGAGGCTGACACGATAGAATTGAGGGATTTAGTGAATATTTTTAGAATGTTCACATGAGTTTTTAAACAAGATTTGTTTAGATTTTATCGGTTTCATGATCACAGTGCAAGGGATTTTTTTTTTCAAAACGTGGCGAAGACCCATTTTTGGCGACTGCTTAACATGTGTACATTTTTCTCCTCAATGTATGTCACCTTCCCACCCGTGTGTTATTTGGTCAGTCTATGCTAAGTCAAATGAATCCGCTCCACGTGCGACCGAAAATCTCGTGTCGCGTCAGCGCACATAGCCTAGAATATTGCCCCTGGGCTGCAGATCAGCAATTGATAAATAATTGAGTAACATTTGGAAGGATGCTTTCAATGCAGCGGTCAATTGTTAAACAATAAGTGTTTAAATATTCGATGTCAATCAACCTCACATTAAAGGTGCGATATCGTAATCTGAGAATGTGGCTAAAAAATTAACCTGTTGAACACGCTAAACTACTATAGTTATGAACAGAATAAAATATATATTATCAGAGACTTAAATAACTTAAAAAGTTATTTATGTCTCTGGTTTTATAAGTTAACAGTTTTAAGTCAAATATTAAATAAAATTTGTTCTCAGGATTAGAAGTCATGATATTCGACTACATTAAGCAATAAAGTCGGTCGATCGTCATTAAATCATCAGAGTACTGCAAGTGTCGACAGTTTCTTATTTCTTTGAAATAATTGTAGTAGTTCAATTGACTTGCAGACTGTAATATAGCGACTTTTCTGCCTCCCAAAAATGTATGCATTTAATTGCGATAGATATTTGTTCTTGGGGATTTTACTTATTGTTATATGCACATTGATAAAAAAAATCATTGAAGTTGTGTAATATGAGGTTGTAATGCAGATTAAAACTCAGCTGAATATTTTATTTTTAATCTAGCTTGTCAAAATGGGAGATTGTTAACTTGTAGCTTGTTAACTTTGAAAAAGTCTAGAACAGAAGAAATAAAGTCTTTATAGCTTTCGCTACATCTTCTTATTTATGTGTACGCGTACATAAAGCTATTTTAGATTTTTTTTTACTGTATAAAAAAGTGTTGTTTTTCCTAACCTTAAATTTAAATCTATAGAAATTCAATATCTACATGTAACATCTCAATAGCTTTGATAGCTTATTACCGCTTGGAAATCATTTAGTGATGCAAATTGACAAATGCCCATGAAAAGACATTATTGGACCCCAAGGGTTTCTTATCCTTTCCGACGATGATGAGAAGAACTCAAATGTGCATACAAATCATACATTTACATGTATATTTATATGTGATATGATAGAAATAATTGAAAAATATAGGTCTTTTTTGTGCCGCACAAAACGGGCGAAAAAGATTTTTAAACCCCACGAAAAAAAATTGAGGGGGGGGGTTAAATAAAAATCACCTTGTCCGTCCGTACGTCGTGTCCGGTCTATATCTTTCTGATGGAGAAACATTGGAAGTGTTCTTAATTCATACAAATAATACTCGTTAACTGACGAAGCTTCATGACCTAAACCCAATGTCATTTGGACAAAGTAAAGGTCACTGGCAGGAAAAGTGCAAAATTTGTTTCCGGTCCACTTTGGAATTTCTTACTTCACACAAAGATTGCTTATGACCTGAGGGTGTGTAATGATTTGTTCCTAAGTCATTTAAGGAGAAACATTGGGAGTTTCTATTTCATGTAAAGATTCCTGATGACCGATGATGTGTCATGAACTTGACCCAGGGTCAGTTGCGCAAGTTCAAAGTCATATTAAACATGTGTCATATCTTGTATTAATGGAAATGAGTAAAAGCTAGAGTTTGTCATAAAGATTACTTTTGACCTGTAAATATACCCTGCCTTGTCTGACTCACTTATTAAAGAAAACGAACCATCCATTATTCTCTAATAGAGAAATACGTGAGTAATGACTTCTTTCTTAGCGGGGATATCATTTGTGAGCTTGCTAACAGTACCTTTTAGATGGTCCAGTGGGAGCAATGCCCCCTTTCTCTCAACCAAAATTTCCCTTAAATTAACGCTTAGAAAATTGATTTTTGGGTCATTTCCCCCACCGCCACATCCACACTTTTATTATAATTAAATTAATTATATACATGTACATAAATGATGTACTTTTTAAAGTTATCCTAAACTTGAAGTAAGTTAAACGAAGAACTTGCCTGGTATGAAAATAATACTTTGAAATTGAGTCTCGTTTTCGATTTCTTGAACTTACTATTATCATATTGATAATCCAGTATAATTAAAAACCATTTCCCTTCTCCTTACACTCGCCAGGTTCTGATAGACCTGTATCAATAACAGACTATACCCACTTGACCTCCACATTTGCATACAAATTAAATAAACACCTACTTAGCAAAGATATGCCTTTATCTGTTTAATGAGTAGTGCAATACGCAATCTAGAGGTTACATAGAAAACAGGTATGAATTATTTTTTTGTGTCTCCATTTGAAGAGTTCCAATCAATTTTCTAAAGCTCTAATTCGTAAGAAGAAATTGTCATGTAAAGATGACCTTTTATCAATACAGGGTCTGTCAGGCTCTGACAAGTGTCAGGAGAAGGAGGTATTTTAATGAGACTGATGGACAATCCTTTCGCGACACGAAGTTGCGACGGAAGACCTACTCGTTGCTTTGCAACGAGCTCGGCTCTAGTTTCAATTACAACTGGTTGTTTTCTTTCAATCAATTAAACGACGAAGTTTTGTCCTAACGCTTGACTTTTTATCCAATGTACGCAAACAAAAGAAATTTTCACACTACGTTCACTTGAATTTATTTTTTATATATAAATTTTTGAACATCATTATATAATTTGTATTGTTGTCCATACCAGCTGAGAGTATTGTGAGTATTTAGGCAGAAGAAACCGTCGTATTTTCTAATGTTTAGACCGCGTTAACAAGTGATTAGTGAATAATGCACACGATAATAATTAATGAATAAAATCAATACATACCAAATATATATATATAGAGAGAGAGAGAGAGAGAGAGAGAGAGAGAGAGAGAGAGAGTTTTCTAGTCAATTGGTTTTGAGAGGATTTTTAAAGAATTCTATATAAATTATCTAGAAACTCGATTCCCATTGTTGCCTCAACCTAACCCCGGGGATCATGATTTGCATTTTAACTTTGAATATACACTATGCGAGGATGCTTCCACTCAAATTACAGCTTGTCTGGCTATGTCATCAAGTACAAACTCTTTGAATGCGCTAAATGCTTTAAAATTGGTTTCAAAATCTACTTAAAAATTATTTGTTATTACAAACTTCTTGGAAAAGAGAAAAAACATTATGAAGGTGTGCAAGACAAAACTATTGTGGCTTAATATGTATATTTATTTTCTAAAAGGTATATCTTTTATCAACCTCTGTAGATGCAACTAGGGACGAATGGAGATTCAGTGTCTTTTTTTTTCAATTTGAGATCTTTGTTCAGAAAGTTGAAACACTGTTGATGACAATTTTACTGTGAAAAATCATCAAATGATTAAAAAACTTAAATCGATTTGTTCATTTACTATTGCTTAGTTTAGAAATTTTGGCTGAGACTTAAAATATTATTTAAAGGCAAACCTTGTTTTTTGATACCAAAATAAACTGTGTTCATACACAAACAAAATTATTGTTATAAGATTATTTTAGTTAGTTATACAAAAATGTTCTTTTTTGTAAGATATCAAAACGTAAATATGCAGATCACACTTTTAAATCCAGCTGTTATTTTATACATTTAACGATATTTTGACATCATTGAGTACGTGTATTATGATTTTTGTAACATACATGAACACTGAAAACAAATGTGACATGAACAACCATGTTCTGTCCATAAAAAAACTTGATGTTAAATGATTCATTGTACACTTCATTGATACATGATATGCATAATACTGATGTACCAAATACGCGGGTAATGTTTTATCAAGACGTCTAAATGGTCTGTACATCTACAAAGACGGTATTTAAACACATCCGAGCAGATAAATGAATGTATACAGCTGACCTGGTTCACACAAACACATGATATTAATATGAATCACAGTAAACTATTTGGATATTCAACTTAAATAAAATCAGACACTTTCAACGACTACTCAACATTGAAAGAAAAATAAAAAGCACCGAATATCTCAGCGACAACGTGAATTGCAAATTTGGAATAGAGAAACAACTTCAAAAATGCATTACATGTATATAATAATTGTGTACATGTTACTTGTAAATGGAGCATGTTTAAATGTATTATTTTGATACTTGCTGGAATTTTCTTTTCGTTAGATATAGTTTTGATTTTCCGAATAATCTTATACATTATAAAGGCAGTATATATCACATGGTTATATATAAATAACTTATCAAATATTTCCCCCTTCTTCACAATGACATGAAACAATATATTGTTTTTTATATTGATATAATACACATATTGTTCAAATTATTATTGGTTATATAATAAGATATCGTTTTTGAACACGCAATTTTGAATTTCTTCAAATCTATTGTCTAACTACGCACGGCAACTTATAAAAATAATTATGCACTTTTTTTTTTTAGCTATGTATGGTAGAGTGATTACGGACTAACAACAACCGAGATTTAAAATTTATTTGACATAAAGTCAGTGCAAACGGATAGCTTGGGAAAATCCAGCCGCATTTTCCCAAATATACATACATTTCCTTCATATCTTTTGCATGTGTCATCAAATCACCATATGGTATTAAAAAAAAAAAAACTCCGAAATGAAATCTTTTTTTTAATTAAGCGCTCTATGAGACTGTTTTCTATTTTCAAATTTATCAGCAGAATTATTTGATCTGCATCCATCAGAACTGTATTCTAAGATAAACGATAATTAGCAATCATCTTCATTCACAATTATCTGCAATCACTTAATAAACGATCAAGTTTCTATTTGCTTGTTGGGTTGTTTGGTTGTTTTTTGAGAGGGGTTTGGAATGGGATATGGTATCCTTTTATTCCGTTTTGACAATTACTGACGGTATAAAACTAAGCAAGATCGCTTACATCTGTAATTTTAAATCATGAATAAAGTGTTAAAAACATAAAGGTCCATCCTTATTTTATCGCGTTTATTTACATCAGACAAAAAATGATACAGATTTTAATGTTATGTAAAAATGGTTGTGAATTGAGTTTCAATGTTTATTGAAAATGCATCTAAAAATGACGAATACGAAAATAAACTGGACTTGATGACTTGGGGATGTCCTGACCTATTTTTTTATATTCATGAAACGTTAAACCCTGACGTTAAAATTGTTTGCATATATTAGTTTACATTCTTTTTGATAAAGTTTTCTCGATCAAATTCGATCCATGAGCTTCTACCAAAACATTAATTTATATCTAAAAGCAACTTTTTCAAGATTAAAGTTTCAATTCATTGTAGAAAAACACTTAAAAAATCACAAAATCTTTCCAGCTGATTATCTTATCTTACTGAAAGCTTTGAATTTATGAAAATGTTTTAAAAGGAAATGTTTTGATTTCACTTTTTATTTAATATTAGAACTTTGATAATTTTGAACGTATCTTAACGTCAACTAATTTTCATTCCCTTTAGATTTCAAATTTGATACCCCATTAATTTTGTTTCTAAAATTGGATCTTTTGATATCGCATCCACAGTCCCTTGTACATGTAGCTAGACATAAGAGGACTTTTCACATTGAATATGCAAATGCAGGTTTTCTGTTGATTCACTTAGCGTGCAAGTAGACTTCTTTAAATCTGTCCTTTAAACAGAATAATTGTCTCTGAAGCAAGCATAGTTTTATATTCTATAGCTAAACAATAAACATTTTCTTGTATTCTAAGTAGTATGATACTTAAATCATTGTAAAACTGATAATATGGTTATCAGACGTTGTAATAAATCAAGATATTAATAATATATTATATCTTTTTAATTTAATAAAAGACAAATAAATACTCTGAGAAATTGCGGTTTATTACAATTTTTTATGCCTAATCAATTTTGATTTTTTGGGAGTTGATTTTTAATCAACTCTCCTATGCAGTCACTCGGACAAACCGAAAGTGAAACAGTGTTTGGACCTCAGCACAAATCATTGCTCCTGACAAGACTTAGTTCTTGAAAATAATTGATGAATTCGATGTAATGTATGCTAAAGCATTGTTTTTCAAGGAAACTTATTTACATATACCTTAAAAATAGTCAGATTTTAAATGGTACGAACAATTTAAATATTTTTTGTAGTCGTATGTATTCCTACGCCAGAGTTCAATATAGTCTCGTTCAACTCGACGCTCGGCTGTCTCCGTAAACCATTGTCGGAGATTTACGGTGTCAGCCGAGCGTTTGGTTGAACGAGACTAGAGTTCAATATTGCTTGGATCCATACAATTTTCGAGAAATATTTCTACCTCTGATACATAGTATGATTGAATTAATTTTATCTTTAAATATTATTTAACATGATTCATATGGAGGTTTCTCGACATTCTAGTCGAAAAAGTTCAAAAATTCATATTATAAAAATATGCGTAATTCAAATTAGAAACTACGTATACATGTACTTGTCATGCAAAATAACATAATCATTGATTTAAAAATAAATAAACATCGACAAAATCAACTCCCGCCAGTTCTTCAGTACTTTGATTAAAGAGGCAAGTGTTCATGATATCAAGGAAAGGTCAAGGTCTTGGGTCGAAACTGAAGGTCAAGATTGCTATATCGTTCTCAACTATTGAAAAGGTTGATGGAAATCGGCCATCCCAACGGCAAGACAAACCAATATGTTTATTTTATAATATCAATGCATTACATTGGGGGAACAGTTACAATCTATATTCATCTTTATCATTAGCATAATTATGAATATCAAATAACAACGCTCGCAATATTTATTATGACTGATGGAAAGTATTGATTTTTTTTTATCAAGTTTATTCAGTTAGATCAAACATAAAATATCGGAATCATAAACTCTTGTGTTCTTTTGTTTCGTTGTCTTCCTCGCTTGAATCATAACTATGGAATCTACACTCAACTGCAATCAAAAATTCCAAATGCTTGTATTACCATTTCGGTCTTCCGATATGCATGTAGTGTTGTTGCTATACAGTCATCTTTATTTTTTTTTATTTTTCAATGATCAAATGATATTAGCATACAAAATCACCGGGTCTAAACGACTCAAGACATTCTATAGCCCCCTTATCGATATAAGAAAATTCCTTTCAAAAATTCCCCATAGTGTTACCAAGATTCTTTTACAACTGATCCCGGAACCAAGTATTAGGTCAAGAAGTAGTTATTACATGTACATATTATCAGTGTGTGTGTGTCACCTCGTAAAAAATGCATACTTGAAAAAATTGGAGCGTTTTCAAAAAATTTGGTACATCTCTCCTAATAAAGTGATATAACTAAAAATAAATACTTCAAAACATTATCACTAAAATATGATAATTGGATTTCAAAACCATATATGGTACGCGGGATCATAATAACCCCATACTTACAATGAAAAAAAGACAATAACGAACTGTCAACTATCTCAAAAATCCATAAAATGAAATACAAATTCAAAGCAAAGCAGAGCAAAACGAACCTCTAAATAGATAGAGGTTGGATCAGGTACCATGGAGGAGTAAGCATCCTCTATTGACCGGTCACACCCGCCGTGTGATCTTTGTCGTATTCGGGTAAAAACGGAAAAGCCCGTAGACAATTAGGTGATTAATTATGGTTTAACAATTAGCATAAAAAACGTCAGTCAGCAGCGACCCATTTGAAGATTGTATTTGACAAGGTCGTTGTATCGACCATAGAACTTATGAAAAGATGACTTCAAATGAGACTTTTGATTGTCCTGTTTTATCAACTTTTTTGTCAGTAGCTTGTCTCGCCTTAGAAACTGTTCATACAAAAGCACACAAGTACATATATATTAAGAAATAAGGTGGTGTAATCTTATCAAAAATTTCTACATTTATTTAAAAAAATTATCACATGTATTTAATCAAAATTCGGACATAACAAAATTGATTGAAATTGCATTTACTATTATTATTCCGTTATGTTTAAATTCATTAAATAAATATTTTTAAAGCTAACCTTTCATCAACGGAGAAGTACATTGATCTAAAAAAAAAACCTGAAAAAATATGGTTGGGCAAACACATTTTTACAAATAATCTTCGTTTTGTAAACTAAATTACATGATTTTGTGTTGGGTCTTCATCATCATAGTTATAAGTTAAACAGTTTGCTAGATGGTTAATAATTGCATATTTGCACACAACGAAATGTGTTACCATAGTATTGTATATTTGCACACAATGCGTGTACTACAGAAGCATTATTTCAATTATTACAATATTTGTAACGCGTGTTTTGATCACTTACATTTTAGGTGGCACCCATTTGCATTAAAAATTAAAAAAAAATCATTGACCAAAGAAACACAAAACAAAACAAAACGTAGCTTGAATGGGAAGTTTAACAAGTTCGCCATGTATTTAAAAAAAAATTCTTAATTTTCTAAGACATTCAAAATGGTATAAGATATTCTCACGGTCTTAATAAGGTAATTTTACACAGCTCTTTTGCACCTGCATGTCTTACTTTATCTTTAACGTCTTTACTAAACTTTTAAGTGTAACCGGAAATATCAACATGGGGGGTTCCAGTGCATCATAGAAGGCTATTTACGTCACACGTTGAGTCATTCATATTGAAAATAAAAGTTTCTAGCTCATTGTCGTTCAAAAAGTTAAGTCTAGAAAATCTGCGTATCTTAAAATTGTCCAATAGATTACCTAAATTCCTCTTTTACAAGCTACAAAATGAATTTTGGTTTTGACCCTGAATTCCCCCCTTCTGATTCAATGCATTTAATAAAAATGCAAACGGGCAATTGGTATATGGCGCCATGAATGACTCAATCAACGTGGTTGTTGCTGTAAGGTGATAAATTTAAATTGTCGATGGACATTACTCACCCTTATGACTAATCAGATTAATTATAACAAAGTTACCGTGGATCAGAAAAGAGGCCATATTTACCACAGGGAAGCAATGCGATATGTCTAATCAAAGATTAAACAATTTAGTTTACAACGCGCACTCAAATAAAAGTAGGGGGAATTCAGAAAACTATTTTATTCCCTTTGAGTGGTAATAAAAACAATTTTATATACTTACTTTAACCTTTCTGTTCAATATTTCTCACAAAATATATATTTTAAAGTCTTTTCATCCATTTTCAGTCTATATACATGTATAACAACTATTTGCAGGTAAATAAACATACTAGGAGTTCTGAAGGACGTGACCTTTTAGACATGAATTACATTCAGATGACGAGCTTTTATATAAACAATAGAATGTTTTTTTGTGATTACAGAAAAATACATAGCCTGCGTTAGCGGGTTATGTGATTTTTTTTCTCCTTTGATCTTTTTCTTCATTATTCGCATGAATCATCTTCGAATGCAATTTATTGTTTAGATTTACATTTATTTGACTAATGGAAAAATTATTGTAAAAAAAGTAAGTAAGGTTAGGTACATTACTTTTAGAAAAAATTAAAAATCAGCACGTTAGCTAAAAAAAAAACCCAGCCAAATCGCCATGTACATGTATAGGAATTTAAGTCTGACATCCTTATGATTATTTTGGCAAACTGTGATTTTGCTGTAGGTTTCGAGCACTCGATAAACGGGGCGCGTAGGTTTCAGTCCTGTCAGTTTCTACAGAGCTATGAACTACGATCAAGTTCCGTAAGAAATCAAAGGAACCATAATTTATCAATGTAATTAAAAATGAAGTTAATATCATAGTTCTAATTCGAAAGCTAAAATGCACTGAACATTTCTTTACTTTATGATAGTTGATGGCTAAACAAATCAGTTTTTGAAGAAAGGTAGACCTGAGTTTAATTTCCTAACAAACAAACAGGTAAAGGCAAGGTTATGTTCTTCAGTCAGCTTTTCATTACTTTTGGCAAACATATATTTGAAAAGACTGGGTGACAGAGTTTCATCCTAAGCTAGTGACTCGATACCAAGATTTGATAAATTCTATATAAATAATATTAAGTACAGCCAATCCTGCCTTAAAGAGCAACTCAAGAAATCTGTGGTCTTTCGAGACAAGGTTTCCTTTTGTGTATTTTGAATTTGATAGGTGACACAACACATAAATTCTTAATAATTAATGCAAACAAAAAGATATAGTTACCGTAGGCTTTTTTAAAGTTGCCTCAATTTAGTATTTTAAATCAGAACCTAGTAACATTGTTGATATTATTTCCCATACAAGTTCAGGATTTGATTGTGATTGTGTAAGCCGCGGAAGTGTTCATATATTTCTAATGTGAAGACTGTGTTTTCAGTCCGGAGAGGACGTACATGATATCATTCTGAAATAATAGCACTGAATATAATCACCAGTACGGGTTACCGTCGTTTAACATTAGTCCTTTAAAATAAAGGTAGACTAATAGTCGCGCCACATGGGTACAACAAAAAATAGGGAGAATTATGTGATTCATATCCTGGTCTTTGAAGAACTTGTTCTCTTTTTGTGTAATATAATCGACATATCTTTTTTTTTAAATAAATTAAACTATCGAAAAAAAAATTTCTTGCTTTATCTATCAAAGTTTAAATCTAAAAAAATCGGTCATCGTTTGAGATTATATAAACTGAAATGGATTGTCAATACGTCTTCTGTTGTGAAGTTGACATAAGTAAAAATATACTCAGTCATTGTTTTTAGCAATGAAATCTTGAGAGTTCAGAAAAGTGCATCCCAGTGTAAATATCTTTAAAATGTCACTGTAAAAAAGTAATCAGCATCAATATTCGATTTAAAAAAATACTGTCAATGAATTACAAGGCAAAAGACATTACAGATGAGTGATATCACCGGTATATTTTATCTTGATTTTAAATATTTTACTCAAAAATTAAACACTTAAATATACCCAACGTTATTTCTAGCATTTAGAAAGGTTTTAAACATTAAAAAACTGCGGTTGAAAAAAAGAACGTACATGTTTTGATCATTCATGGAAATGTATATATATACTCACCAACCTGTTTTCATTCATTTATACAGAATTTCATTTGGAGGGGGGGGGGGTTTACGTATACATTACATGTAAAACTCAATTCAACCGAATTAAAGGCAGATAGATAGTCTGATACTGCTGAGTCGTATTTACAAACAATGTATTTTAATCCCAAAATGTGCCAAAAAAATCATGGTTTTTCTGTCAAAGGATACGTTAAAACAGAGAAGCAAAGCCTCGCCACGGGGTTTACAATAATGTAGAAAATATATGAACTTCTATGTGTGAAACGTTACCAGGCTTAAGCTAGCAGCCACTAACAGCAGCCACTAAGCCCGTAGAAGCTAGCAGCCAATATATAAATTCATCAAAGTACTGAGAGTACTCGAACAGAAAAATTATATTTCACTTAATTATCGACATATTTTAATTAATATCAAAATGATTAATGCTCAATAATTTGTACGAGCATTGACGACTCCCAAAGCAGTAAAGCTCGCCTGGATAAGAGTTATAAATGCTTTTATGTTGGATAGAAATGAAATACGTCTATACGGGTCATAAGTTATGAAAATAATGTTATCCTAAGTGTAGTCTTATTGATACAAATAGAAAAACTATATGCATCGTATTGAGTGATATGCAAGCGTATTGTGATATAAAAGAAATGAAATTAAAAGGCATAAAACGATACAAATACAATAGAAACTCAAAGCCATCTCAGTGTGGCAAGATAATTTGTTTACATCAAAGTTGAACATATGCGTGTTTAAAAATTTATCCTCGGGCCTTTTTACTCCCCCGGAAACAACATCAATCGAAAATTAAAAAGAGCTGTATTATAACGAATGTGAGACAGTAAAATACCCAACATTGTGATTTTATTCTCATAAGAACATAATTATATGTCGCAGTCAAAAACAGCGAAAATCATCAGATGAAATTGGGATTATTTTGTCTCGGCCATGTTTTAACGTGAACCTTCGAATACAACATTGACAGTGAAAAGGGTCGGGTTAGCTCACCCGAACTTTGTCATATTTTAGCTTTTCACAATGATATAGGGGTTAAAAGTGGTCCATTATCTTCCTTATCTTTGAAGTGTGCATCAAACGAATAACAGGGTAGTGTAGGGGGCATATGGGGCTCGGTCTCAGATTTGGGCTGTAGGGTACCACCAAGTGGCTCCCAGGGGTTCTGGCTCATTTCAGGGATTGATATCTCATCTGCGATTGGCCACAAGAACTTGCAATCACTTGGATTAAGTTGAGGACCTCAAGGGGTATTCATAATAAGCGTTAGAGGGCAACTATGACCCCTACATGGGTTCGGTTAGCTCACCCGAACTTTGTCCTATTTTAACATTTCACAGTGATAAAGGGGTTAAAAGTGGTCCATTATCTTCCTTATCTTTGAAGTGTGCATCAAGCGAATAACAGGGTAGTGTAGGGGACATATGGGGCTATTATTTCCCGGTCTCAGATTTGGGCTCTAGGGGTACCACCAAGTGGCTCCCAGGGATTCAGGCTCATTTCAGGGGTTTATATCTCACTTGAGATTGAGCACAAGAACTTGGAAACACTAGGATTAAGTAGAGGACCTCAGGGGGTGTTCATAATAAGCGTAATAGGACACCTATGATTCCTACAAGGGTTCAGTTAGCTCACCCGAACTTTGTCATATTTTAGCGGTGGGGGGTGAGAGATAAAAAAGAGATAATTGTCCGCCTTTCACCCCTATATCATTGGGAAATGCTAAAATATGACAAAGTTCGGGTGAGCTAACTGAACCCTTGCAGGGGTAATAGGTGCCCTTTAACGCTTATTATGAATACCCCTTGAGGTCCTCTACTTAATCCTACTCAGTACAGTTAAGGCGGTCAATAAAAATATTGGCAAATTTTTGTGATGAAAACACGTATACTTTAGTTAAACTGGCATGTCCTTTTTAAAATCAATAACAGTCACTCAAATGCAATATATTTCTAAAATATATATATAACAGTACAATATTTTATGTTCATAGTGGTCACGTGTTATGGCAGTCGCATGGTACAAGCAGATGTATTTGTGGTTTTGAGGTCATTTAAAAAATTCAATATTGCAAGGGCATAATCATGTCAAAATTCACAACTGAATTATGAAATAACTTGATGTTATATCGTAGATTTTGAAAAACGGTGCGAACTTTTTAAGATAAGAATATTTGTTAGTAGAAACCGTAATTTATAATGCATATGTTGAATAATTTTGAAGGTCACAGGGTTAATTTCATTTAAAAATAATTAATTTGTAAGATTTTACAAGGATCGTAGAAGTTTTTAAGTTACATAGCATATTTCAAATTCACATGTAAAAGTTTGTCGGGATCAGGTAAGAGTATGCCCTTGCAATTAAGTGATTTATTTAGGTACTCATATTTTAGATATACGATATTTTATACAAAACCGAGGTGGCTTCTTTATACGATGCATACTTTTAACAAAATGAAAATAAGACAATATAGGTAGCATTCTACTAATAATAATTTTAAACAAAATATTCATTTATACTTTTCCGTTAATGTGTGACATTTATTTTTCTTCGCTATAAAACTGCCCGATAGCCTTCAATGATTTAACTTAATGCGTCATTTTGAAGCATATGACGTCATATTTTGTAGTACAGCGAGAACGACATCTCGCTTATTTTTCAGTGTGTACGATATAACGGACATCAACATTGTCAGTAATAGCATTTGTTGTTTTTAATTAAAAGATCAGTATAAGTTAATTTTACTAATAAATAGATTAATAAGTACTTTCGAGGTTTGTAATATACTGTGATGTCATAATGCACATTTCCCGTACTTTTTGTCTGAACGGAGTTTATTGACAGCCTTAACTGTGCTGCGTATTGTTTTCAAGTTCTTGTGCTCAACTGAACCCTTGCAGGGGTCTTAGGTGCCCTTTAACGCTTATTATGAATACCCCTTGAGGTCCTCTACTTAATCCTAGTGTTTGCAAGTTCTTGTGCTCAATCTCAAGTGAGATATAAACCCCTGAAATGAGCCAGAACCCCTGGGAGTCACTTGGTGGTACCCCTACAGCCCATATTTGAGACCGGGAAATAATAGCCCCATAGGTCTGCTACACTGCCCTGGTATCCGTTTGATGCTCACTTCAAAGATAAAAGAGATAATGGTCCGCCTTTCACCCCTATATCATTGTGAAATGCTAAAATATGACAAAGTTCGGATGAGCTAAATCTCAAAACGTTGCTGAGAGAAAATAATCTCAATTTCACCTGAAGATTTTCGCTGTTTTTGACTGCGACATATGATAATTTTTTATGGGAATAAAATCACAATGCTTGGTGTTCTATTGACGCATATTCGTAATAATACGATGTGTTTTTAATTTTCGATTGATGTTGTGTCCGGGGGAGTGTAAAGGCCCGAGGATAAATTTTTTAATACCCACATGTTCAAGTTCGATGTAAACAAATCATCCTACAACATTGGATTGGCTTGGGGTTTTATTGTATTTGTATCGTTTTATGCGGCCTTTTAATTTACTTTAATTTATCATGGCTTTTATATCATAATACGTTTGCATATTACTTTATACGATGCATATAGTTTTTCTATTTCTATCAATAAGACTACACTTAGGATAACATTATTTTCATAACTAAAAACCCGTATACTGTGATTTCATTAATTTTCGTGGGTATCAATTTTCGTGGATTTTCTGAAAACCACAGTTTCAAGGATAAGTAATTTCGTGGCCAATGATCCTATCAATACAAAATGATAGTTGAAATTGCACTTCAATGAACATTAATTTTCGTGGATCAACTTAACTACGAAATCCACGAAAATTAGTATTCAACGAATATTGATGAAAACACAGTAGACGTAATTCATTTCTATCCAACAAAGACGCATTTATAAATCTTATCCAGGCGAGCTTTACTGCTTCGGAAGTCGTCAATGCTCGTACAAATTATTGAGCATTAATCATTTTGATATTAATTAATTAAAAATATGTCGATAGTTAAGTAAAATATAATTTTCTGTTCGAGTACTCTCAGTACTTTGATGAATTTCCTTATTGGCTGCTAGCTTCTACGGGCTTAGTGGCTGCTAGCTTTAGCCTGGTTGAAACGTTTGCCATTATTTCTTATGCATACATATAAATTATATCTTTAAGTTAATCACAATTATAGCTAAGCTGTAATGTATAAAGTAAATTATTTGATATCTGGTATCGTTTGTAGCTAGATCACATATTTGTGGACCTTAGCTAGATAACAGCTCTGTATGTTATTGTTGTTACCGTTGTTGATGATATCTCTATGCTTCAATAAAGTTAGGAGATGATATAATTGTTATTTTAGCCAAATCTTTGTATGGTTTAATTCACCTTTTTTGGATCCTAAAGGACACGCGACATTCCTTGGTTTTAAATTCTCCTTGATAATTTAGTTCTTCTTAACTTGAATTTAAACATGTTCATGGCCAGTAACTCAAGGTGTACTGCCAAGCTATTTTTTGGAATAAGAATACTTTGAATTTTTCTTTTAACAGCATATGTGCAGTTGTATGGTTTTCAATTGAAATTATAGTACACAAAGAGAAAAATATAAAAAAAAAAACCATGAAAATATAATTTTGGAATTACGTAGCGGAAATCTACAATTATGGCAGATAGACCCTAAGCGGATGTTTAACATCTGGGTTTAAAATACTATATGGATAGGTGGATAACATATACGTTTAAACGTAATTGAACTCCAAAAGTAAAGTTTAAAGAATTAGAAATGCAGAAAAATGAGTATAAGGTGCGAAAGGATGTTTACTAAATTCCTATCATCCCTCAAACTAAAGCAATTCTAGTGCTTTTATTGTATAAAGGGACAAATAAAAAAATATTTTCTCGGTTGTTACTACAAGAAGCAAAATAGCGCACCGAAAAAAGTATGCATTTTGCATCGAACAAAAACATGAAACAGTTGTGGAAAATGATGCAACATAATACACTGTCTATATTGTGAATTACAGACGAGACATACAACATTTCTGCTTGCTCTAAGTAGTAAACCTTTAACTGCTCTTTAGCATAATATATAAGAACATAATGAAAAAAATGACAATAACATACCGTGAACCATCTCAAAAATCCATAAAACGAAATACAAATTCAAAGCAGAGCAACATGTTCCTCGAAATAGATAGATGAAGGATCAAAGGAATAAAAACTTACTTGTCTATTAACTTGGTATTTTCTTCCCGTGTCTTTGGATAAGAATTAAATAGGCACGTTACTGAAACCTAATTTTAAAAAAAAACTGGAGAAATATTTATAAAAATACTTCAGTTTTAAAATCAAACCATTCCATATGAATCCTTTTAGATATATTTGATTCTTTAAATGTTACTTTTCTAAATTAAAAAAAAATACTATTTTCAGATATGAATACATGCAGTTAATTGAAAAGTAAAGTGAAAATTATTTATTAGAAAAATCATTCTAAAAGGACTAGAACGTCACGTTTATATTATAAACAGATAAATAATCCTGCGCCAATAAAATAGGTTGAAACGGCGATTTTTTTTCGATAAAGGAAAACCACATCTTTGTGATTTTAATTGTGTCCGTGGCAAACTGGCATACAAATATTCTAACTGTTTTTAAAAGCAGCAATTCTACTTTTGTTAAATCAAAAATATTTGTTGTAAGTGGATATTTTTTAATTTTTATCAAAACATTGGTTGATTTATGTTTGTGCTTTTAAAGAATATGTGTTTCGACCTCTTTGAAATAATATATACTCTACTGCTTGCTGGAGTTAAAAAAAAATGTTCTATCAGTTGTCGTAATTATCAGTTTTCTCTTAATTTACTTAAAGATTAATATAAACAAATATATGTAGCAAAGAAAAAATAACACAATGTTAAAGATCTGATCCATTTTTAGAAAAAATTAAAAATAAATCTTGGGATTCCTCGAAGACCTAGTGTCACGTCAATGAAGCTTGTAGCTTATAAAGGGATTGTTGGACTGAAATGAGACCATAGCGAATTTCCAAGGGCATAGGCACTATTTGCTTGAAGTAACACTTGATAGGTCAAAAACTCCTCAAGATGGTCATTTTTTACTTGATGATTGTTGCATTTCTTTGCAAAACGGCTGTTGCTCAAGGTGGTTACAGAATTCGAAGACGGGATAAAATTTTAAGGTAGAACTACTTGTAAACATACGATAATTTTATAACCTTTTAGTTGTAGATTGTAAGTGTAGGTATGAGGAAAATGATACATTCCAAGAAGCAGATATTGACCCAGCAACACAGATCTGCTGCCCAAAAGCAGGGGTCCGAGAACGATTTGAGCTAGGCCAGGAAATGGACTGCTGTGGGGGTAAGAAACGAAATGCACCGCTTTTACAATTATTTGCCGTAAACGAAATGAGATGTTTTTAAGCTACAAAAATAACGGTTAAATGATTATTAAAGGCATAGCACTTGTGGGTATATTAAATATTTACACAATGTATTTTTTTTTTCATTTAAAGAAATGTATATCTATCGTTTGTTATCACATTAGAAATTGCCAAAAAGACTATGCGCAACAGAACACATATTTGCTGCAAAAGTTCAGGTATTCACGAAAGATATCAAGAGGAAGAGGAAGTTGACTGTTGTGCAGGTATGTTTTGAGTCAGCCATAAAATTCTTGAATTTAAAAAAAATCTGAACGAGAAATGGAAGGGGAATGCATGGTCGTATTTAAATTTTTTCCATTCGTTAAAAGGTTACTAATCCCAAGTATTAAGTGTAACTGTATAGTCAAATGTATCAGTAGTAAATGTTATCATTAAACATATGTGCATCTGCGCGAATTCCAAAGATTACAATGTTATTTGTTTGTTGTTTAGACGGAGTTTACAAACGGCAAACAGAACAATGTTTAGAAAAAATTACATTTCAAAAGGACGTGAAAACAACATGTGGAAATAGTAAGTTTTAAAACGTAATATCAATTCATTGTTCATCGCATCCTAGATATAGCAATTCGTTAAATAGTTGCATACCCGTGTTTATAGCATTAAAAATAACTTTAATTTGTGCAAAACCATTGTCTTTTAGTTTTATGGTCGCTTATATGTTAATTATTATGTAGTATATCCCTTGTATACAACTTGTCGTTATATCAGAACAACAAAACGTTAAATGTAGCAAAGTATACAGATTAAACTGTTTACTTTAAAGTACACAGTCTCGACTTTAGTCAAAAATCATGTTTCCGTTTTTCCTGTTTGCAATGGTTCAGTAATTATATAAGGAATTTCCAATATTCCCCCAAAATTTGAGGGTCTTCGTTGTGTTACAAGCGAGATATAGAGCTCACAATATTCTGTAATGTGAAAAAGGTTTTTGTTCACGTTTTGAAATTTTGAAATTTGAGGCAAAACGTTTTGTTTTAGATCTAAAATGAATGTGATTAACGCCAGGAACTATTTATTTCTGCTTTAAATGAATGAGAGAGAGAGAGAGAGAGAGAGAGAGAGAGAGAAACTTGAAAATAACTTAAACGATTTATTGAAACAATGTTAACAAAACAAGGGCATGAGTCTTGTTTATATGACAACGAATTTTGAGCTCTTTATATTGCTTCTAGTTTTACGATACTCAAATTTTTGTTGATAATTAGAAACACTTTTCTTAAGCATTTTAAACAATAAAAATAGATAAATAAGATTTAACCAAAATTGTGATCATGCCCTTTTAGAATAAAAGCACACCAACAACAGAAGTTCTATATTTCATTGTGATTCTTTTAAAACTCTATGTGTGTCGAAACATATGCAGTTTTGTTTATCACTAGCTGAATAAAACTCTGAAAGTAACAAATAACGTGAACAGTAAAAAGTTGCATGCGTAAATTCATTTTTTATTGGATATATAATATGAAAGGTCTACAACGATATAGTGCTTTGTAACTTTTTAATACAGATTCAGAGATATCCCAACCACGAAAAGACAGTACCAAATCGTCTAGAAGCAGAATCTATTTGCCATTGAACCCGCAATGCCGTAATGAGGTTGTTACACTTTTTACTGAAAGGTAGATAATATATTTACGTTAAACGGTCTTTTATTTCTTTTAATATGGAGAGGATGTGTTTTGCTTCGTATAAAGAAAGAAAAGTTTAAATATCATTGCGCATTTCCAAAATTTCTTTCCAATTCTTGCAGATTCGGCAAAATGGGTAAAAAGATCAAGAAAGCTATCGGTCGCCTTGGGAAAGCATTAGGAGGGAAATCAAACCAAAAAAAGCCATTGATAATTATTTACCTGTAGAAACGAAAACATCTTGAACTCAATGGCTTGATTTATCGTCTTTGTTATTTGTGATTTTTCTTATTATATTAAAAAATATTCTGTATGTGTGCAAGTTATAATATCTGTTTTGGCATTTGCCACAAGTTATTTTTTTAAAATGACTTAGAAGCGATTTAAGCTATGAGTTTTAAAATATTGTTTTTCCATTTTTAATGATTAGAATAGTAAATATAGGTATTTACGATGCTCTGCCAATATTTAAAATTTTCTGTTCCGGAAACATACATCGGATGTGTTTTATAAGTAGAAGTTTCAATCAAATGTTGCTTTTTTCGGTTGATTATATTATTTTTTTAATATTTTGAATCAGTTTACCCATCTTCGCTAGCCAAGGGTTTCTGATCCGCGGATCAGAAACCATTGGCTAGCGAAGATGCAGTTTACCTTGTTTGCCACGAGTCATTTTGTCCGAAAAATGGTAAATCCATATCTAAAGTATTTGTAAACAAATGTTAGACTCCAGGTTTGTTCACATAACAATGAATTCTTTCCTCTCTATTTCTCGTACTACTTGACTTCCAATATTCAAATCGTGACCAATTATTCAGAATGCGCAAGTAAACCATTTGAAACATAAAAAAAAAATACTAAAAATTTAATCTAAAACCGTGTTAAAGTCTTTTTAACATCCGAATTAAATCATTTTATCTTTGTTTGTCAATAATTCATGTAAGTTTCAATGATTTAAAATAAAGAATATGCATATTATATATGGCTTTTAATTTTTTAGTATCTGATAAAATCACCAATAAGGGAGCAATCACACCAATATAATATAATGTAAATCCCCGCATCAACGCTCTACTAAGCTAAATGCTTAAATAATGCAAGGTCTCGATTCTGTTGACTAAATTTTACTTTACAAAGTAAAAAAAGGCACAAGCCTGAAATTGTTTACACTTTAGTCAACAAAGAATTATGACCTCTGTATCTCGCTTATAGTTTAACAAATGGCGCTTAAAATGTTTTTGAGCATTGATAATATCTAACTTTAGGTGAAATGCTAATTACTTTATACGAATGTTGTATTTTTTAATGAGAACGTGATAAATGTGTTTTGGTTGCAAGTAACACTGCACTGCAGTAAAGTTTAAAATTTGGTGTTTATAAATGCAGGATTTTAATATCTTATAAGTCGTAACCATAAATGTCAATAAAACGTTTTAATTTTTTAAAGGTTGTATGGGAAATCTGTCGATAATACTGTGATAATCTAAATACTTTAGAATTCTCAAATTTTACAATATCTAACCAAAACGAGGCCCAGGGGCCACATCGCTCACCTGTGCAACAATTGCCTTGATTCTGATCAAATTAGCATTACAGTATCAAAATATCTTACCAACTGAGTACAGTAGATCTTGCTAAAAAAATTGAAAATCTGCCAATTTTTATCCACACTTATTTTTTGGTAAATATCAAGCCCCTTTTGTTGTTGTACCTGTAAGATTTTTCTCTATTCCTATAACCCCCCCCCCCCCCCATTTCGTGGCCCCACTTTGTCAAGGGAATCATGGTTTCATCAAACTTAAATCTGCATAACCTGTGCTTTCACATTAAGTACTGAGTTTTGGACCGAAAACTTTCCCAGAATATTTTTAAAGATTTTCTCTTTATATTCATATGTAAAAATTCAAACGCCATCACGGTCCCGCCCTACCACTAGGTACTGTGATTTTGCAAACTTGAATTTACACTACCCGAGGATGCCTCTACACATGTTTAAGCTTTTCTGGCCAAATAGTCTTTAAAAAGAAGATTTTTAAAGATTCTCTCTATATATTCCTAATTAAAAATTCACCCCCCATTGTGGCCTCACCCTACCCCTGGACTATTATTTAAACAAACTTGAATCTATATGATCTGGGGATGCTTCCACTCAAATTTGGGCTTTCCTGGCCTAATAGTTTTGAGAAGAGGACATTTAAAAATTTTCTCTATATATAAAAATTCATCCCCCATTGTGGCCCCGCCCTACCCCCAGGGACCCTGATTTGAACAAACTTAAAAATACACTTCCTGAGGATGGTTACACGCCAATTTGAGCTTTCTTGGCCAAATAGTTTTTAAAAGAATTTTTAAAAAGATTTTCTCTATATATTCCTATATAAAAATTTATCCCACAATTGTGGCCCCACCCTAACCCCGGGGACCATGATTTGAATCTACACTACCTGAGGATGTTTCCATTTTAATTTGAGCTTTTCTGGCCTAATAGTTTTTGAGAAGAAGATTTTTAAAGATTTTCTCTATATATTCTTATGTAAAACATGATCCCCCTATTGTGGCCCCACCCTACCCCTGGGGACCATGATTTTAACAAAATTGAATCTACACTACCTAATGATGCCTCCACACAAGTTTAAGCTTCTCATGCCGAATAGTTTTTGAGAAGAAGATTTTCGGAAAATACCAACACTTGAGCCTTTGGCTAAGGTGAGCTAAAAATAGCTTTTGAAAATATTTAGAGAGGTAAAAAATGAATAAAAAAAACAAACAACAACAACAAAGAAAAAACCAAAACAACTACTTAGAGATTCATAGTAAACCCTCTAACCCACTACGCTACGCTATTAGGTGACAATGATTGGAAAGAAACTACTTAATATATAATTACACTTCATTTCATTTTTTTATTTCGATAAATAATACTTCACAACATGGAGGTGTCCCGTACCACTTTAAATAAAAAAAAACACTATTTACGAAAATCAAAAAACACCTTTTCTTTACATTTTTTCAAACCTATGAATAAAATCTTTTACAGAGACGTGTTTTATAGAGGATCTGTAAGACAATCATATTTACAAAAAAATAATTGAAACAAATTGACAAAATTTAAGAAACTTTGCTAATTTACATAAAAGGTAAAAAATGATATTATTAATCACATCTTACAAATTGAGCAAATTTGACTCGAAGTGCGGAAAATGACAATTTTCTTTATATTCCTTTAGTAATTGTTCCTGTATCTGTCCCTAACCAGACGAACCAGATGGTGGATATTCTTGAACCTTCGCAAATATACTCGAGTTATAAAAAAGTTTTTCTATTGCAGTTTTTTTTACGCAAAAAAAGAAAGAGAAAGAGAAAAACAATCCCAATTTAGAATTTCCAGAATTAAATCCCCTTCTTCCGTCTTGCTGACGAATTCAATACATTAAAAGGTGACGAGAGTGCTCCTATATTGATCATTTGGTATATCTTAAACATTATTTAGATATTAACTACCTCATTGGATTGCAGCTATGATTCATCATTTGACAAATTGTTAAAGTTTTCTCGGTTATGTATTATCTAAGTCGTCGTTTTTATAACCATTCCGAGTTCAAATTTCAGGTCGACGAGTAAAAAAAAAAACGTATAAAAATACGTTTAACTTGGTCGAAACCCCTCACCCCCTTTCCAAAAAAATACTTCGCATGATTAGATATGTGATATACTATAAAGAAAATTCAATTTATAAAAAAAAAGTGTTTAAACAAAGTCGATATCCCCTGCAAACAAAGACATTTTAAGGTCCTGAACAACTAATTATATAACTATTCTTGGATATATATATATATATATATATATATATATATATATATATATATATATATATATATATATATATATATATAAGCCTTGGAGACTAATATGGAACATATCAACCTGGGGATATGTACTTATCACTATTTGTTTTATTGCACAACTTAGTTTGGTCAAATGTGCGCCATGTTTCAAAAACATTGTAAATTCAGTAAATTTTTTTAATCATGCATAAAGCTACACGTAATAGCGATGCTCACAAACAGTTCATTCAGAACACAGAAGTTACATTTTCCAACAAAATTCTTTTTTTTTGTATTGGACACTACATTAAAAATTCTGCAATTGCGAAGGGAATGAGTAATGATGACAGACGACGGTTCTTTGTCGTGACAAGTGATTTAGTTTTCAAAGTTTTATTACTTTAAATTTTTACTTTGTTATTGTCATGGCTGAAAAGAATACCTAACCGGAAACGATTATAAGCACATTAAGAAATGAATAGCACCACACCGGAAACAGTAAAACTTCCCTCACGAAATACTTATAGAATGCCAGCATTCAATTTTAAATCGAGTTGGCAATTTGGTTCAACGGCAGCCAATTTCGAAGCAAGCGTCGATATCATTTTAATAACTTTGCGTCTTAAAATTAAGACTGATTGATAAATAAAATTTTCATTTTTGCAGAATATGTATACACATAGAGGACTTTTTGTTTGATGGTGCTAAAATGTTTACCCAGGCCGACAAGGAAACACTACCAACTGCAAGGAGCGGCATCAACATCCTCTAGTTTTCTGTAAAAAGAGGGAAATGTTATTGATGTCGCCATCTTAGCCATAAAATGTATCTGTAACAGATCCACGATCGCAACTTTTTTAACCAACTGCAGTCAAACAAACGGGTTGCTAGTAGTTTTGATGACACGGAGCGGAATCAAGATCATCATATTACATGTATATTACATGTATAAGCATTAATCCTCATTATTTGCATGGTACATGAAGTTAAGCTGATATTTTTTTCAAAAGGACTTGATCATTATAAACGTCAAAAAACATTTTTGTGTACGTAAACATGATGAAAGCATTTTGCATTGGTCTCTTTGTTGCTTAATTATTATCACGATAAGCAGACACTAAAAAATCTTACTATGTTCGCTTTATTTGTGAATAACAAAACATAAAATAACTATAATTGAACCATCATCAATTAATATGTATTCAGTTTTTATTTAACTCATAAATCCATCATCTTTTACAAAAGCAATAATATTGATTCAGCATTTTTAAATTCTAATTCATTACACAATATAAGTAGAAATATCTATTATCTTCTTAATCAAATCCCGTGCATTTAGACATATGCTTTTTTTCATTACTAATATCCCATGTATATTTTTTTTCACAATAACAACGCACAACTTAAAATTCTCTTCGTTAAAGTCATTTCATTAGAGAAGATAGAGACAAGAAAAGCATTAAAATACACGGGGTTAATGAAGTCTTATCATTGGCTCTTGTATTTCATTCGCAAAAACTATTGATTTCTGTATTGAAAGAAAATATTTGCTAGCGATAAAGATTACAGCGTCAGCCTGCTGAGAAAAAAGATTTTAAAACTAAACAGTTTGTCAAAGTTTATAACCTTCTCTGACAAGACAAAATAGTTGACAATGATTCATCAGTTTTGATAAGTCCCACTTATTAGGATACGCTTGCACTTGTTATGCCCAATTGTTTCTTTTGAAATCTGGTCTCTTTTTAGTGCATGCGAAAAAAACTTTTGCACTAAAGACCTCTGTTCGTCTACCTGGTAGTCCAGCCAGACTTTAGTGCATTGTAGGCTATTTCAGGCGCTGAGTCACATTTGCTAGAGCTACAGCGAAAGCCTGCAGGGTAGTAAATGGGTACTGGAAGTCCAATGTGTAGGCATTGCTTCCGATTCTACCAAACTGCATCACCTGTGATACAAAATGTCAAATTTATTCCCTCAATGATTATTGGTTTAATCTATTGTTTAAACGAAGACTGTAACTAAACTCAAGCAAATGTTATCTTAATTACAATTAATGTGTCTAATTAATTACAATTAATAATTACTCTCATTAGTGCAATATAGAGGGAATGCATTGGAAACCACCAAGAGAATCATTGATGTTACGATACTTTCCTATTTGGGAAACTAATTCTATAAAATCTCATACATGTGCCTTAAAAAGATATTCAGTCTTTATCAAACTTTTTTGATTCCCTTCCTTCTTGGAAGTATAGTTTAAGCCTAGTTTAAGTTGAAATCTGCACATGTTGTAGAAAAGTTTACACTAGAGATGATGCTGTACAAGTAATTTGAAAACCTTAGAGAAGATTACAGCTCTAATTAAAATCCAAGTCAAACGTTTTAAATGTGCAATCTGTGTAATATTCACCAAATACAGCTTTGAATTCGATTTCGGTTTTATTTATGAAAAATAAATCAAATTAGGAGAGCTTTCAATAATTGTTATAATCTCTAATTTGTTTAGTTTTTTTTAGAAATATATACAGTAAGGTCCGATAAGATCCTGGTGTAAATTCTGTATTTCTATGGTTGCCAATTTATGTGAATGCTATTAAAAACGTATAGGTAACCGCGTCTTTTCTAAATTTTGTTAAATTTATACTTAATATACACACTTTTATACATAAAACGTCTGTATTATTTGAACCCCATAAATTTTATTTTTTAAAAAACCTTCATAAATATTAAACTTTTTATTTTACAACACTTGTTAAAAATTGTATTAAACTGAATGAAATTGTATTAACCTGAACTGTTTATAAAAAACCTGAACTACGCAGTTTAACAAAATTAGTCAGCAAAACTTTCCATGAGTTACCCCAATTTTTCTTCGTCGAAATCATTTTGTACAGGTGAAGGACAATAGAAGTGCATTATAAAAATGTCCAGAGTACACCCCGACAGTGTAGAATGTAATCTATATGATTCAGGTAGTTGAAGATAAATGTTTATTTAGGTGAGGTGGGCATTTAAAGCATTGATTGACTATACGGTGCATGTACAGTGTATATGCGTCTTTGTCATGATCTACCAATTTAATCTATTTTCTATTTATCTTTAAGTGTCCTTTTTCCCCAAGGTCTGCGACTTATCGTATTTGTTTCCGGGATCAAATATAAAGTTCAGATACATCGTTTGATAACACAACGAAAGAACGTCTCTATCTTTTCAAAAAAGCGATCATTCGACATACTTGTAACACTGATTCAAATCGTTAAATGGTGTCAACAAAACATGGCTTGCAAAAACATAAGTTGTCAAGTTCTTTCAGCTACTTTCAGATAATATTTCGTTAATGATAAATGCATAATTAGTCATTGAATCAATTCTTATCTTCAAAAGATAAACTTTGCTTAATATAATTTGAAGCACTTTTCATATACTCGCATGTGTCTCTTAAATGAAAACAAAACTTTCATTGTAACCCTTGAAATCAAATTACAACATGTATGCTTAAAAATACGGGTTTTTTGTAAGGAAATTACCGAGTCATGTTTTTTTTTCAGAAAGAATAAAGAAAGTGGGGTTATTTTTACAGCATAATGGATCTTGAATCAATTAAATGTATTGTATTGTAACACAATGTAATCTCTTTTATATTTTAAGAAAAACTTTTTAGAACTTTTTTGCTGATTGTTTCTAATTGCTTGAAGAAAAAGTAAAAAAAGATGACTAATTAGAATGCAATAAGATATCACACTACCACATTAAATAATTTTGATTGCAAATAAAACCCCAATTTTCCGTTAGCAATTTGTACGGACAAACCTGACGACTTCGGAACTCTATTTGGAAGTTTTTCGCAGACTCCTGGCTGACCCTCCCTCCAAAGTCTAGCTGATACACCTGGCTGTTCTCATTCCAGAGAGGAGCTTTGTTGTGCATAACGAACTGGCGATGTCCAAGATGTGGGTATCTCGACCTTCCCCTGTCTTCGCTCCTCTTACGCACTTTCTGGAGCTATACAGAAAATTTGAAGAAAAAAATGTTCTAAAGATTTTCATTACACCATTTTAGATAACTATCTGAGTGAAGCTTAATATATTATCAAATAATAACACATATAAATGTTAAAAGTATATCAAATATATTAGATAACATTAAACAAATATTGAATACATAGATCACGGAAAAAAGTAGTTTTCTATGAATTCAGATAGAATGAATGAAAGAAAGTTATCTCTCTTTGGTCTAACACAGAAATACAAGATGCAAAAAATACCTTCTGTTTTAGTTGTGATTTCTGGAAAGTCTCCAAGTTTTTAAAACTCTGGGAATACTTTCCATCTTCTATCGTCCGTTCTTCATCCCCGTTATGGTAATTTCTTGGGTTAAAATGTCTAGACTTTCTCTTGAATATCGGACTATAATGCTTGCAAGTACCCTGTAGAATTTCTTCTCTAATATCTCTCATGGGCGAATCTGCAGCCCTATGCAGAGGAGAATTTGGCAAAGATGCGCTGTGGCTGATTTCCATTGTGGAAGTGTTACGAGTGAAAGAAGCTGGATCCACCACTTCATCGTCGTAATGGAATACAGAACAAGAAGCACCTGAGAATACACTGCTACTTCTACATGTGTCTTTATGCACATCATCCAGAGACCCTAACATTGTATCAGCATCGTCCCCGTTTTCCGAGGGGTCTCGACTATGATCACATATCATTGCATCAGAATCAACGTTGGACAACGTTTCCAAATACAACCTTTTCTGGTTATCAGACAAAGTGGGAGTCAATTGACTAGAATCACAGATTATTCCTGCCATATTGTCCGAATTTTCCGAGTTACGATTGTTCAGTCCTTCGTCATCTATGAACTTGATCCCAGGATTGGCGAGATCCGCCCAGCGATTCTCGTCACCATCTTTCATTATACTGGACACTTCATTGTGTAAACTAGTCCTCATGTTGGCACTTGACACCGATGATGAATTATTGTTTGCATGAACCAGCGTCTCTCCGCTAGGTGTCCCCACAGTCACCTCTGTTGAGCTGACCTTGGGGATTGCACCTTGACCAATGAACTTATCCTTCAGAACAGAATTGTCTACACTGTTAAAGGCGTTATTTTGAGCAACGGATTCGGAGGCAGGTGAAAGAGATCTGTTTTTCATGCTGGGTGACCAGTGCAGTCGTTCACCATTGAACACATTATTATTACTACTCAAATTACTACTTATGTCACAAAGAACCTTCTCCTCATTTTGATTGGATGAATTTGAAGACTTTTTAATGTCCATGAAGACATGGCTTGTGCCTCGATTAACATTATCACCACTATACGTTTCTGACACTAATATTCCGTCCTCCTGACCCATGTCTTCCAAGTCAACAGGCAAATCTTCGTCTGAAACAACATTGAATTCATGAAAACATTTCGCCTAACAAACAACGTTAAATGGATAATTCCTTTTCAGTCACAGGCAAACCGAAGTTCAAATTAATGCCTTTTCAAAAAAGGTAGTTCTCATGTATGTTAAAAATGCATTGTCAAGATTACGATTTCTAATTGGTGTTATACCATAATGTGCTTTCTTTGCCTGTGTATGGTGCAACACTAACGGAACAGAAGCTCTGTATTCAATAAATTTTAATTTCTTTCAGTTTATGTTTCAAGTGCACCAAGCGAGGTGTTCACCAGCTCAATGAAAATGAGAGTCAGCTAACGATTTTGTCATTCAAAATAGGAAGATTGGTCTTGACCTTGTATGGTAATGTCAGCATCTCTGCAATTTGTTAATGTCAAAAATTGACGAATCAAATACAGGAATGAATATTCATGATAACCATTCCTGACTGGTCACCATCAGATAAGTAATACATTGAAGTATTCTTTTCCCAATTTTTTATTTCATTATCAAAGAACTTAAGCTTCTCCTCATAATCAAATCCCATAGCAACAAGAATTTACATATTTACCGTGATAATATGAAAACAAACAAGCAGGTCGGCAGCAAAACATTTATAGTTAACAAAAATATCCTTGTGGATATCGTGACAAATACAATTGATAATTTAGATTGTCTGATTTTCTTTTCATATCAAATGTTGAGTTTTACCCTAGGGAATTACCGAAAAAAAATATGTAGCTACATAATGGCAACAATATCATTATTTTTATATGTCATGAAAACTTTTTTCCCTTAAAAAAAATAATTAACATGAATACTATTTTATTATGATTTAGAAAATTATATTGTTTAGGTGGCTCACTAAACTTTGAAACAGTTTCTTAAAACAGCAGAAAATTACTTAATTATAAAAGATAGCATTATGCATACGAAGTATATAAGTCAAATAGGCAAATAAAATATGCAATTTTGGCTAAAAAAATTATTTTCATGAATTTATTTCAGAAAACATGAGCAAAAGCCTCAGGCAGATTCAAAATCATGATCTGTGGTTTACAATCCCTATACTTGAGCCATGATTACATTCAACTAACTCACACTAAAAGTTAAACAAAATATTTAAATTGCCATCTTGTGATGTAGTGCCATAAAAAATATGCCTTGGTGTAGAGAGGTACCGAAACAAGTACATTGTACATTCAAAAACTTAATGTTAAAAATTATGAATAATGTGCTCAGAAAGAGCCTTTTAGGTAAACTTTGAAAAATAATTGAATTACATAAAACATATGCATTCTTTCACTGAAGGGCAAATATCTCATATTCTGACCAGTCTCACATACAAACCCCTTCCAAGGGGTTATGTTCCCACTTTGCATCTTATTTTATTCATAATTATAGTCTAAATTTCCTCAAAACAAATATTGTTTATTTCAGTTAGCTCATTAGGTCAACAAAAAAGAAGTTCCATTTGTTGAGTGGCTCTTGGCAGTCCTAAGGCTTCTTATGCGCTGCAAAAACCATCTAAATGTCATTAAAGAGGCCAGGTCCCTATTTGCATATAAAACAGAGGTTAACTTGTCAGGAAAAGGATCAGATTAATCAACTACTATCGAGCAGGAATCCTGAAAAAAAAGGCTAATTAAAACCATCATGGGGATTACATGAAAGTTGCTTAGTAGCAGTGTAATGTTTTAGGTTTTCCTGTTCTTTCTGAAACTTACCAAATTTGATACACAGTGTCCCAATGCACCTATAAACTGATCACCGTTTTGAAAAATAGGTTTATTTGGTTAAATATGGTTTGCTGGGGTAAAAAAAAATGCAAAAAGAAATTTTCTAGCAACAGTATCAATACAAACATTCATTACTTTAATACTTACATGTACTAGATTTAACCTCTCAATCTTTATCAAAATGACCCACTGGAGTAAAATTCAAAATTCCAAAAAACACTTACTATATCTTAACTTTCCATCTTTATCAAAATGGCCCACTAGAGTAAAACTTGAAAAATTAAAAAAACATTTACTAGATTCAACCTCTCTATCTTCATCAAAATGGCCCACTGGAGTAAAATTCAAAATTCCAAAAAACACTTACTGGATCTAACCTCTCCATCTTCATCAAAATGGCCCACTGGAGTAAAATTCAAAATTCCAAAAAAAACACTTACTGGATCTAACCTCTCCATCTTCATCAAAATGGCCTGCAGGTGTAAAGTTGGGGTCCCTGGACAGTGGCTGGTTGACCGCGCTGAGGGCGGTGATGGTGATGGTCATCTGTCTGGGCTGGAGGTGCAGCAGACTGGTCTTGTACAGAACATTACCCAGGTCCTCAGGCAAGAAAGGGGCCAAACCCGTCAGCTTGAACTTTGTTCCCCAAATGTTTGATGTGACTTCTACCAGCTTGTTGCTCTAAGGAAAGTTTGAAAAAGAAGAAATTTGAAGTCTGTAATTATATATTCAAATAGATCTCTTCAACCTTTTAATTAAATGAAAATGAAAAATTAGTTACATGTATTTTGGTAACTCCTTCCTCTACTAGCAGCAATCACCCTTTTTGGGATAGGAAATCAATGTCTTAACATTTATATACTTGATTTTGTTATCAAATTATTCTGTTTCTTTCTAGAGTATATTCAATAGCATTGATTGGGTTATAATCTTTTTTCAATGAAAATGTCATTGAATAAATTGATAACTACATCAATTAAGTTACGAGTACTTGGCCAGAAATTTGCTTGACTACAATAATTTTTTTATGAGCCATTATTTTTTTATGCTAAAAGTTCATGTATTTAGGCCTATTTGATGAAAAGCATAATTTATGATCTGAAACATAACTATTCCATTAGTTTCCAGTAGAAACTAATGTCTTCAGTGGGATGAAACAGTCTGAGAAAGTTCATAATTAAGATATTCATGTTTTCTTGATTACTGCAATTGACACTACTGGTACAGTTATGGCCTCTTGCTATTAAATAGACATAAAAACGGACAGTTTCTCATTTTTTAGTACTTAGATAGGAAATTTCTCATTAATCAATAGAAGGCCTATTGATTCATGTTCCTTCTATTTCAAACCCATGAGACAAAAATTTTCTCAAGGTTGTTAGCCTCTGAAGCAACTTATATTATAATTAACTGAAACAAACATTTAGCAAAATGAAATGTGTGAAACAGTTTTTCTTTATATTATATAAGCATTTAGATTAGTTATACAAAGGTACATGTAGTCAAACTGCTTTTGCTTATACCCAACTTTAACCCTTGATATTTTTACCAGACAAGTGGTCTAGTACAAAATGGTCATGTATAATTTCAAGGCAAAATGTTTTCCAAACAGGACACAGATTCTATAATATACCACAATATTGGCAAGCATAAATCTCTAATTATATGTGATCATAGTATTACAGACTCCTTTGGGCAATTTTCTCTGCAAAAGGCATTTCAAGTAAACAGGATGTACACTCTTGACATTTCCTCTAAAATTGGTAGCCCCTGTGGCCGTAATGGTAACTTTGAAACTAATAGTTGCTCATTTTATCTTCCCTCCGGAGATTTTAGTTATATTAGAGGCAGTTCTTATATTTACATAAAATGGCATCCGCCAGTTGAAGAAACTTTTTACTGATGAATAAAACATGGTTGCTGTCCATTTCTTTTCTCTGGCCAGATGCAAAATATAATATGTATGGAAATTGTGTATGTATTGACATATGTACGTAATGTTGTCAATATGCTGAACAGGCTTTCAGATGGGTATGGCATCAAGGTAATCTACACTTCATATATTTTATGATATATCAATTTATAGCTTTCTGTAATGATAACAAATAAGAAAATGCAAAAAAAAAAACAACCCCATGATTCATATTTGGTAAAATATTAAATCCACTTAAAGTCATTAATTCTAACTAATAATTAAATTATCATCTCTAAATTTCTAATTTTAGGCAATATGTAATGCCAATGTGTTAAAATTCAATTAATAATATTAAAAAAAAAGAAATCATTTGTTATGCTGAACAAAAAACTACTTGTATTATGACCTTTTACATTTGTAAAAAAAAATGTAAATTATAATTATTATATAAATATGTGCAAATGGACCACCCAACATTTCCTACCTCTGGAAGACTGTCATTATATAAAAGTTCATCTAACGTTCGGAAGGTTATTGATCGATCCACCTTCTTAGGTCTGAATATTTTGGGACGTTTCTTGCGTTGCATTCTGGGAGAGCCACACCCATCTGATGGAATTTCCTCATCAGAATCTGTTAGACTGGCTTCAAAGACACACTCTGGAAGCGAATGTTGATCTGATAATAAAAAGAATTTGATGAAACATTAAAAAATCTAAAAACTAATTTGTCATAGTAAGTCACTTTACTGATGATTTTGACAGTTTCTATAGCTGACAACATAGACAATGATAAAAAATTTAGAAATGGCTTCATTACTGTAGAATACTAAATAAATGCTTGGAATTAATATCTATGTAAATTTGCAAAAAGCACATCTTGCAACATTTAAAAAATCGCTTTTACTTTTCTGATAGACGTAAACTCATTAAAATGAAACTGTGATAAAAATTTAGCATTAACAAATTTATACCGGCCATTTAATGCAAAAAGAATGAATTGCAGAATTAAGAAATCAGAACGTAAAATAAGGAATCTACAAATACAATTTAACACATAAAATACTGTGATTTCATTAATATTCGTGGGTATCAATTTTCAAGGATAAATTGAAAATCACAGTTTCAAGTATACTTAAATTCATGGCTAATGATCCTATCAATACAACATGTTAGTAAAAATTGTACTTCAATAAACATTTAAATTTGTGGATCAACTTAAAAACGAAATTCATGAAAATTAGTATTCAATGAATATTAATTTAATGAAACCACAGTACTAAATTGTGAAACCACTAAACTCTTACCCTCACTGCATGCTTTGGCCCCAATCTTAGGATCATAGATAACAAAGTCCGGCCTAAGTTTGCTGGCACGCTTTCCCTTCAGCAGTGGAATAAGGCCCCCTAGGTACTCCAGGTACAGTGTATAGTGTCCCCCCGATGTCTCTTCCCCGTGCCTGATCATGGTACAGAACAGTCTCTCACTGGCTGGGGGAGGGGAACAGATGAATTCCCGCAACTTGAATGGGTCTGGAATGTAGCTCTGTCAAAATATTTTGTTGAAAAATTGAAAATTTTAAATGTGCAATAGTGAGATGTATGGAATAGGTTAATATATACTAGATTTATGCTCTTAACTTAGCCAGTCTAGTTTTTTTTTAGGCAACATGACATGGTAACTTTATGTTCTGTGATCAGGTATAGGAGTACTAGCATTCCACATTATAGTGCTATATTATGTAGGCAAAAGAAAATTGTTGTCAGGAAATTTCTTTTAAATAATCACTTTCACTTTAAAAACTAAATGTTTTTCTATTCTTATTTCAACTTTTTTTTCATTTTGGCCTTGCAGATCCAGAAGATACTTCGTCAGATAAATGATATATTGCACAGCTTCCTTCACAAGTAATATCATATGAGCATAAATCTCTCTGCAATGACAAATATGGGGCCTTTGAACTTGATGCTAGTAGACATTTATGGCAAACTCTACATTCTACAGAATATCGGCTATGTCGCAGTTAGGGGGAAATCAATAGATGCAATGAGATAGAGTAAAACAAACATTTCAAAAGCAGCAAAACAACAGTTTCCCCAGAAACAGAAATGCAGATCATATCTGCAACACAAATCTTGTTACAGTTTTTTTGTGTCTTATTTCAGGGAAATCGCTAGCATGTCCTACAACACTTATTAAATCAAACGTACAATATTGTCGCAACTTGATTTCAATTGAATCAAAGTAAGGCTCAGTCAGTTACAATGATGTCAAGATCAATTCAATGCCAGCATGAGTAACACAATTCAAAATATAATTATTCAATTTTTTTTATAAGAGTACTAGTTACAATGATGTTGAAATCAATTCAATGCCAGCATGAGGGACAAAATTAAGAATATATTAAAGAGCTAGAGCCACGAAGCATCAAAAAATGCCCTATCATTAAAAATTACCATATTTTGGTCAAATATAGGGTAGGATCTTAGCTTTTCATAACTCTTTTTATTTTTTCGATATCTATCATACTTTTTTATAAACGGAGTTTATAATATGGCATTGTTTTGATGAAAAATGTAGAACAGACGTCATTTTTGTTAAGTAACGTCATAAAATGATAAAACTACGTATGACTTGAATCTAATGAAATAAACAAAAAAACATAAATAAAATTATCATGTAGACATAATAATAAATTTATGAAAATAAATTTATTGATGAAAATAGCATGAAAAGCTTATTTACAATATAGTTTAAAACATATTACAGGGACCAGTGCTGAAGGTCAATATAACGGCGGTACATTTAAATATGTCAGTGTCTTAAAAGTTCTTTTTTCTGCAATTTGAAACTGCATGAAGTAATGCTGATGATGCGCAATGTATAACTGAGGATTAATCATTGAATTCTACCAATGTAATCACAAATTATTAAAAATAAATATATAAATATGTCAGAGATACGGTAATTTAATTTAATAGAGATATATGTAATCTCGAATTTTGATGCATTACTGTAACAGTCTGTGTACATTATTCTACATGATTATTTTACTTGTTTCAAGGCTTCGATATTTTCACCCAATCCTGGCGCTTTACAGCAGTTAGATGCTAGGGTTCAGTTCTTTGAAATGTTTAATTTTCCCAGTTTCCCGTGGGCTCACCGTGCGTTCATGTGCGCTCTCCGCTCCGCTCCGTTCCCGCTCATCGTGCACAAATCGCCCACCGTGCGTTCACAAAGATTTCGCCTTGCATGCGCTCACTGCGTTCGTTCGGTGTTCACTTATTATTTAGTCAGATAATTTTATATTTAGGCTTATAACAATACAAACATGTAGTTTATTGTTATTATTTCCTGATTACCAACGAAACACAATGTAACAATACCGCCCGTGGCACTCCTCTTGCGTTCACATAGAGTACATATATCGTTCAACGTTCACTTTGCGCTCTGCGTTCGCTCTCAGTTCACCGTTCATAAGCGCTATCCAAATTCGGCTCAGCGTGCACTCGCCGTTCGTTTAGAGCACAATCACTGTGCGCTCACCGTTCACGAACTGTTCAAGTGAAAAATAAAACCTTTCGCGACTCTGTTTATGTAATGGATGTTCTAGTATGCCGAAAGCAGTTCTGTATGAAATAATATAAAACAGTTTCGAGGCCCGTTATAGGGCCGAGAACAGTGATATTTTTTCGTACAGAAGTGTTTGAGGCATATATAGCCTAGAATATCATTGTTGATTCTTGAGACAGCCTGATTTTAAAGAATAACAGTGTTGTAACCACTGATAATGATCTGATATCAAGAAGCTCTCTAATATATCGGACTGTCACAAGTAAAATTTTTGACTGCTGGAACAAAGGAATGACATTACAGCAGTGTTTTAATTTTTATTAATTAAATGAAAAAAGAATATCGATTTCTTTAAAAATATTCTTATGAGTTAATTATTCCTTATAAATGCCATAAAGTCTATTCATTTCCATTTCATTTTTTCTAGTGATATGCATGTCCTTTGAGAATTGTTGCAAGTGATAAGCTATCCGTAAATGTCTTGAGAATTAAGATCATATTTCAGAGAGAGAGAGAGAGAGAGAGAGAGAGAGAGAGAGAGAGAGAGAGAGAGAGAGAGAGAATGTGGGTTTACTATTTCGGAGCGAAGATAGGTTAAAATGAACATTTTTATTTAAAACATCAAGCAGTAGCACATAAATAATGTTGTAAAATTGTCTTGAAAAGTCGAGTTCATAGCAAGCCTGTAGAATTTGTGTTATCATATCTATAGATTTGTAGTGAACTCGGCCGTAAATCGATTTTTTCAGAGGGTAGGGAAGGGGGGGGGGGGGTTGAATGGAAACAAATACTGTTTTAAATCTCTCTGTACTCATTTGTTTTGTTTTTTTTTTAAAGAAAGGGCCCGGCAATCTGATTTTTTTTCTATATTCCATACAAGAAAAACTTTAATTAGATTTAATACGCATAAAATAATCAAAGATGATTTCAATCGAGAATTTTATAGGCAAAAGTAAGTACACATACATGTACACATATTTAGGGTGAATTTTTATTTTATTGGACAAATTATCAACAAAGACATCGCAATTAGGATTAGACTTCTATATAAAGCACATGCTGATACTGTATTCTAAGCTGTGTATACCAAAAGCCGTCTTCATCGAAATGGACACAATCGATCTTTTAAGAAAGGAGTGTAACTGCATGTAACGGTTCACCGGAAATACATCGACTATGCGACAAATCAACACTGATCAACAGGTGGCTGATAAAGAAAAGACGTATGCATTTGCAAAAAATTTTTATGCAAGGGACGATTGGCTTAATATTCAATTACAGCTGTCCTTAGGAATTAAATAATCAAGTTTTTTGACGGAATAAATTAAGTTTATCATATATGTACATGTTTTCATGTGATGTCGACTGTCTTTCTCCCGCGGTATTCAGGAACACGTACTTGTGTGAAAAAAATCCCTTGCACCTTTCCTTTCGTTTAATGCAGTTCACCGTTTGACAAAAAACCCACAACTAGCTACGTATACATGCTATCGCTTATTCTACATAAAGGTACAGGAATATATATTTACTTACGTACGTACAAAGTTAACTTTGCCAATTAATTTTTTTTTCTGTTTATAGCAATGTTCATGTATCTCATATTCTACTGCAATTGAAAAATACCGTGGTACATAGAAATAATGCTTTTTAAAAATACATACTTTACTGGTCAATTCTATTGGCAAAATACTGAAAGAACTCAAGATTCCATGTACAGATTCAACTGACGTCGCAAACGTCAAACTATGACGTCATTGATGATGCACGATGTAAGCATGAATACACAGTATAAAATTACTTGATAAAACATGTTAAAGTTCAGATTATATGCATTTCTTCCTCAAATATTTAATAAAATGATGATTTTGTAAATAATCACAAATAATTCTTTATCATCATTAATTTAATTCTGCTATTTCAATACAAAGGAAGCAAATAATTACCCTAAAATAGAGTGGTCAGTGTTATTTTCTGTTATTAAAATTTTCAAAATTTGTAAAATACACATTGGCCACACTTGAGTACCTCTACGAAATTTTGCAGGCGGAAGCATTTATGCAATATCTCTCAGTTTTAAAAGTTTCAAAGAGGTACTTAAGTGTGGCCACATTCAAATTTGGGAAATACTGCAGTAAAATCTACAATTTTCAGCTATTTTTAATGATCATAGTATGTTTGATGATGCGCATGTGCTAAACGGTGGGGCCGAAGTGAAAAAAATTCATATGCATAGAAGCAGAATATTGTGCCCTACATTATAAGTAATTACAATTTGTATTGTTTCAAACTTGAGTTTTGTGAAAATTTTAAGGCACATTTTGATGCTTCGTGGCTCTAGCTCTTTGTTTTAAAGAGTACAAGTTACAATGATGTCAGGATCAAATCAATGCCAACATAAGGGAAAAAATTCAGAATATAGTCATTTTTTTTAAGAGTACCATGATGATATAACATTTTATCCTCCGCATTAAGAAGATGGTTCGGTAATCCTAAACGCAAGGTTTTGCAAAGATTGTTGTTGAAAGAATATTTACAATGTGCAAGAGAATTATGTAACCAGCGATGGTCTATGGAGGCAATCCATTGCAACCTAATTGGCATCCTGGGAAAAATGTTTTAAGAGGAATTGCAGGATGGTCCTTGATTTGTAGAAGATGGTAGAATTTTTTTTTTCTATGAGAAAATGACTGACTGTGTAATAACTCTTCACCCGCAGTGAAGAAAACATCAATTTGTTTCAAAAGCGCACATGAAAAAAATCTCTTTTTCCAAAAGGAGAGCTTTTCTCTGCATAGCTGAAAATTTTATCACCATTATTACAGCAATTCTCACCAAAAGAAAAAAAGAACCACTAGCTCTCAACCCTCAATCCTCTTTTTTTTTTACATTTTTAAATCACTTTCTAACAAGAATTGATGGCGCGAGGAAATCAGCTAAGCACCTTATAATAGTGTGTAAACCACAGCCAACCAATAGATCCAATGGAAATAAAAATGCAATATTGACAACTTAGACATTGGTGTGTCATCTGTACATATTTAAAAGGCACATGAAACATGTTAACTTTCTTATGTTTGCCAAATTACATGTACCTGATCATGAAAATGTTGCCCAGAAATAGTAAATAAAGTAAAGTGCTGATAGTAGTTGGTTAATTCTAGGTTTCGGCGCTGTTGTGCGATCCGTTACGGACACTATAATCAACAAATCGTAACTGATTGTGGAACATCTCTATAATGTCCATTTAGATATCGATCTGATCTGAACATTACGACACAGTCAAAACATTTTCTATGATTGACACATTTGTCATGTCAGACCTCAAGATCTGGTGAGATTTGATGCAATTTCTTAGATTACTTTACGTTAAAAACCGCAATTTCAATCATGCTATGAATCATGATAGTGAGAACAGCAGAGTTTACATCAAAGATGCTAAAGGTGTACATTCATCAACACTGTGTAAAGTAAATGTGTTCTAACAGTTGTTTGATATGGTTAAAACACAATCAAAATTATGAATTAGATTCTAATATAAAAATTTAAAAAATAACATATTTGACTGAAAATTAATGAACACGGGATGTTATTTAGGATATCTGCACATATCATCTCTCCTCTTTTCTCAATGCATTACTCAGCATGACTAAACCAAATTAATCTTCACAATCTTGGTTTTGTATTCTTTCACTGCATTGTATTGCATGAATGAGTCAATCTACAACAAGATATCCACCTAAACAATGAGGAAATAATCATCTAAATATGTACACTGTCTCTTGTATCCAATTCAAATGATACTTTAATATATCATCTCAAGTAAGTTATAAAAAACTATCATTTTACAACCTCAAGAAACTTGAGAATCCACACATAAATATTGCTCAAAATGATACTGAAGCTAATATTCAACAATCATCTTCAAGTATGATTGTTTGCCGGGGGATAATAAAAACTGACATATATATCATTTGAGATTTAATTGCTATTTCTCAATCTCTAATTTTTTTCTGAGTAGAACATTCTTGTCAAACCAAGGACATACTTTCTGTGGAAATCAACAACGATTGTGAAATTACTTTACACAAAACCTCTTCAGTATATAAAATTTAAAAATCAAATATTTATCACTTGACCACACAAGAGAATGCACTTGGTGAGCTTCTTTTCAAGCACACAGAATTATAAAGAGGGCAAGTAGAAAATACAGAAAGGAGGAAGTGTAAGAAATCAAGTAGAGAGATGAAATTGACATGTTCTATAATTGAATAAAAAAATTATTTCATCTATAGTTAATAATTATATTTTATATCCCTCCTTATGTTCATATAGAGAATGTAACAAATTTCCTATCATATTGAGTGCGTAAAGCTTTGAGTGACATCATACAATGTTTAACTAATCAGTTCCAGTGTCATAACTACCTATGATCAATGAACAACATTTCCAGTCTATTTGTAACACAAACTGGATATAAAAGATACAGTAAATAAGCATTATCAAAATTTGAGCTGTCAGTACTTTCAGTACTTTGATTTACCTTGATGGTAGGTGAGAACATGGTTTGAACGCTGTGATGGAGTCTTGCAGGAAGAGGTAGCTTGCGGATGAGTTTCTCACTCTTGATACAGATCTGGATGATGCGCTGGCATAGGAACTGGAGATGAGGAACCTTTTTCATTACCCATGCCACGTGGAGGTTGAAACCAGCCGCCACAAACAGGCGGCGGTCATTGTGGCCCCAGCACAGAGCTGTGAGTGGTTTGCCCTGAAAAAAAGATAAATAAATTTTATCCGTTTTGACTTCATTCGTGTGTCATGATTGCATGTCACTGCATTAATAGATCCACATTTTTCCACATAATATGAGATAACAATAACCAGAGTCTTAATTCTAATTACATTATGGTACAGTATCTATTCAATTTAACCTACAACACAGAACAGGACCTGGGGATGTCTATATATGCCATCTAAGCCTGGTTTAGTAAAACACTAATTGTCAGTTTCAACAACAATTTTCATCACTCATGACTCCAAAAATGAAATCATGTCATTAATCATATGCAAATTTAACACAACACATACTTCAATAATTAAAATCATGTTAAATATGATCCATGTATCAGAGGATCATGGAATTTTTTTAGGCACTTCAGTCTTAACTTTCATCTGTTGCAAAATGAGAGATTTTAATTCTGATCTAGAGCATTATATGTATTCATATGATAATTTTGCATGAAATAAATTTGCAACTGCATTTATTGAGAAAAAAAATTGTTCACTATGATGCAGGACTCAGGTTTAATTTTTCTCTACAGGTGAAATATCACTGCAAAATTGCAAAAACATATTCAATATTAAAATCCTATTTCAAGTTTTTTTTATCAAACACAAAGATGATTAAATATACATAATTAAGTACTTAAACCTTATTTATATAAACATTTTTCCATATTCATATACATGTACCAAGAAAAAAGATGTATGTCATTGACTGAAAAAATAAAGCCCCCTTATATCTGTCCTTAAAGCCGTATTAGTTTGTTATTATATCACCATCTCGAAAATAAAACGTAATTCAAATCGTACATGGCATTATACAAACAGAAATTCATCGCAAAAAAAAAAGATTGATTAATATTCAAATCTAGGTCAATTACGACTTCAACTAATTTCCTTTCTTGAGATATTAATGTGTCTGGTGGAAAAAAAAAATCGGAGAAGCTGAAGAGGCCTTTCAATGCTCTTAATTCATCAAACGAGTTTCATCGGTTGGTCTGCATTGACTTAGTGACACAATTCAGAAAAACAAATACAAGTCCTAGCTAATTAAAAGACATAAAAGGAAAAACATTCCTGGAGAGGACTAAGTAGACGACCTTATCTGCATTCCTGCTTTGGAACGGAAGCATTTATTACTCATAAGCTGCCAGGGTTATGTAATTGCCTTCTTTTTCTCTGCGTTAGAAGGATTCTTTTTCAAGACGTTAATTTGGATAACTATTATGTCTGTCCCATAAAAAAGCTTCCTAAAGCTTTAATTACGAGTTTGCACAAAAACCTTGCTTGTCCACCTACATTTAGCAAATGAGGACAAATGTACGTTGGCAGACTTTAGATAACAATGATTGATTGACGGATTTGTTAACTAATCTTAATTTACATTGCATCACTGCAAGAGAGTTACACTGCACTATTTATTTATTCATGAAACCGAAATTGTGTTTCAAAATTAGCAGAATTCAAATTAATAATGCTAGCTGGATTTCATAAATGTTGTAAGTATCATTTCCCATCTGAATGATGTTGATGATTCATTTATGTAAAATTTTGATGAATTTAATTATTTTTCTCTTGGCAGATATGTGATCTTTAGGGATGCTGGGGAATTTTTTATCCTGAACTCACGTTAGTTGTAGAATTAAGAGCTGAAAAGCTGCTTACCATTTTTTTTAATGAAATTGTTGTACCAACAAGGGTCTGGAATATCATATTAAGTTGCGAAAATTAGTAATCGCAAACTTGTTTATCCCCCATAAATCGCGAAATAAAGTTGACGCGAATAAAAGTTGGTTTACAGTATTATAGAACCTCAATTTTCAAATATCCATTGCAATTCAAACAAGTCTCTATGCCTTATTCAAGGTAAGAATCTGTAGGTCAGTGAATATATGTAATTCTTTATCCTCTGAGATGGAAAGTAAGACAATTTTAAGAAATCAGGGCTGTATTTTACATAAGAACTTATGACAAAATCGTAAATATTAACAATCTCATATAAAATGATTTTTAAAGAACAAAATTGTTATAAAACCATTTATTTACAAATATTTAAATTCCCATAATCATATTTTCCAGCCATAAAAAGGAATCATTGATAAGTTGGTGATTAATTATCATTCATTAATTTGGTCTCAAGTCAAAAGTTCTTATGTAAAATGCAGCCCAGACTTCATTATGAATTTTAATGTTGAGTTCAATGTTAGGATTAAATGTCATAACAAGTGAAATGCTGTCAATGTGACAGCAAACTGGGTTTTCTTTATGTGAACTGTATCCATAATCCATTTGTCAACCTGAATTGATGAACACTACCTATCCAGAGAAATGGTGTTCCCTACTAAGTTCAATGGCTGGTATATTTTTCATAAATTATCAAAAATCAAAATCTAAGTACTATGCACATTTCTGATATATATTCAATGAATTAATCTGCCAACCAACAACTTCCTATCTTGAAAACTGTAGGAGGAGTTATCCTTACAATAGCCCGGTACCTTAGCTTTTGGCAGCAGCCTATGCACCCATCTGCCCATCCGATAGCCATTTTCACCATTTCAATAACAGGATTTCTCCATTGGAAAACCCAGTAAAATGTAAGTCACAGGGCAGAGGGTCACCTTTGATTGATGCCTCAATCTTCTATTTCTCAAAAATAATATACTCACACAATTCATTAAACTATTTACAGAATAGCCTTGTTTTAACTCCTCCATTAACACCTACAATGTCTCATCAACAATTCTATTTTAGCAACATGGTGGGGAAAAAAATTGATGATTTATTAATCAAAAAATTGTAACGCATGAATTCATGGAACAAAAATAACTGATCAAGCAGGTCTAAACTCCTGTAGCATACAGATGCACTGCACCAATTTTTTTTCTTTTTTTGAAAACAGACCTAATGAAAGTGTTCGTGACAAACAGATTGGAGACTACATAGCAATTTTGATACACCTCCAATACTCGATCTCTGTAGGGCAATCAATCCTTCCATTAAAAGTCACAAAATGTTATTTAAAGCGTAATGTTTCAAGCCAACCTTTGCCATTTTCCTAAAAATAGAGTAATATATACATCCCTTTCATCAGACTCGGGGGAGTGCACTTCTTTAATTTCTGCCTAAATTGTCTGCAATTAAGATATAGATTTTGAAACTTCTATTTAAGGTCTTCCGTTTCCAACGGAAGACCTTTCTATTATTGTGCGGGTTAAGATTATTCTTATTTTTCTTTTTTTTTTTTTTCTTCCTAGACGCGAACTCTGAGGCTTCACATCGTGCTCATTTCTGAACGGTTTCTGCTCAAATTTTCAGGGCTAATGGACTTTACAAAACACTATCTTCATCAATTCATAAAAGTTAGAATTCCCTTTCCGTTAACGAGTTATTCCCCTTTTAAATTTTTTTAGGGCCTTTGGTTTCCAGACAAAGGCTCCGAGACTATGATAGCAGGGAATGGGAATCCAACGAATTTGAATAACAAAGACATTGAAGTTGTATACATCGGTTTTTGTTTTTGGATTTCGTTCCTTATTTAGGAAAAGGTAGGGGGTTAAAAAACAGGATTCGGAAGAGTGCGAAAATTTAGTCATATTTTCCTTTGTATCTTTTAAACAAAAAATAATTTGTTAAAACATGTAGAATAAAAGTTGTGCAGAATATCAAGGGCTTTCATTTGACACAAATAAAAAAGGGCTGGCCCCTTAAATTAAGGGCCGAGAGCCCCTAAAAGTTTTTGCTTGATAACTCAAAAACGGTTAGGATTTTGATATAGCTGTCGCTGGAAAAGTTGTTTGTTGGGATCTCATAAAGGTCGTAACAATATTTTTTTGTAAGTGATTTGTGTAGTATGAGTGTAAAAAGCTTTACATGTTGACATGTACCTGTTTTCATTTGACAAGTTAACGAAAGTCTTTGTGCGTACAACTGGCATAAAGTTGCCACAGAAAGTATGCTGGTTTATACAGGAGGCATTAATTTATAAGAATTTTTGTATTGTTGGAGTACATGCTTTTGTTTTTTTTTTAGGAGTTTAAGTCATTGTTGTTAAGTTCTTATAGTGCACAATCATTAAAAACGGCAATTGGAAAACAAAACATTCTTTTTCTTTTCTATTAAACCACAAAATATGGAATTAAAAAACTCTATGCATTACATTTTATTTATTAACTCCATGCATTTAAAATCTACCTTGAATCAGAGCTGTGTGTGTGTGTACCATTACGTAAGCTCTCCCTCGCCCGCGGCCGAGAAACTCGGTCACCATGCTCGCGGCTGGACTACCTAGCGGTCAGCGGTTATCTAATACACGAGAGCTGTGTCTCTCATATACATGTACGAGTTTATTTAGCCGCGAACTCAAGAATTGTTTTCGTTTTGATTACACATAATTTTTTTATGGATTAAACGATTGGGTGTCAATTAAGAAATCGTTCAGTTAATTAATAAAAGCAATGTCATTCTCAATCTAAAGCAATAATAGGCACAGATCAATTGTGGGTTTTAAGTTTGAAATAAATAACTTCTATTTGATAGAGTATGGTCATTATACTGCAAACTTTTCAAATCTTCCTGGGTTCTGAGCTGTGCCTGTCTGTGCGTTGTACATGTACCTTTACGTAATATACCCTTCGCCCACGGCCGATGAGATCAGCCACGGCTGCACTACCTAGCGGTAATTAAGCGGTTATTTAATACACAAGATTCTCACACCGCGACGCACACTTACATGCATATGAACGTGTTTGAGTTAATATAGCCGTAAAAACAGGAACTGTTTTAATTTAATGCTATAAAAGTTTGTCCATCTTGTATATTTTTAATTGAACATTTGAGTGTAAATGAATATTAATGATCGATATTACTCCATATTGTAAACATCGTAAGACATAAATTAATGGTTAGTTTGTTTATGTAAAATATTTAAAAAACTGCTCAAATAATGTCTTTAATCAACCCCCCCCCCCCCACACACACACACAAATAGTAAACCATCCCTCGCACATGGCTGAGGAGAACCGGCGCGAGTGGACAAGTAATCCGCGGTCGGTTCGTGTTCTTCTACATGTACCTTATCACGCGTTCATGTTTCATATTTTGCACAGACACAACTATATTTTACTATGTTTTCAACTATTATATTTGTTTAAGATGAAAAGATAAATTCATTAAAGCATTGATATATAGATAGCGTACAAGGTAGTTTAAAAATCAATTTATAATCAAAGTTCCATGTAACATGTTTGCGGTAGGTGCTAGCACGATAAAAAAATGTCCTGAATTGAGGCATTCAATGATTTAAAAAAAAAAATTCACATGAATTTTAAACAACTTTAGATTAGATTGTATCGGTCACATATTAATCACTTATGTATAGTTTTTCTACATGGTCGTTCGTTTCTTTGTAGAAGCGAACTCATTGCTGCCCCCCCCCCCCCCCTCCCGCCCCGCTGACAGGAGCTCGCGCTGAATGTTTTTAATTGTCAAAACGATATCAAGATCTATCGAAAATAATATTTGGTGGCTTCTTCTCATGTGTAACATTTTGTTTCACTTTCCCACCCGTTTGTTTATTCGGTTTGTCTGTGTAAATTCAATCGCCACGTGCGACCGAGAATATTGTGGCGCTTCAACGCACACAGCTCGGAACATATATAGCCCCAGGTCATCAATTGTTATGTAATCAAGTAACAGTTGGAATGGTGCTTTTACATAAAATAATAAATAATAAAATCATCCAGAAAAAAAGTTACCGTTACTCAATAGTCAATACCAAAAATAAAATCCGTATGATTGCAAACTGAAATCGGTTTTTCAGTATTCGGCGGGATTTGTTTTTTCTGCTAACATTAGTATTTTTATTAGTTTCAGAGATTACGATGTAAAAACACAAACAGTAAATACACCTGATATAATTTACATTGATAATTGTATGCTTCATCAAATACTGATTCCGATTACATTGAAGTCATTAATTTTCCATTGGCTATTGACAAAAAAAAAAAAAAGAGACGCTTGACCATCCAATGAAAACAAATACACAGAGTTTGATTGACAGGTTCAGCCAAGTGCAGGAAACACCCGATGTCCGAGGTTATGTGTGCTGCTTGTACAAAGGCAAATGGTCTCAGTAAGAGTTATCGATATAAATAAATAAAAAAATATATATGCTTATCAAAACATGATCGTTTAAGTTACAGCGAAGTACATTGAAGCATTTAATAGGGGTTTACTCCAGAAAAGTTTCTACCTAATGTTTTGACTGACCTTTGTCCAATCAGATCGTAGCTGGGCGGAGTTAAGACATTGCCGCTCGTGACTTGAATGAGAGAAAGAGAGAGAGAGAGAGAGAGAGAGAGAGAGAGAGAGAGAGAGAGAGAGAGAATTGAGTAAATTATAAGTGGTGCGTGCCGATAACGGAATAATCATTAGTTATAAACTTGCAAACAAATTAATTAAGGTCTGTATAGAAAAATTACATGTATATCCTATATTGTATAACTTTAAAGCGTTTTAAAGAACGATTGTGAAAATTTCTTTGGCCGCACGCCGTCGACAACATGCACATGGATAAGAATGACGTAGCTTATATCCAACTAAATTTCCTAGCATGGAGTCCGAGAATACGGACATTAAATATTTTGAAATGCGAACGAATGATCACTTTATATGAACATGATGAATTTAGATGTAGTGTAAAGGAAAGGCAACGAAGGCGGATGCTTAGTGGAAAAGTAAAACGTCTAAGGTAAAGAATGTTTCACACTGAGTAACCATGAAGAAAATAAATTTACAACCTATGTTTAATTCCAGGAAGATTCGGCAAACTTTGATTTGATTATTAACGGTAACACTTGTAATAAAAACAGTTTCTTAAATATTCGTACAGTCTTCGATGGTTGACATTACCTTATCCTATTTCTGATCTATATATAGACATCGTTGTTCCCTGGTTAAAGGATTTCAAAACACTTCAAAGTTTCATAAATTTATAAAATATACTATACCATGTCCCGAGTTTTTTCTTCCACCACTTTTTGCTTGATATTTCAATAATAGTAAATACCTTTGTGCTCAAACTACGTTCATCCACTTATATGAAAAATGTCCAGATTATATGTGTTGAAACGCCCCCTATACCACTTCAGGTTTCAATACACATCCCAATATTGAAAGTCTACGGGGATTTTGCATTGCATCAGCCATTAATAAGCCCAGATGATAACGATAAAAAATTGCGCGAGATATCCCGAGTACTTCCGAATGGAGAAAAGATGTAAACATTTCCCATTATAAATCTCCGTAAGAAAATTGTTTTCGTTCCTGTGCAATTTTATGAGTGAAAATTGTTCAATGAAGATATCTTGGATATATTCCCTTTCATCAATTTCAGTTGTGTTTCTTTCATAGGTATGTGTATTTTTATTAAAAATCATCAAAAATTGATGGAAGCAATAACTTGGGACATACTATAGACCGTGATTTGTCACTTTATACTATAACTATTGTTGATAGATAGTTCACTCATCTGCGTCATCTATAATTTACTCCATTAACCAGTTAGCTCTCTCTCTCTCTCTCTCTCTCTCTCTCTCTCTCTCTCTCATACATTTTCAACTCGCAGCAACAACGGAAGACCTACTCGTGGCTTTGCCATGAGCTCTGCTCTAGTTTAGTTCACCTATTTTAGTTCACCTCCTTATACTGTACAGTCATTGTTCAATTGCATGTCTGAGACAAATTGCTTTCATTTATTTATTTTTTTCCAGCCACAAAAGCATGCCTGCAGATTTTGTGGTCTGAAGTCGTCTAAAATAAATAAAACAAGAGGCCCATGGGCCACATCTCTCACCTGAGTTACTCTCTGTGCCCCTTGCTATCTTTCCTTGTGCATGAATTAAAAACTCCCAAGTCCCATGGTGACCATGTTGTAGTATTATTGTTCTTGAGAACAAATTTTTTCAGAAAAATGATAAAATGAACTTTGAAGAAACTTGCACCTGTTATTTTTGAGTGTGTACATGTCATCTTTCCTCCAAAATTGAATCTACACTATAAGACACCTTCATTTTTTTTAGTCATAATATTTGTTACATCCTCTCTTGAGAGAGTGTAGACCATTTGACCAAATTCTTTAGACAATACTTAAAATGCAATAAGTTTTCATAAACTGGCTCAATGATTCAAGAATCATGAGCTGAGAAAGTGATGAAAATGATGAAAAAGAATAAAAATTTTAGCACCACAGATGGTTACAAATCTACATACAATTTTTTATTATTATTTCATGTAAAACAACATGAATTAATGAAATTATTCGGTACAAATTATAAAGATTATTTCTACTAAAAAAAGAAGACAAATGGAAGACACTGAGAATCGACAAAACACCAGGTCTGTAAATGATTTCCATGTATAGCAATGTACAACTCCCTCCTGGTTTACAGAATACAAGGAATAATCCTATTTTGCTAACAACAGTTTAATCAATAGATGTATCAATGAGATCATGCAAGTTTAAGACAATCTACTTTTATTGAGCTGATATTCTTGCCATTATCCTTAAGTACAGCAGAAAGATGTATCTCAGTTACAGTAGCACTTGCAGCCCAAAACTACATTAGAATATTAGGGCACTTCATAACTTCATAAGCCTGTTTTTTTTTAAATTAATCTTCCACTATATAAGACAAAACTAATTTCATTATGACTGGGCTTTACAGGGCAAAATCATGTTTTGGAATCAATCCTTTACTGGTTGCCTATTGATCAGCATGCTAATTTTCTCAATTTCTTGGCAATTTTCTTTCCCTGCTTCCAAGCAATATTATATTTTTCCTAATAAGTAGGCCCACCAAAAAAACCTTCGGGCAGAATCTGAAGAAATATCAGAGAGACAAAGTAATGATAAAGCAGGCAATCTTTACTTGGCACACAGCTTATGAATCATTTCTTTAGTGCCTGTGCTCGTTCCATATTAGGTCTATCTTCCAAAGTCCCGTAAACTTAATCTGCTGCCAGAAACACAAATCATGGCCTTATGAAACAGACAGAATAAGAGAAAGAGGGGAAGAGAGAGAAAAAAAACTTGGAACAAATTGAACATAGAGGTATTGACTTTTTGTGATATTCTTTCTGTCACATTTGGTGCTCTGGCTCTGCAAGTGATAAGTATGAATGGTTGGAATGGCAGAGACAAACATAAATCTCTTGATCTTAATTGGGATGGAAATGGCCTGTTGGAATGCTGCAATTCCATCCATCACAAACATTGCCTTGCCTAATGGATGACCACAATCTTTTAATCACATTTCAAAAGGGACAAAATACAAATAGCTTCTGAGATAGAACTGCAGCCAGAATGAGTAATCAGTAACATTAAGCCGGTGAACTTCTGTTGGTAAATCTAGACTTCAAACATTTCTAAAAATATTTTTTGCCATTTACTTCTGTTTAAATATAAGTCATTCAATACACAATCATCACATTGCAAAAAGCATTCTAAGAAAAGCACCTGGATACCCTTAGACATCAGAAAAAAAAAACTCATATGTAAAACTTTTTTTTCCAAAATATTTTGCTTATCTATTTTATAGTGTAAACTTGACAATTTTGACATAAAATAAAGAGACTGACATTAACAACATTTATTTTTTAGAATTATTAAAATAGGGTTGGTATTCTTATTATCTTTACAAACCAAGAACTTTTTGTTCCAAGTTGCTTCCTTTAATCGACTGGAGAACAGGGTTGTCTCTAAAAATTGAAGTAGAAGGGAGAAATAAAAAAGTAGAAGGGGGTCTGGAGGTCTAGCTTATAGCTAGATTGTGTTTGAAATGCAATAATAGCCGGGTAATTACGTCACTTTAGGCGGGGAAATTCCCCGCCTCCCGGGTCTTAGAGACAACCCTGGGAGAAGATGGATATAGGAAGGAACAGCTGTATTAGTTTTTTTTTTAAAGTTATGAAATACTTGACGTCTGTAAAAACATCCCTTATATCAAGTTGACAGTATATATAATATTACAAAGTAACTTGTATATTAATCTTTTGTTTGGAAAGAATTCGAGCAGAATTCATTTACACTTAAAAACAAAGGAAAATTACACCTCAGTGAGTGTCATTTTACTTGTAAGTTTGGGCTCAAGAGAGGGTGTTTTACCTGACAGGGGAGATAAACCCTGTGTAAGAGTTGTCCCTCTTTGGTGTAAAAATGAACCTCATTTTGGCATTGAAGATTGGGAAGTCGGGTGAATCCACCAACAGCTAAAACTTCCCCACAATTTGACCAGTCCAATTTAATGGAACCTGAAAAATAAAGAAAGAATTTTATCTATAAAGCCTTTAAGTTACATGTTCCATGTTACAAGAATGAGGGAAAAAGGTATTCATCATCATAGAATTGATTTTATTGATGATATTTGCATTTTTACAAGTAATAAAAAAAATTATCAGATTTTTATTTGTTGTCACAGTGGACTTGATATAAATGATTTAGCAAAGAACATTAGGGATTTTCAATTTTTATCAAGTTACATTTATTTACATATATATTGAAATATTGATGTTGATATGCATATGGATTGCTATCAAATTAGGTTCTTAAACCATAAAACCCAGTAGACTTTAACATTAAATATAAATATAAACTCATGTATTCATATGTCAAAACACTGAAAAGCAGACAGAATGTTCAAGTATGCATGGGCAGACCTCTAAAATGACTTTGATAAATACCACTAAAACTTTATATTTAGCATCTGAAGAGACAGTAAACGTTACTATTAGTCTACTCATGTTTAATGGATTAAACACAAATTCTCTTGAGATTAAGTTACTAAAAGCTAAATTGTTTTTGAGCTTATCAAATGAATGTCAATAGACTTCCATTTAAATATTCATTACAATTTGTTGCATGGTCAAAAAATGACAAGTTGATGCACACAATTATATTTACCGGTAGTTCTCTGGGCTAGGACAAAAAGTTGTATTAATTAAGGTATGAATTGATAAATTATCTATATTGTAATATTCCCTGACAAAAACGTTATATATTTATGCATTTAGGGAGTGTGTGGCAAACAACAAAGCACAATACATATCTAATACCGTGAAAGTATATACATGTATATTCATTGGGGATAAAATTTGTTTATTTTGTTAATCACACTTTATGAATTATTATGGTTACATGTTTAGGTTGAGGGTAGCTTGTTGGACAGCTTACTTCACATTAAGATTTGATGTAGAAAACTTACTATTAGACATATCAAGGGATCTACATTAGCACAGCATAAAATAATTTCTTTTCCAAAGCTTAAAAGCCTTATTATAAAAAATAAATTAATTATCATTTGTAATAAAATGGCAGACATGAACATTTTGACAATAATAGCATACTCTATATTGTCCTGATATTATATTGATTGTGCTGCTTAAGAAACAAGGAGATTTCAGCTTCCTCAACATAATGGTGTACATCAGCTAGATGTATAAATGCACAATACCAACTCCATGCTTTCGATGGAGATACCGATAAAGAAAACTTGTAAGCCAGTTATTATGACAAAGGAAGAACTGATTTGAGTTCTTTCAAATTATTCTGTCAGCCCCCTACTGAGATTTCTTGTCTACGAGGATGTAGAACCTTGCGACTTCAGAGCGTATTAGAAAAATGCATTGTGTGTCTCATGATCCCCAATTATCTTCCTGTTAAGAACTCCAGCTTTCACTGTAATTTTCTCCCCAACTCCCCTGCTGTCTTTTTGTGAGACTGCGTTCTCTTCCAGGTTAATGCGAGATCTTTCTGATGGAGGAATCCAAAAGGAGAAAAAAAAAAAAAATTTTCAGCTCCAAGGACTAGAATTCCATTCTAGCACAGAAAATCCATCCAGTTGTTTTTGTTTGCAACAATGTTTCTAGGGTTTTTTTTTTTTTTTCAAATTCATGATCACTCGCGGCAGATAGCATGACACACATAGAACGAAAAAAGGCCGACGTATAATATTTCTACAGCATGCAATTAGTGGCAGGTTTTTTTACTATTTGCCCAACAAGCATTTCCACCACAGGAGCAAAGGTTCCTGGTATTGACTTTGATTAATATGTTTTTAAGCACCACAGGACATGTATTTCTGCCTTATTTAGCAGAATGGATATTCCATGTAATCAGAAGGACATGTTTTGTAGCCCATCAGGCTATCAATGTTGCTGATTCAGAGAGATTTTTTCAAGGACTCGCTCTGGCAATGAAATTTGTTATGTAAATTAGCTTACAAACTCTGACTAATTTTTGTTCTCCTGAATTATGGTTGATTCAGCATTGAACTCCAACTTTAATTTAATTTTTACCAAATTCTCCAAGGTCTTTATCCATTAATGATATCCATATTAATGTGATAAACTTTCTGTTGTAACGATTTACTCAAATAATAGCAATTAATAGCTACAGGTTCTACTACTGTAGAATCTGTTGAAGAAGTTCTGTGATGAAATCATTTAATTTAAAAGAAGATGGATATAGGTAATTGTAAGCTTCTTTTAAACAGGATGAAGTGGTATTTTTTGTATCAAAACAGTTGTTTAGTTAAGACCATAACCCTTGGTGTCATTGCCAGTCAATAAACTTATTCCACACAGGATACCCTGTATTCATCACCAGCTGAATATGCAGCTCATTGTTATGTAAGAATACAATACAACTAAACCAGTGCAACACCTGTAAGAAAAACGTTATGGTATATATATATTACGCACCTCTTTCTTACAAATTCTTTATAAAAAGTAAGTATTATATAAGGCAAACACGGTAATGCATTTTAATTTATTTTTGACGGACAAATAAAATTGCCTGTGGACTAGTTAAAATAAACAGGCACTAGTCCGGCTGGACTAATGCATAAAAAAGTTAGTGTTGAACCCTGACGTAGATCTTAATTAGAAACCCTAACGGGGCTTGTCTTCCTAGTCATTCAACTTTTCTAACACTGAGCGCCTGGTGACCAGTAGAAAAGCTCTGAAGTTTTTTAGCTCAACAGTCTAATAAATATTTTTCAGAGTCTTATCAAATTCTGAAGATGCAGCAAACTTTATAACAGTTACTATAATAATACATGTAGTAGGAGGATCAAACGACAGAGATCAAAAAGTTGACTGCCATAGGGTCAGTACATATGATAAGGCTTGGCCTTGACAAGATTCAATAATATTTCAAATTAAGTCAATTTCAAATTAAGTACTACTATAATAGTAGGAGGATCAAGGACAGAGATCAAAAAGTTGACTGCCATAGGGTCAGTACATATGGTAAGGCTTGGCCTTGACAAGATTCAGTTTCAAATCAAGTCTTACCCTGATTGTGTGTACACCTTTAATACCTGTTTCTTTTTAAAAACACACAGCTATCAGTAATGTTAGCTTCACTGCTGACCTTATACCTCTATACTGCAGCAGCAAAGGACCTGAGATTATCAAATGTCATTAAATGTCATATATTACTAAACAATAGCTGAAATATTTTCTTTAATCATGACCACATGACCATTAAATTTTTTTCTCTTTTGTATTGCATGCTTTTAGATTCTGTTAATACAGAGGTCTGACTGTTCGATTTCAGTCTCAATAGTCAATATGAAGAGAGAGAGAGCGAGAGCGAGAGAGAGAGAGAGAGAGAAGGGGGGCTCAGAGAGTGTATTATATAGGTACCTTTAAGATGGGTGTAGATAATTCTGGGATGTAAATCGTCATAGTTAGACATTAGATATATGGCACCACTCTTGAAGCACACTGCCAGGACTGCATCTACACATTTCGGTGTGGTAACTATCATTAACAAAAAGAAATATATTATTCAACAGAGCACTGTACAAGCTTTAGATTACACAACACATTCACATTATCATGCATTTTATGTAAAATTTATTATTAAGCAGAGGTCAAAATAATAATATGACACTATGTAATGGAATTAAATTCCTCCACAATGTTCCCTGTATTTATTGTACATAAAATGAGAGTATTCTCTCCTGAATATGCTCTAAAACAAGGCACAATTGGCTGTTTCCCAAGTGCATGAAGATGATCAGATGATCAATTTCATTTGATCTTTTTATGATAAAACCTTAAAGCAAAAACCTGTTAAAGAGGTAAATAATTTTTTTTTCGTTTTTTTTTGGTGGCGATCAGCTGACTTCCCATTTTTAAAATTTCATCAGGATCAATTATTCGAAGGCTATTTTTTTCCTCTCTTATTTTTTAGATAGAGTCTAACAAAAATCAAGGCACATCAAAGCTTTCATGGCATAATGTTATTAATGCAGCTAAATGTTGTACATTATTTATAAAAGGAAAGGAGCAACTACCGATTCAGGAACAAGGTGCCATTTAAGCACCAGTTGTAAAGGCCGGACTTTGTTTATTTGGATGTTATGAGGTGAAAAACCCCTTGGTCACCTTAAATAGTGAAATTTGAGGAAGAGCAGGCAATAAAGGAATATGCTGAGGGAGTAACTCCATCTTTTAATTGTAGCTGATCATACAACAATCCCTCTGTCTTCACAAGGGTTGAGCGATAACAAGAAGATAAAAGAAGAATAAAATGTAAAGAGCTTCCGTAATTTTTCTAAACATCACAACAAACAATATTCGAGTTCTTTTGAGCATGTTGAGATTCAACATTTGGGAAGTTCATAGAAGTCATGATCAACTCTCATAACAATTTTATATCTGACTATTACTATAAGCATTAGTTTTCAATATTTTAGTCTTCTTATTAAAATCAGTAAACGAATACCAAATGAATATAAATACTGAAGATTCCTTATTTTATGTGAATTATAAATTCCGCAAATCTTTCGCTTTGTATCAAATTGTGAGAATATAAAACATCACAAATGCCAAACTTTTATTTTAATTTAATTTCATATTCATTTGGTTACAAGTTGTATGAAGGCTCGATGATTGTGGCATTTTTTTGGACTGTTTTGATCTTCTTTAATCTAGTATAAAAATATTAGAAAATACCCAAATATTAAAGGTTAAATAATTATACAATACCCAATTTTTAAAGGTAAAATAATTATACAGATTTTTAAAAAAATATAAAATAACAGTTTATAGCTCAACAAATCATATCTTAAAATTGTAGGTAGATCTGATGGTTAATATGCTGACCATCCAGCCTCCTTAAAAAACATGAATGCGAGATTTTAAAATCTGTGGGCGATGATCTTTTACGCAGATATTTTGCAATTTCTCTTAAAATTTTTAATTCATAAGGAATATACAGTAGAGTCCGTCAAATAACACTGCTCTTACCAGTCGGGGCAGTGAAATTTTCATTCTGCTCCGTGGAAGACTCATCCATGTTGAATTTTTCACATGACCATGTAAGGGAGATAATCTCGGTTCCTTGCAGCACCACCACTTGTGTTACCATGGTTCCAGTGGAGCTGAGGACAATGATCTGCCCATCCATGGTACCAAATATCACCTAAAAATATAGTTATTGTCAAGCTGACTGTGACCTTTAACCTTTATGTAACCTTTAACCCTAAACATAATATCCAATCAAGAATTGAATCTTTTGAAATGGCACTTGAACATCTGAAAAAATGGTTCCAGTGGAGCTTAGGACAATGATTTGCCCATCCATGGTACCAAATATCACCTAAAAATATACACCAACAGGAATATCAATAGTTATTGTCAAGCTGACTGAGACCTTTGACCTTTATGCAACCTTTAACCCTAAACTTACGATCCAATCAACAATTGAATCTTTTGAAATGGAATTTGAACATATGAATAAATGCAAAAGGAAAGCAAATGGAAATTGAAATATCACAAACAATATTAAAACATTTGCCATTGTTTATGATTTGTTTACGACCCAAATCCTTGACCCTGATATCTTTAATGTCAAGGTCATTTAACTTGAAAATATTTTAGTAGAATAATCAAACACTGCAAACAGATCATATTGAAGAGAGATCCATTATTTAGCACCAGAACAAACCATTTGAATAATTGGTGTGGGGGTTTTCTCTGACATGTTTAATTGATACTCTTAGCTTGGAGGTGAAACAAGTACAGTGACACCAATTTTTGGTCAACATCAAAAAAAGGAAAAACACTTAACCAAGAGATTAAATGATAAAATAAATCAATTCAGAATGATTCCACCTTCATTACAGGATTTCGATGCATATTTGATGAACAACTTTAAAAAGCAATACCTCTACAATTTCCAATAAGATTATATGGATCAACTGCACTTATGTTCAATCAAAAAGCACAGCCAATCCATTGTACGAATTACACGGATAAAACTGAGTTAATGCATGCGATCGTCCATTTGCATTGGTTGATTCCTATGCTTTTCTTTTGATGAACATATCAATAAACAGTCAGATGAAATTATGGGTTTTTTAAGCCTTTAATCTTCACTTAGTAGAAAAACATTTTTTGATGTAACATTCTATATTGATTTTTTTTTTTTTTTTTTGAAGAGGCGTTAATTCCTAGATTATGGCTCTTTAATTTCATTGCACTATATGTTTACATGACATTGTATTGAACAGTTAGAATTATGATATCAATGTGTAAGTACATTTGTACACAGTATAATAGGACATTACAGTGGAGGTAATTCTGCACCAACCAATCAAAATTCTGCTGTAATTTATAACAGCTTTGTAGCAAAAGATCAAAAAACATGTCTGTATGTTTTCTGAATATTATTGAGTACCTTATTTTCTGCAGGGAAATATAAAATTTCCATGCTTCTTGAGTTTATCGTATCTAATAAATCCTCTAAAATCTTCAAATATGAAGCAAAAATTGAAATCAAAGCAAGGGATTACATGTTGAAATGTGAATTAAAAGTAGAAATCTTGTGTCTTTCATTTAATGAACTCTATAGAAGTCAATTTCAGATCCCAGATACCATGCCTTAAATGACATAATCATATTAAAAGTACCAACATAACATAATTATGTTACAGCAAATAAATTCAAATTTACTAGATACAGTCAAACTTCGTTATTTCAAACTGGATGGGACTGCGCGCTTTAAAATTTCGAGATATCCGAGTATTCAAGATATCGAGGGTAAAATACTTAAAAAATAAGGGGTTGGGACTTACACCTCACATCCATTGTATTTGAGATATCAGTGTTCAAGATTTTGAAGTTCAACTGTATTTTAAATGGCTGTTAGTATAATCAACATACAATTAAAGCAAGTGTCTTAATGGTTCCATTTTATTATAAACATTTTTGTAAATTTTATTTATAGACTAGCTTGTTTTGTTTTTTTAAGTTTATTAATTGAACATAGGTTCTGTCACAAAAACAAGCAAACACATTACACATACCAGTACTGTTTATAACTGTTACTGGTAGATCCTAGCCAATAAAAAATTGCTTAGTACTGTAAAAGAATGGTTTGAAGTAACTTAAAATATATTGAATTTCACTGAAATTCATACAATGTACCGTTACACATAAAGTATCTTGGATACAAATATATTGAATACCATAGATACAAATGTATGTCAAATTGCCAATCCCTGATTCTTCAAGTGTATTTTAGCTCAATTTTTTAATCCTTGGATATCTCAAATTTATTTTTTCGGAGTCTCATTTAGTTCGAGATAATAACATAAAGCTTCGCATGTATCTTATAATAACGACTTTGTTGTTGCTGGGGAAAATCAGTTTCATGCAGATTTCTGTACATCGATTTGCCTCATAAAAAGTGATTTACTGGTTCTAATAATAAGCTAGATCATCTTAAACAGAATAATCTTACAAAATTGCCTATAACAAAAGGAAAATTAATCACCCATCCCTACTTAATATGAAATATTGATATTAAAAAAAATTACGCAGTTACCACCATGAGCCAAGTCTCTGAAAAAATCAATCAACAATAATTTCAACTTCAAAATGAAAAGAAAAACTGTCTTGATCGAGTTTGACTGAATCAGATAATTTCTGTTTGGCAACTTCCATCTGAAAATTTCGACGGACACAAGGGGATATCGGTTTAAAACCATTAAGGAAAAATTTGTTAGAGTAATATGCCTTCCCTATTCTAGATTTTCTATGTCCAAGTGTGATTTAACAGTAATGTGACGGTTTTTTTGAGTTTATTTGGTAGTTGTGACACTGAATCGCTTACCATAAAAGTGGTTTAATTACGCATGGAGGAAATTTACAGTGGTAAATACCCCTGTGTGTATGGTAAGAAAATCACATCCTACAAGTGAAAAATAATATATCCACCTATTTCATTCCCATGTGTATTGTTTGACTCCAGAAAATGCTTACCTTACCACCACCATAAATAAACGCTTTTACACTACTATTCATAAACATGCTGTTTCAGATTCCCTTCAGATTCTGAAGTGATATTTTGAAAACAATTAAGCTTAGCTTAAATGAGTACAAATACTTATTTTCCTATCATACAGCTCAGAAAGTAAACATTATATTCCTGTGATTTAAAGTTGACATATCAAATTACATCTTCAACACGCAGAATTTTTTATTCTAAAATTTGTGTTAATTTTATTGCCTCTTAAGATACCAAAATAACCTTTTTTTAACAATTATTGAAGGTTTACTAGGTGCATTGTAAAAACTTCTTACCCTTGGTTACTTTGGTCTATATTCCTGCAGAACCTAATGCATTAATATTGAACAAAGCAGGACTCCAGTGTATGTTTTTTGCTTGCTATTTGTAGAATACTGTAGTCTGATATTTTAACTCTCTTTGGTCATTAGGATCCACAACCCACAAATAATATAATAATATAATAATATCTGTCAATCTGGCAATTCAATATTTTGTATTATCTCTGTCCACTTAAGGAAATTATCAAGGGACCAAAACACAAGAATAATGTACCTGTCTGTTAAGTTTTTTTTTTTTTGTCTTGTCTTACGATGCCTCACTACACCTTGAAATTGTTTCTCAAATCAGCAGAAAATTACTTGACTATAATGATAGATAGCATGGTAAATAAGAAGTATTGAGGTCAAATAGGTCAAAAAATGTGCAATTTTGGATACAAAATTATATTTTAGAAATTAAATTTAATTCAGTAAACGTGAACAAAAATCCGAGCACATGATCTGTAGTTCGCAAGTCTGACACTTTAAACACTGAGCTATGATGATATTCATCCAAGTCAATTGATACAAACATTTTAACAAAACATTTAAATCACCATCTTGTGACAACTAGTATCTTAAAAAGTGTAAGACTAGGTGTAGTTAGGTACTTTACATGCACCTAATATATAAGTCATCAGGCGATCACATCTCTATCTTCCTTTCTTCCCCTCTCCCTGTCTCCTATAGTAATAGTAACTTACCCACTGGTCATCAGGGGAACCCAACCAACTCTCTCTCTCTCTCTCTCTCTCTCTCTCTCTCTCTCTCTCTCTCTCTCTCCTTTAATAGTTGTAACTTACCAACTGGTCATCAGGGGAACCCCAACCAACTCTCTCTCTCTCTCTCTCTCTCTCTCTCTCTCTCTCTCTCTTTAATAGTTGTAACTTACCAACTGGTCATCAGGGGAACCCCAACCAACTCTCTCTCTCTCTCTCTCTCTCTCTCTCTCTCTCTCTTTAATAGTTGTTACTTACCAACTGGTCATCAGGGGAACCCCAACCAACTCTCTCTCTCTCTCTCTCTCTCTCTCTTGCCTCCTATAACTGTAACTTACCAGTTGGTCATCAGGGGACCACACCCCACAGGTAATGGTTGTCTGGTCCAGGTTGAGCATGGAGGACCAGTACATCTGCCCCGCCACAGACCCCACCAATACAAAGCCGTCACAGTAACAAATCAGGGCCATTCTACCATCATGGGACCAGGAAAAGTCTGTCACCTAATGAAAAAAAAAAACCCATAAAATTCAATCAGCTATTGGATTTATTGTTTGATTAGTTCCAGTAAATGATATCAGTAATACTGTTAAAGTGTTATTTATGCATGTAGGAAATTTACACTACAATTACACAGTAAGATTAAAATTGCTTAAAATACCCTCAAGTGTACAGTAAAAAACATCAAAATTTTAGAGTGGTGAACTGCAAATCCGCATATTTAATACCCACGCATATAATTGTTTGACTATAGAAAACGCGGAATTCACCACCAGCATAATAAATACTTTTACAGCAGCAAGGAATGCAAATGTAAACATTTTCTGTAATACTTGCTTCCTTGATGATAAGCCCATAAATTTGAAACCCAAAAGAAAGCATTTTACTGTATGTAATTACATCCCTTTTTCTGAATACATGTACTTCTTAAATTATCCATAAAAAGCCAGTAAAAGTACTGTGTGATTTATTATCATTAAATTCTCCATCAGCAGCTTAGAGAAAATAGCAGCCTATAGACATTCTTCCATATATGTAAAGATTACCATCATGATGGTTTAGTGTGTACAATTACTATCGGTAATAAAGTGTGAGGTCAACTTGTGCAAGTTCGTGAAATTCTTGCTCTCAAGGTAGCTTAAGTTTTGATCAATTATGACGTGTTGCCAACTTGAAACTATAATTCTTGACACCATTGAACATGTTGAACATTAAAAGATAATTCATTACAGGTATTTCAGTATGCGTTGAGATTTAATAAGCAACTGAAAGTAGTTTTAAAAATTATTAATACAAGGAAGAGTTGTTTTACACTGATTCTAGTAAGATCATGTCGATTTATTTTAATATTTCTAACAAAACTTGGTTAGATTTTTTATGAAATTGTAGAGAAAATACTTGGCAGTTGAAAACAAAGTTAAAATGTCATGTAGTGTAGAGGAACTAAGCAATTAACAAGTTATGCTCTCACCGAGGAGCAGGCAGTAAACTGGTTCTGCTCTCAGTGAGGACAGACAGTCAACTGATTTTGATTTCACTAAGGTACCAAGCACTTATATGCTCTCACTGAGGAGCAGGCAGTTACTGCTAAAATACTCTCAGCAAGGAGCAGGCAGTTAAGTGGTTTTGATCTCACCGAGGAGTAGGCAGTTAAATGGGTATGCCCTCACCAAGGAGCATGCAGTTAACTGGTTTCATGCTTAGCTGAGGAGCAGGCAGTCAACTGGCTAAATGCATTCACTAAGGAGCAGGCAGTTAACTGCTAATTAAAAATGTTCTCACTAAGAATAGACAATACCTGATATGCTCTTACTGAGGAGCAGGCATTTAGCTGCTTCTGCTCTCCCTAAGGAACAGTTATATACTGGTTTCTGCTCTCACTGAGATCCACACAGTTACCTGGCTGTGCTCTCACCATCAGTCAACTGACTGTTCCTTTCCCTGAATGACCAAATTAGTAACCTTATTGTTCCTCTAGATCTCATTGGATGAACAAGCTGTTACCTGGTTGTGACCTAATGAGGACCAAAGTTAATTATCCATGTTCTCATCACTGAGGAGAAAGCAGAGTTACCTGGCTGTTTCTGTCATTGATGAGTTCAGTGGACCATCTTCCTTCATGTTTTATCCAGACAAATATGGCTCCTTGAACATCACATGTGGCTAGCTTCTGGTAAGGCTCATTCCAACGAACCAAAGTCACCTGCAATTTAAAAAAAAAAGGAAAATGATGCTTTGCATTTAAGCAACATTAATATTACTCTGATCATTCTTATTTTTTTAAAGAAATGAATTTATGATTTTAAAAAAATTAGACTGACCTGTTTAATGACATGCCATTTTTTAAATTAATAATTATAACAAGATGAAAAAAATCTATACATGTACGTAAGTCTTAAAACATATTTTTTCTTATATCACTGACAGCATGATTGGCCAAGAGATCTATTTTAATTAAGGAACCTGATCAGCAGTAATCTGATTTGGCTCGAAAATCAACCAATTTCAATATGTGTACATTGTATCATAGATATACATATATATGCAAGCTTTCTGATCATCAAATTGCTTCGCCTGAAAGTCCTGAAGCTCTATACATGGAACTCAATCCATAAAGCTCCTCTAGAGCACAATGGAGAGGCTGAAAGGGACCACTGGAAGGAAACGCAAATAAATTGGACACCATTCTACAACCGGAAATCTAGTTTGGAAACTCGTAATAGAAAACTCCATGAAATAAATAGGAAGCTTATTTTATTTTTTTTTGGACTTGTTATGTTCAATAGGCAAATATTTCTCGACAGCTGTCAGAGACTTGGACATAAAAGGAGTCTCTGCTTAGAGGGAAGAGAGTCTTGATGCTTTGGTAAAATGCTAATTTCTTTCTTGACCAGGAAATCAGTTTTGTCGGATAATAAAATCCAATGGTTTAATTTGTAGAACAGAGGGTCTGCTGGCCTTACTTTCTGAAGCATACAGAAGAAAGTATGGCTTGAAAGCGCCAAGACTAAAATAATTGCTGCCAGAATGGTGGAAAGCCGAATCATATCACTCTCAAAGAAAATTTTTGAAATACATGTACATGTATAAAGAATACATGTACACTGAAGGAGAAAAATGAATACATGACAAAGACACTGTGGATTTTTTTTCATCCTTTCAATTTTTTTTTCAATTTGAAATAAAGACAGCTCCATACTTTGATATTCAATTCCAGTAGACTATAAATGTATTAAATTAAACATGTATTAAGTAAACATTAAGCTTCATAAAGTCCTACTCCTAATACAACTTAATTGTCCTGAATGTTGGGTTTCCATAGTTTCTGTTTATCTTCATGTGCATTTGGTAAACAACACTGTCAAAATGATCAAGTTTAAATGATGAGTTTGTCCAAAAGTGCCAGATTATTTCTGAAAAACATTTTGGAGCTTGCACAATCATAAGCAAAAAGTACAGATCATCCATCATGGTTAATTCATTGTCAGACTGAATATTACGTTCTACTTTAAACAAGCAAAATAATAACATATACCAGTACAATTGTATCAGATACAACTGCAAAATTATGAAAGTGCAAAATTTGGCATATTTATAGCTATAGTGGAGAATACATTTAGACACTAGGGGAGGGGGTAATATAACACATTCTATGATGGATCACCAAAGTGTCAGATTGGACAAGTTCAGCTACCATAAATGTATGCTATATAAAGCAAAATCTAAAGCAATATAACATTTGTTTTTGGATTATTTTTGGCCAATCTATTTCATCGGTATAATTTCAAAGTCAAATCAAGTGCTTTTCCACAACCCTCTTGTGAAATAAGTTTACAGATAAGGCTTGAGCCCGCATACATCAAGCTTCCAAAGGGAGCCATCTCCTTGTTTCTACGATCACTGCAGTGCAATATATATGATTCCGAATGCCTAATGGGTATTATTGATGGAAAGCAATGTATATTAACGATGGCAACTGGGGAAAAAATAGTGACAGCCGAACCATTGAGTGTTCTGGGAGAACAAATATCCTTTCCAGGAGATACAAATTAATCTCTTTGTATATACACATTGGTGTCGTTTGTAAAAATAACGCATGACAGAAATCTAAATAACTGTTCACAGTTGGGGGAAAATAACGAGAAAATTGTTTGATCATCTTCTATAAAGTGAGAAATAAAAGTTTTTTTTTTTTTTTTTCAAGAGCATTTAGTGTGTTAATTTCTTTGAGTTTTGTGTTTCAAGGATTTTACAATACTTTATATATGGTAATTAATAATAGCTAGGTTTATCTTGAAATTTTAGTTTATTAATTATAATGAAAATAACTAAAACGTTTCCAATTATGGTAGCAATTAATTTTCAGAAAATCAACATTGAGTTACAAACTTTTATATGTGCATGGTCTTCATTTTTGTGGCCATGCAGAAGAATTTCTAAAATAATTTAAACCATAAATGGAAAATGTGCCTTCTCTTTTTTTTTGAAAATTAATTTTTTTGAACTGCTAGCTCTAGACTAGTGTCACCAATTTCTTCTCTTTTTTTTCTGAAGAAGTTTATAACAGTTCTGGAGTTAATGTATTTCAAGACCAAATTGATCAATGTATAAAAAAAATTCATAAAAAAATATCAGCTTTATTTCTTTTTCATTACTGCACTTGGCCTAAGCTGTCGTGTTCAGAAGGATTGACTAACACTCATTAGACTTTTCTGTTCTATTTTCAATGCAATCAAAGAGTGACTTCCCAGACAGTATTAATACTAAAAGTAGACCCGGATCACTTCCCGAAAAGCATGCATCCAAACATCGTCTTCTGCGATACAAGTCTGACACAATTCCGCGGAAAAAATGCAAACTTCACTGCAGGATACATCATCTTATGTCGGATTAGTTGAGTAACTGTCTGACTAGCTCTCACTCACGAAAAAAATCCATAAATTTATTGGCTAATATTGCTCCAGGCTTAGGCAGCATAATAGTATTAATTTTTTTTTTTTTTGCAATATACTATATGATTTGTCATTTAAGCTATTGGAAACAATTCATTCAAATCTTAATCCCTATAACCAGATTTTGTCACTATAAAATTGTGATGTACAACTTTACATCAGTATTCTGTAGACTGTGCAATAAAAAAAAAATTGGAACAACATCCATAAAATTAATCTTATTTCGATCTTCTTTTACAAATCAAATCAAAATCCATCAACAAAAAGCGCAAAGTGCCTTTTGATCAATGGCAATATATTTCCCTTCAAATTTTGAGGAGTAAAAAAACCTATAAACTGTACAGAAGAAGTAATTTCTACTAAATATGTCAAAAATCCAGCAAAGATTTCTCCATATTTATGGTTCACATAGCTTTTACATTTAATCAGGTATTACATTCTTTGGTTGTTATTAGATTTTGAAAACTTTATGAGGCTGAGCTGGGGAGTTATAATTGGGGTTGTTGCAATTATTACTAAACAGACGCCAATAACTCATCATTATAATACCGACTCTGGAATTGTTAAACATTTTAAAGCATAAAATACTGAACTTTTCTAAAATAGCTATTACACCATTAGTCATGATGTTCAATAAATTGTGCTTTGTTTCATAAGAGATTTCTTAAAATAATTGAACAGATTTCATAAAGGAGCTAGAGGACAATTCAGGAATTTACCGTAATTAAACTATTCAATTACATTCATTTACAAACATTAAACAATTTAAGTTACCAATGTAATGCTGTGTATATATAAGGAAATGTTTGTCCTGATTCAATTTCTGCTCCTTTGGTCTCACTGACAGTGGGTGAGTATAAAACGAGGCTTATTGAAATCTTACAAGTCTCAGTTGTGCCAGGATGAAATTAAAATGGAACGAAATACTTGACCCTATTTAAATAGTATAAAATCTCGTATGTGGAATTATGCATTTCACTTACTTTTAGCAACAATTACAACTTAATTCTATAATTCAAAACAGGACCCCCTTATCATCAGAAAAGGAAATGCCACAATGAGGTTGGGTCCAAAATGTTACATAGAGACAATTGAATTCAGTCAATTATTTCCTTTTTCTCCGACCACCACCAACTAAAACACAAATCAAAGGTGACAAACAAATTGAAAAAGAGGCAAACTGACCTCACTCTTGTGACCTCTGAGGTTAAAGTTACTTCTGGGAGGTGGATCGTACTTCTTGCAGTGACTGGTAGTGAACGTGACCCCCACCACCCCTTTGGCGTTTCCACTGGCCAGCCACCCTTCCATGTAGTATTGGTTTCGGTTCAGTTTCCATCCCCCATTGTTGTCCGGAACATCCGGGACTTTCCCCATCCATGACAAGGAGTGGATGGTACATTCCGTGCGGGAGGAGTTGTTCTGCTCAAAATGCACGTGCATTTCGCTATCGGGTCTGATGGAATTTTAGTTCACTGTGAAAATCATGGTTGGTGTGTTACTTTTCTTTTTCTCGGCACCTGGAAAATATAAGCAGGATTTTTAAAATATAACTCATTTTAAAAATTTGCAATGATGACATAACTATATAATGCTTACACTCGAGCAAATTAAACAATTATTCAATTTCTCCAAAAATGTCGCATTAAATCATATTTTTTGATTCTTTAAATAACATAGATGAAATTAGTAGCTGCATGCGCAAGATTTGCATCATGCATTTCTTATACTCAATAATGCTTGTCTCTATTAATTTCCTTAAATTCAATGCATAGAAAAAATCAAAACTTATTCCAGTATTGATTTGAAAAAAAAAAATTCACAAATTCTCAACCATTGAAGCTGCATGGCATATCATATATTTGTGCAAATGCTAAATCTATAGACTAAAAACACGGATATCACCTGCAGTGACCCTATAAATGATTACAAGTACATAAAAGGCGATATAGAGGGAGTAAGATAAACTCGTATTATAGGAGTCAATCTGTTCACCTGCTGAAGGCAAATTGGATCAAATGAACTGGAGGCAGAAGCTAATGGTGGCAACACAACCAATCGGAATCGATACTTTATATCACGGCTCGATGCTATATCATCAATTCCTATAGTATTAGCTCTATCCTACCTAGTACATACAGAAATAATCGTCACTGAAGCCATTAAACGCACATACTCTGGGAGTGTTACTGTCAATCTTAAATGAAAAAATTAAGGCACTCTGCTTCTTTAATTTCCAAATTATTGAGTCAATTAGAGGCACACTCTGTTTATATAAAAGAGAAGAGTTTAAAACTTAATTCATAATGATGTTGCATATACCAAACTATGTATATAGACCTCCAAAAATGAAAGAAAAAAAAATTGGCATTGAAAATAGGTGATGATAATTACTGTAAATTCCTAATTAAACGCGAGGAATTAATATCCGCGTAAAATCGCGAGAAGTATCCTTCGCGGATTTTAAAATCTCGCCATTATTTTCTGAGAGTTGAAAACTACAAGAAATAAGGAGAAAAGTTCAACGTTCGCGATTTTATATTCTCGCGATTTGATACAAACCAGCGGGATCGCGGAATTAAGTACTCGCGTAATATAAGGAATTTACAGTATGTTTTATGGCATGCAATGTATTGCATTCTGAATTTTTATAATCAATCAGTCAATAATTTAGACCTTTTAAACATGATTCACTTTTACTTATATTCAGAATTTTATAATATATCAAATCTTATACATTTTGAAGGTACATATAACTTAAATTTTAGGCAATGGAATACAATCTGAGTGTGATTTTTGCTTTTATCACATGTTTATCTCAATATACCGTGGATATCACTCATGGGATAAATTTTTGATATTCCACTCTGTGTTCTTACGCCACATGACATCATAATTAAACATTACGTAGTTTCAGGCGGATGACTGACGTAGAATGAAAAAGTTAAAAAACAATTCTGGTATCTAATCTTTCGAGTATATTTTAATCAAAGTTTACAACTGTTTTTGTTAATACCCAAGTTAGTTGCTGCACTCACTTTAAATGATTGCGTCTAAAAAGCCCTCCCCCTTCCCCAAAATAAAAACAAAATTCCTTTAATCACAGTTTTTAGAAACATTTCACCAGGTTGATACATAAAATAACCAAACAGAAAAAAGGAGAAATCTGAGGGGGATTAACAAAGCAATCAACAATTCCGACACAACAGAACATAGTTCTTCATCCACTTTAGGATATTAAACCCCATTAAAGCTCTAGAAGGGATGTTTTTTACAGCAGCCCTGGCCTTTTATTACCAACAAGATTTATATGCTCTCTCTGATGACATTAAAGTCAACTCGGATACTCCATGGATACTCCGCCTCCAAACGGATCTTGTAGCGACTATTTTACAACTTGTTCAAACAACCTACCTCATGCATGTACCTGTATTTTTGTGCTCAAGGCAAGAAATTTTTGATAGATCAACTAAGAAAAAAGTTGCTTTTTATCTTTCTATTTACATAATATAACAATTTTTTTTAGGATATTTTCAGCTATTATATGGTAAAAAGTAAAATACAGGTAACAAATATGTGAACAATTTAAATTAAATGAGCCATTTACAACAAAGAAATGTCAATTAAATGTTGTTTAATTAACAAATGGTTTGTTCATTTACTTTTAAAAAATATTACACTGTAAATATCACTGTTTGATGTACCTGATTTTACCCACCAGCTCATCTACTGGGAACTTACATGCAAGAGTAAAGAGGAGAATGTGAGTTATATTTGATCTTTTACAGATTGAGAAAATTTTTTAGCTTAAATTATCCATTATCCATTGAATAGTTATATACATTTGTTTGTTATTACCGGTACTACAACTTGCATAATTACAGTGTACATGTACATAGTCTCAATAAGTTTTCAACCCAGACCTGACTGCATATTATATAGAAAGTTGAAATAGAATCTGATTGTTTAAAGTACATATTATATAATTTTTTGAGGTATATATCAACTTTTGCATAAGGTTGCATGCACTCCTTCTATTTAATATGATAAAATCATGAAACAAATTGCATGGTAGCTTAGTGTATGCTATTTCATCGGGAAAGCAAGAAGATATTGGCTCTGGCAGACAAACAGATCTTAGACTGTCTACCGGTATATCAAAGACCATCCAAAATCAAGATTGCAAAATGAGCGGACAATCTGTACCGGTACCATTAAAGAAGTAAAAAAAATTGTAACCAAAAATTTACATGCAAATATGATGATTCAACCAGATATATATAGAGAGAGAAACTACAATCACTGCCCAATGCAATAAAACTCGTGATGTTCAGAAACGAGATCCAGCTCACAGATCTTGTTCCATTTGGCCACAAGGATCAATGCGCAATATCTTTAAAATAAAACTATCATTAGACCAGATTATCTGAAATGGATGCCGGTCCCTTTTTGAAAATATCAAGGGGAAATTGATCAAGAAATCACACAAAGAAAAAATTCAAATAGCAGCATGTTGCCATGAGAAACTATCATTTCTCCAAACAATTTTCCAGCCCAGTCAATAGTGTTCCCTAAACAAGAAGCTGTAATTTTCTTTTCATTCCTTTTTTTTCTAATTCAGATTCCGTCACAGAGTGAAGATAGCTAGAGACCAAGTTCAATGCATCATCGATGATGAAATTTTTATCTCGCTTGTCCATCTTGCCTCCTGAGTCCGTATATTTAGGTTTCATAAGCTGCGTCCTCTAATATTAAGTTCCCTCCCTATCAATATATTTTAAATGCACACCACACAGTCAAGCTATTACAATTAGTAAATGATCATCTCTGATCAATTAATTGATGAGGCCATGCATATATATGGCCTTACACATTTTAATCGGCCATTATACTGTTACAATAGCATCCAGTCTCCATGGCAAAGAAGCACTGGAACAGCAATTAAATTCTCATTACTCGCTGGTGGATTAATGCCTACCTGCGATTTCTTTGAAATATTTTCCTGATTGGGTAGTACTAGTATATACACACATCATCAATTTCATTCTATAATGTTTACTGGTCTTCAAATCCAACAATGAAGGGTAATATTGAACATCAAAATTAAAACGATTGGATTTCTGTGGGACATTAAATATTTATCAATATGCTTTAAATTAGCCTCTATTATGAATATTTGGTTGAGATTTTTAAGTGTCTACACTTCAAGTACAGTCTGTAGTAATAGTTACCCACACTTATTTTAATTACTAGATTTTGGATAATGGATGTTTTAGAACAAATTAGGAGCTGTAATATTTGTGTTGGAAATGCTTTAATTGTAATAAATACAATTTTCATGTACTATTCAATGACAGATTAAAAAGAGCTCTTATATAAGCTGTTATTTATATATTTCTGTGGAGAAAACTATGAAGAGTCTGCTACTCTGATTGAAGCTAAATTTCGATATTGTCAATGATGAGTAGAAAAAAATTGGCTTGCAATATATAATTTAAATATTCCATGTGGTACAGAAAATACTTATAAAATTCATGGCTCATTGCTGATTCTTTTTACTATTCCATTCTTCCTATACCAGACTCTTACCAGAGATTAACAAATTAAAGTAGAAAAGACGCCTGAAAATTATCCGAAGTTCTAATCATTTGTTGTAAACAACAGGCAAATACTTAATTTGAACTCTATTTCAATTAACCCTTATAAAATTGTTTTATCTAAAGTTCATATCTCTATGAATTAAGTGCAAGTTTAGTATATCATTCAGCAAATATAGGCAATAATCTAAGTTATTAAAATTATCAATGTGTAAAGTAATTGAGAGAATAAAACTCATCTTTGTTCTAAATCTGAAATGTTTATTCTGAATATTCAATATTTATCAGGCAGAAACAATAACTTAAATTGCTACCATACTTGATTCTCTTTGACCTGCTTTCGGAATCTGAAATAGTGTATCAATGTATAGCTATTCTCAATGGATCAGTGCTACCATCAAAGGCCTGAAAAGCAGAATGGTTGCTCATGAAACAATTTTGTTACAGTGATAGGGAATTTAACAGCTAGTGTTCACAATTGCGAACTGCCTGAAATTCATTGTCTTAAATACATTATATTCTAGTTATGACATTAATATCATTGCATATTGAAATATGTATCATTATTAAATCTTTAATTATTTTATAACTGTATCTGCGTCTTCAACACAAAGACATATCAATAGTTTACAAAGAATCGTGGCCATTTATCACTCAAATATAAACAGAAGGAATAATTCATTTATGCATGCCAAATAGAAGGAGAGAAAAAAAAACGTCATTATGTAGTGTAAAAAAAAATCCATTTCTCGCACTTGAACCATGTAATCAATTTTTATTCTGTCATCAAAACAAAACTGACAGCCATGAAATAAAATGACAGGGAGAAAAAAACAATGTCAATAACTGTTTACACTCGATGTAGCGTAAATGTATGAAAGAAACAAATTAACAAAATAATAAATTCTGATTTGCTTTGTTGGTTGTCGCCATAATATAATACATGTATAGCTTTTGGGTCTTTTAAATCATGAAAATCTTAGAATCTATTTAATTAGCTATATACTCTAGCTAGCTCACAGCCACTGTAATAAGTGCATGTATCTTTTTCAAAATGTTGGTACTAACACCAGATTCTACTAAAATCAGGGCAAGACTTAAAAAACAATCTTAACGTCTCCTTCCAAATTATCCACTTAAGGCTTGGTAGAAAAACCATGAAAAGACCATATTAAGAGCTCCTGCTACTATAAGCACCCCCTTAAGAGCTATAGATCCCCCACTCAAAAGACATTCTATATCTCTCTGATTACGTTTCTATATCTAGTTCACTTTTTGTCATCCACTAACTAAGACACTATAAGTATCTCTTTTATGCTGGAAGCTGTGAGTAGCGGTTAATTTTATCATAAAAGAAAGTATGTCACATCATGGAGGTGTGTGTCCCTGGGTACCTCCTTAGTGGAGTAGAATTTTCTCCTGTATACACTATTAAAAGATTTGGAACTGACTAAAAACTGATGAAAACACTTCATTTTGATAGCACGTTCAACCGTACAATCTTCACTGGAATCAGATGCAATTTTCTACAGGTATTAATGTTATTCATAAAGATTCCGTTTATACTTCCAGGACTACATCAGTTTTGAGATGATTTGTGATGGGGGGGGGGGGGGGTTGGGTTTAGATACATTTATCTCAATCCCTCCTCATTTTTTTTATACACACAAAAATTAAAGGCTGGCTGACGTGTCAATATTCATCAGAACTTTCATACTTTTCTCCTCAGAGTCATTGTTGCATGTCTAATCCATAATCCGCGAGAATAAATTCCCCATTATATATCTTTTTTTGCGAAGACCCTACTTCAATAACTCATGAAATATTGATGAAATATGGCAGTTTTAGTGGTAAGTATGATTTCTAAGGAGAATACCAAATGGATCGTGAATTTTTGTTTTCCCTTTACAGAGATTCATAATGATTTCAGAGAGGTCGTCAGCAATTCTTTGCTAATGAACCAATTATTTCAGTTATACTGAGGTTTTTATGGAAGGAAATCACAAATAAAGTTTCTGAAGTATAGTAATACAAAAAGAGTTCCAAAGCTGTGTCAGACATGAACAATTACCCTTCACTGAGATAATTCAAAACTTTTTATACATGCTTTTAAATTATATGGGAAGGTATGCCCAATAGATTTCCGTAAGAAAGAAGAACCAGGTTCTTGCTACCACATATTATTTGTAGCAACCAGTATTTGTATAGAACAAATTATCAATGGTACAGATGTTCCATCACTTTGAGGCCAATGGAGTGAGGAGGTGATCACGTACAATACAACATGCGTACATGTACATGTACATGTAGGTCTATGGGATAAGAAGGGAGCAATTTTGAGATTTGTGACTCTCAGACCTAATATGGGATAAGGAGCCTGCAAGCTTAGAAGGAGACTGCAATGTGGTTACTGGATGAGAGAAAATTCTCCAAGATTTTCAAACACAGGCCTTTTGAATGACAGACATCTTTTCCAGATTTTTGTTTTTTCCAGCCCAGCTTATGTGATAAGGAGTCTGCGAGCTTATAGAGATAGTGTGGACTTTAATGGGATGTTTGCATTTATGGAAATTTTTGTGAATTTGCAATGAGTCATGTTTTCCGTTCATCACAATGCAAATTATTTTGAAAAGAAGTACATGTATACATGTACCACAATACTTTGGAACAAGGATATGAGCTTGCAAATGCCTACGATACATGTAAGAAAACAAGCCCATATATGTTAAGTTATGGGGGGGGGGGGGGGGGGGGAAGGGTCAAAATTTCATCAAGGGGGTGGGAAGAAATAAGATATTTCATAATTGATTAATTGATTGTGGGAATAGTAAAAAAATTCACAAAAATTTATGTGATATAATTATGTATTAATGACTACGACATGGGGAAATATGCTTATAAACTACAGCAAGACAATGATGACTGCAACCTGCTTGTTGAAGAACCAAGCGAACGCAGACACAACGAGCGCCAAGTAACCATCACCCTTCACAAATAAGATATTTTATATTTGATTATGGGAATAGTAAAAGTACATATTTATGTAATAATATGGCATGTATTCATGACTATGACATGCGGAAATATGCTTATAAACTACAAGACTATGATGACTGCAACCATGCAGGAAGAACCAAACAGACACAATGAGCACCAAGTAACCATCACCCTTCACATGTTGTCAAAGAGTCTCCAACTCTGCAATACAGAGTTTACCGACCTGAAAGTCTCATAAAGGCCAATTAATTGCTTAGTAAAGAGAACTGGAGTGGGCTTAAAGAGGGAAAAATCAATTAGTAAACAAAGAAAGCTGATGACCGAAAGAAAAACACTGTGTGCCGTTGCAGACTTCTAAAACACAATGCTAGGTAGTTAGCAGATGCTGCTTCTCTGACATGAAGCATTATGCTTCTCTGACATGAAGCATTATCAGTGACTATTTAGAGGGCTGGATGACCATTTTTTAACCATATATTTATCTCCTTCAGATGAGGAAGGTCAGCTCTGTATGAAAAAAAAAAAATACTCAAACTTGAAATCTCTCAAACTTGAAATCTTTTAAAAATATTTGGATTTTTTTCTTTTAATTATCATGATTATCAAATAATTAATTATGGTCATAGCCCCCTATCTTATTTTTAAAAAATCTTGGAGCTATTAAATCTGGTGGGTAGTTTGTTCATCATCTGGAATGGCAGATAAAATGTAGGCTGATTGATGCAGACTAGGAGAAAAAATAAAATTTCACTAATAAATTCTTGATAGAAAAAAACATTATTTTCAAAATCAAATTTAATTTAAAGTAAAAGAGCCACAAAACTGCATTAATGAGTTCATGATTTCTGATGAATTAAACTGAAAAAAAAAGCCCATGAAAACTGAATTTTTTGATAAAAATGACAGTTTCATATCACTTCTTGACTTGTTTAGTCCTATTGTCTTGAATTAGCAGATTTATATGGAAAACATTTAATATGTCAGTGTGGTGAGTATTATCAATGATGACTTATGAGGAAATAAATTCCAGGCTTCAATAATGGCAACAGTGGTAGCTAGATTACGTAATTTTAAACATAACACAGTAATGGAGACAATATCAATAAAATAATAATTCAATCTCGGGCTCCATAAGCACCTTTTATTATGGGAATAGAAGCATATTTGACATTCATTAAAAAGTAAAAATGGCATTGACGGTAGAATTTATGCCACCAAAAAGTCAGTTTGATCCTACTGAGGAAATCTTGACCCTAAACTGAAAAGCAATAAATGCCATGAATTACAAAGCATCCAATGCACCAGGAAGAGAATCAATGATCGAACAATGTGAATCTCGATTTTCAATGGAATACGCGACGCATGGAATTTGATATAGTCCTGTATTTCCACAGGCCCATGTTTTTATTAGACATGACAGCATTGGCTTATTAAATCTGTCCATTCTGTGAATTTGAGAAACATTCTGCACCATAAAAATATTTAGAGTGTAGAATATAATGAATAATTATATTCCCCACAATGTTTGTATATCCACAAATGATTGATTTGTGCATATAAAGGTTTGATTCACGGGATTCAACAAGTTGTCAGTGATAAGTTACCCTGCAGAATAGCTTGCACTTATCATCATGCTAGACAAATCTAATATACTAGATGAAGAATTGTATGAATTATTAAACAAAATTGAAGTACCAAATATATTTTCTCAAAGAGTCTGCAGTTTTGTGCAGTTTCATTTTTTTTTATATATATTACAAATTGAATAAAATCTGTGGTTTATATATCAAATGGAATTTAATAGCAGTTTTAATTTTTAATGTGAGCATGCATGCAAAATAGATAATGCAATTGTACCATGGTGATTTTTTATTACGAATATATATCGTAAATAAAAATTCTTTGCTTTCATTTAAATGTTGTATTTTGCATAGGAAGATCAATGGGTTTTTTTTTTTTTTTATTCCAAGATGAACAAAACCCATTCAAAGATTAAAGAAAATTAAACTTTTATGTGACTGAAAATTCAATTAATAGATGTTACTAGGTAATTGCTATTATAATACAATAAAGATTTTGATGTTGGTAATTTTTCGTACATATGTACTAATTAAGACTTTTCAATACCTGTAATTGTTTTTGTTTGCATGGTATGGTAAATAACATATTTGATTAACAAGAAGATACTCTAATAGAATACAACCAAAAAAAATTAAAGAAAAAATAAAGATTGCTCAAATTGATATAGATAAATTTGTAAGATTATCTCACAATCAAATTCAAAATTATTTTCAATTTGTTTTCTCTGTTTAACTTACACTATACATGCTATAGGAATAATTTTAGTAAACGTAAATTTTATATACATTACTATTGTATACCAGTACATACATATATTTATGATTTTATAGATATGCATAATCTATTCCATACTGAATCAACAAGTAAATGACTCGAGCTTATATAATTATGTGACCACTGGTGACTGAGCTGATTCCGATATCATACTACTATATGATTGTTTAAAAATTAAATTTATAGAATTTAAATTACAATATCATTTATCTACAAAAAGCACAGTACTAAAAAAGAGAAAAGCCTTACAGATCATGTATGAAAATCCTGCAGTCCTCGGTCCAATAAAAAAAATCCTGATTTTTACTCCATGTCTGGGATGCAATTTAATTAAAGGTCCCTTGCTCGCATTATGAGTCAGATCTCTGTGAGTTTGCACTAGCACGTGGTTGGTGGATCTCGAGTCAGACTATACCGTTATCGTCGATGTGTAGTACGTTTAAGGTCCATGTGCTTCTGTAGCAAGCAAAGTCTATGAATCTCTCGGCAGCGATTCTCAAAGTCATCAACCAGCAAAAATCAATAGTTTCCTCTGACTCAACATGGCCAGTGTTGCTTAAACAAGTAGAGCTGAAATGACATTGTTACCAATCATTGGTTGGGGGGCAAAAAGGAAAAAAAAACATCACTACTCCAAATCTTTATTATAAACATGAGTTTGATGCAATATGGTCCAGTAGAGGCAATGTATTCAGATATATGCTTGGAGTAAGGTTTTGGATGTGTAAATCAAGCAATTAATTTCCTGACCAGTATGATATTATCTTTTCAGATATCAGGGAACTCAATCTGATGGGAAAAAAGACAAGGAAAACATCTTGTCACTTGATTTTAAGCCATTTCACTAGCTTTTCCTTGGTATTAAGTTTACCTTCTCTCCAATTCATCATCTTGAGAGATTTGTTGAATAAAAAATATTCCATTTATGTCAATTGTTCATCTTTTAGCTTAATCAATTTCAGAGTTATTAAAAATGCAACAGATTTAAAGTATGTAGATTATTAATTCATATAATGATCAAATAAGAGAGAGAGAGAGAGAGAGAGAGAGAGAGAGAGAAATCTTTGAAAGGGATATGGATTTTTTCCCAACCTCTTTCATTTAAAATATGCAATGGCAAGCAATCCAACTGATTGATATTCTAACTTGGGATGTACATACCAATCGGGTTGAAATCCATGAAGTTAATTTTCTTTTTTCCTCTCAAATCTGTCTTGATTTTTTTTTCTTTCACCATTGGAAATTGAACCTGAAAATGAACTTTAAAAAAGTGAAATGCATTATTGAGGAATACTCCATTACAAGTAAAAACAAAAAAAACCCAATAATTAAAATCTTGCTGTAAACAAATAGAGGTAATCTTAAATCTTTCTCATGTTTATTATCACTAATTAACGTAAAAAGTCACTAATTAAACTAAAAAGTCATGCATCAAAGCCTGAGTCATTTTCTTTGATATTATCAAACAGTGTATTATAGCCATCTTTCTAACATTTGATGTGACAATGTGCACTTTATGGTTAAAAGTGCATCAATTAGAATACATTTTGTCAGAAGGAAATGATTCTTACTACTTTACACAATACTGAGTTCTGAGTTCGCTACCCTAGCTACCTACTCTCGTGCAGAGAGAGAGAGAGAGAGAGAGAGGGAGAGAGAGAGAGAGAGAGAGAGATTATGACCAATACAAAAGTCAAGATTAGGCTAGAGGAAAAGGAGACAGTTATATAATTATACAATTTTCAAAATGACAAAACATATCATTAGAGTAGCTTCAACATGTTCAAAGCATATGTAAATATTGAACCAATCCCAATACAAGGAGTAAAATCTTACAGTTTTAATGGCATTATACAGATGACCTATGAAAACAAAAGTGATTATTAGCCAATAAAAATCAATTTGTACCCTGCTGAGCAAACATGTTGAATAAACTCATAAGCCTAGGCAATTCAAAATATAGCATACAAGTACATGAACCAGCTTTTAATAGTTCATTTAGTTGAGAAAATAGCGACTATAAACTGATCAACTAGATCAGCCACAGTAAATAGTCTCATGTTTAGACCTTAATTGACCCTAGTGTTCTGAAACTCTTAGAAGAAAAAAAAATCAATATTCATCACTTCTCATCAATATGATCCATCACTATAAGAGTGCTGTTATGGGAGTCCCTAAAGATACGGATCATGAAATACCGCTATTATTTCAGACCGATTTGTTCTACATGAACTACGAGATATACCTTAAGCTTCATCTTGGTGTCCGAGTGCAGAGAGATTATTCCTGAAATTATCTGGCTTCCGGGACAGGAAGTGGAGTCTGTAAAATATGAATGCTTTGCAGAATTTATCTCATTCAGAGGGCATAAATGTAAAATCAGTGACATATATAATATATTATCTTACAAATGTTCTGCAGCGATAGGTTTATTTTGGGACATTGTTTTACTTGTTGCGTCAAATCCTGTGAATAATTTGCATTAGGGGAATGATATACTACTTTTACTACGAATTACAATAAACAGTTTAAACCTACAATGATATTAAATGTACCTGAAGTAAGAATGAAATACAATATCATTATGTAATTTGCCAATCCAGTACTGCATACATTTTAAGAATTAAAAGTTGCACTTTGAAAAGAAGATGATGATGGTGATGATGATGATGATTACAATATTCAAGCAAGAGCAACAACCTTATACTTGTTAACGGATAAAGAAATTCATTAACACATTAATTTGTTCTTTTTCAAAGATGTTCTTTGTTATAAATTTAAGGTCAGAATGTTAAAATAATAACATTATTGAAAGGATAGATGTAAAGAATGCCCGACTGACATAGAGTAGTGCAAGTAGTATTCAAAACACAACAGCACTAATAATACACATATAGTGAATTCTATTATTTTATGAATGACCCGGCCCTCAAATAAAAAGTAAACTCTAGTACACAATCATGAGGCCCCATGCCGTGTTTCTTAAAGTTAACGTTAGTCATCAGCTGTTACTACCAATTTTTAATTCATCAGGTTCATAAAAGCCAAATAAACATTGTTACATAGGGTTAAATTACAGCATTCAGCAATTTGTCTGTCTCAAGTATTGCAAACGAACTGTATACAGTATAGGCCTATGTTTTCATTGTACCTTTTGTATACAACTTCACTTACTTCTTCCATTTTTCCGATGCAACTGCTGCTGTACAGTGAAGAGTGTATTCAAAGGAAGATAACTCCTGCACCCTCCTCCTTTTTTTGGGGGGGGGGGGGGGGGGGGGGGGTAATAAATTTGCTCTGTTAGTGTAACATTTTAGTACTACATTTTATGCAAATTGTACACCGCTAAAATTCGCCTTTTTAGAGATTGTACATGAATCTCTCTGTATAAAACAGTTAGTGTACTTGCAAATATCTCATACAAAAGCAATTGGTTTTTACGCTTACGTGTATGGTCTTATTGAAATTGATTAAAAGTTAAAATCTAAATTGAAGTTAGCATAATTGGGCCCTCAATATCTACCTCTTTGTTACCCGTCAACTAAGTATTAGTATAAGATCATATGAAGAGAAATATATTTGTTACGAAGACTATGGAAATAATCTATATATACTGTTATCGGTAAAGGGTTCATGCAGTTACCGAATTTTCTTTGAATTGAGAAAATTAATAGAAAAAATATAGTGACATACTTTTGGTATGTCCCTGTATGTCTAGATCAGACCCATTTACAGCCATTGTATTTGATTTAAAGAAAATTGGCGGATAAAGAAAATTACAAGTTGTATGGATTAAATTGCTATTTATTTACATAATTTGAATATGAACAAGAGACAGAAATAAACTTTGTCATTTCAATTTATACATTTTCTCTCCGTTTATACGACCTAAACTGGCTATTTTTGCATGAAAATCAGTTCTTCTTTCTATACATATAGCGATTCATTCGTAAAAAAAAAAAATGCACACTGACTGTATACTTGTCCAAGTTCAAGCGCTGATCCAGATGGGAAGATGGGGGTCCGACCCCCCTGGAAAATTCAAAGTTATCAAATTCACAATATTTGTAATTTTTCAGAAAATAAGCCTTGGACACTCACCCCACCCCTTCAAATTAAACTGCGTACTTATATATGATCCCTTAAAAGGGCATGGTCGCGATTTTGGTAAAATTTTATTTTTCTGTTTTATATTTTGCAATGCTTTTAGGAATGCATTTCTAATAATCAAATGAAGTTTTGGTGCCACTCACTGTCGTTGAATTTAAAGCAATATACAGGGCTTACAATTCTTCGTCATGTAAACAAGGCTCGTGCCCTGTTTTGTTTACATATGTCGAATATACCGGTAAAAAATCTTGTTCAAGCTGGTTTGTCTATTTTATTATTCATTTTAAGCATAAATAAACAGTTTCTAACGATTAATACATTCATTTTAGGTCTAAAACTTGATTTTTCACTTCAACATTCAAAATGTAAACAAACACTTTGTTTACATAGGGAAGAATTGCAAGCTCTGTAACTCGTTTAGTTTATAACTCATCAAATGACACTCAAATTGTGGTTGCCTATTAAAATGCCTTACTGAAGCATTGTAAACATTAAAATCGAAAAACAAATCTTTGATTAAAATCGTGACCATGCCCCTTTAAAGGGGCATGGTCACGATTTTGGTCAAAAATTATTTTTCCGATTTTAATGTTTACAATGCTTAAGAAACTTAAAGGCATTTTTAATAGCCAACCAAAATTTGAGTGTAATTCGTTGAGTTATATAAACGAGTTACAGAGCTTGCAATTCTTTGCTGTGTAAAGGTTTTGTTTTATTTTTGAATGTTGAAGTAAAAATCCCAGTTTTAGACCTAGTGTGCTTTACAAACTTTAGATTATAAATCAATAATCTAAAGTTTGAAAAGGACACTAGTTGTCTTTGGACGTACGCAAATCTTAGTGAATTTTGAAAAGTCAGTCTCTTTTCCAAGGAAAAAAAGAGTAAATGTTTCATGAATTTCCGAGCACTCCTCGTAATGAACTCTGTAGGACAAGACATTGTACGTACATGCATAAATATATCCGATCGATATGGTTTTCATTATAATGTAGAAACTGACGACATGACTGAAATCTACACATCCCGTTTATCGATTGGTCGAACCCTTCAGCAAACCAGGCACGTGGCACCGTTTTTGAAAGTGTGTGTGGGGGGGGGGAGACTCATCCAAAAAATCTTGACAAGCAAAAAAAAAAATCCTAATCCGGGGGGGGGGGGTGAACTTCTATTTCACTGATTACTTCCATATCTTCAATTCAATTTTTTACATGGTCCCATAAAAGTGTGGGGGGGGGGGGGGCAACTCTATGTTGATTCAATTTTTTGTATATATTTAAGAAAAGTCTTTGCTGCACAAAAAAGGGGGCAGCCCCCCCCCCCCATGCTACGTGCCTGCAAACTAAGAAATATCATGGACTGCACGAAATAATCATGATGGTGTCAGACTCAAATCGAATATGAGTCTGACATCAGCATCAATGTATTATATATTTAGCTACGTGAATTCAGCTAAAGGCATTTTAATTGTCCATTTCGCGTTGTTAGGCATTTTTTAAATTATACGTCAATAACATCGATGATACTTGGTTGATTAGATTTCGTAAAGTCTTCTTATATTGATGTTGAAAAATATGATTTTCCTGGTTGTTAGATTTCATCCTAAAAGATCTAACACTAAGATGACATTTATGATTACGGAGAGTCTTGGCAACAAGAATGACTTCAATGAACCCTATTATATTGGTCTCTGTCATTTTATAGGACTCCTGAAATATGCCGATATACATGTATATATATACAGGGTATGATTCCTGAAACTTTGTTCAGTATTTTACTGGGCCATTTGTGCCCAATTCACGTGAAAGAAAATAACATGAAACGTACACTTGAGCATCATGTGAAAAATTGCACGAGATGTTAGTGCTCTTTTGACATGAATTTCGTATGCAAAACTGCCTGTGTAAGACATATTGCATTTACAAGAATGGGATTAACTGTCTGATAGACGGAGAAATACATGTAGATAAAAATAGAACTCTCCATACCTCATTAAAAGCAGCATAAAAATATAACGTTATGATGTATTAAGTCATTTTAGGGTTAAAGATGTCAAATCATCGGCCTCCTTATTACAGCGAAGAATGACAAAAAAAGAGTATTTGCTTGTCACATTTTAATACCACTTTTTCATGATCATGTATGATCTTTTCCCAACCTGTTCAATATGAATTTTATAATAATTATCAATTTTACATAAATACAAGTTCATCACAATGAATAAACTATGAACATACATGTATTAATGTAATCAACATTGCACAGACATTGTCTCAGTGTTAAATTTTTCATTTTGCACGAACATTGGAACATAAATGGGATTAATCATAAAAAAACCTTCATTAAAATCAAGAGTAAATGTCCTTTTAGAACCCCTCCCATTGAAATAGAATGCAAACTTCCCCATAAATCCTCCACTGCACATCATGATCACCGGTCGAACCATTTGGATTTGTCCGATTTTGTCAACATATTCTGTTTATACTTGTTGACCAGTCTATCAAAGTCATCCACACTATCTGTTTTCCTTTTCTTGGGTTTTGTTGTTTTCACCTAAATGAAGAGTAAAAAAAAATACTTGTAAATTTTGTTGACATTATTACAACTGTCTTGTCTCAGTTAAATTATTAAAATTCTAAAAAATGTTGTACCATTGTAAATATGAGCAATTGATTGATTGCACATTTCATAGGAAAAAAAGAGACTTATCAATGGGTTTTATTTGTTTTACAATATGCATGACACTATCAAATTTTTCTTCGAGTTCCTAAATTAAACCCAGTCTCGCTAAAGGACCCTACTATTTTTTAACCCTCAACATGAGAGGCTTGTTCAGCAAAAAAAGTGTATATGTGAAATTCTATGTCTATAAAGATAAGCAATTCTGGCAATCACTAGGAGCTACTGCTCTTTGTTATTGCCTTACCCTCCAATAAATATTTTATGGAAAATTATCCTTTTTGGGGGGCAGGTCTACCACCATATTGACCCCTATTCCTCACCTGTTGTCCCGATACATTCTTTGGCTCCTCCCACTTGCGTTTGGATGCCTGATTCTTGGACTTTTTGCTGGTCGTAGTCACAGCAGGTCGAGGTTTGTGCCGGACTTTGGGCCCCCAGTGGGAGGGAAGACCCTTAGGTAATTTCTTAACATCCTCTTTGACAGGTAAAGATCCTATAAACTTGTCCACGATCTTTGAACCTTGGGATTTCTGCTTCTTCTTCGACTTCGATTCCTCTGTTGATTCTGTGGGAGTCTTCTTTTCTTTTGCTTTTTTCAAAGACTCCAAACGTGCCTGCAATGATTTTTTTTTAACAACATATTACACTTTAAACCATATTTTGTTCATAAGATTTTTTATTATAAAAATATTTCCATGATATAGTCATAGAACTAATAAAAATATACCTTATGTCTTTCCAAGCGCTTTTCTTTCGCTTCTAATGCTGCTTTGTTTTCCAGGGAAAATTCAACTATCAATCTCTACAAAATGAAGCATGTGGATTAAAGAAGTTAAGAATAAAAATGAAATGTTTAGAAGAGATGAGAATCATCAGATTCAAGTGCAGGAAACAGTTGCTTGGAAAAAATGGTAAAACTGTCTTTGCACATGCATGTACATGTAATATCTTTCCTAAAATAATTTTGGAAAATCGATCAACATGATGACTATCAAATATGAAAAAGTTAGTAAACCTGATATGGAGAAAAACTTTACCCAAATCCTTAAAAATCTCAATGTTTGTTTTTAGCCTTTTCCTTCAGCAATCAAGCATGCCCAAATAGTTTGTGATAAAAAAAATTCTTATCTATCTCTATCTGGTATGACAAATTGAGCAAGATAATTCAGTACCATTTCTATAAATCAAATAATCTACAAAATTATAATTTATTTCGGTTGAACTCAGTGAATTAGAATAAAATTATTTTCTTTTGTGGAAACGCCAATAAGAGATAGGGGCGGGGCTTAAGGTTTTGTAGGTAAGTCGTGTTCGATATGTATTCATTCTGGCGTTCAAACTTTGCACGGGAAAGTTTAAAGTGTATGGTTGTGGTAATCAGTACTTGATAAGGTTCTTATTGAGTATACCGGTATAATGGTAATAAGCTCTTGAGCATATATGACAAGCTGCTTGTCAAATGAAAACTTCAGAAGTTTTCAGATGTGGTTGATGTTGAATATTGCAGAATATTGATGTTGAATATTGCAGATTGTGTGGGAGTGACTTTCTGTAATGCAAGAATGCAAATGCAAAAAATAAATATTGTATTTTGTTTTTGGTGTTTATTGCTCTTGTTAAGTGCAGTACAAAAGAATTCCTCTATGTAGGACACTCTACCTTCTTCTCTCCAAACAAGTCTGCACTGCTGTTGGTGTTTCTCAAAGCATTCAGGGCATGCTGATGACAAGAGAAGTTAACAAAGGCGAAACCTCGAGACTTTCCAAGCTTCTTTTTATTGTTCCCGTCTGAATCCCGCATAATACGACACTGTAAGCAAGAAATTTATACATTTGGTTTGCTCAAGTCTTCAATTAATAATATCATATACATGCATATACTGTACCCACATACAAAGGAGAATGTCGAATAATGAAATATTAACAATGTCCGTTTATCATGCTTTACTACAAGTATAAACTGTCAATCAATGCATACAGCTGGATCATAATTGACTTGCATGATTATAAACACTGCCATCATGGCTTATCATGTTATAACTGTTTGTAAATTTTGTAAAGGGTCAATTCTAAAGGATTGCTATTTTATTCAAAGTTCATAGAAATGGAACTGCAAGGTTAAAGTTTGCTTTTATGAATTATAAATAAATAAAGATGTAAAATCGTGGTTCAGAGGTACAAAGTTATATGTATAATGAAGTCCACACAAAGTAAGCCACTTTGAACCTTTATGATTCTACAACTATACAAGAGTCACTAATTTATTAGAAAAGGTAACTGTTTTCTAATTACCTCTGTGATTACTGCTGCTTTGCTGTCGGCGGCCTTTAGGAACATCGTCTTAAGCTGGTTGTCCGTCACCTGTGTAGGAATGTTGTGTACACTAAGACGGGTGGTCGATACAAAGATGTTGGGGTTCTTTAACTTGGCCCGCTTCGCATTCTCCAGCTGAAATAAAAAAATTTAATTTACTTAATTTCCTGTCATTGTCAAACTAAATACTTTTAAATCAACAGTAAATTATCAAAATTATCAATCAGCTCACTAGTTCAAAATTTATCTTAATAAAGTTCATCTTATTTGCTATCTAAAACCAATGAATTCAATCACAGAAATTCAACACAAAACAGATTTGAAAACAAATTCAATTTATCCCCTGCACTGTATAAAATTTCAGCAAGTCACCATCAAAGAGTATTCTATATTCATGTTCTAACATTCACCTTTGTCCTCTTGAGTAGGTCTTCCTTGGAGAGTCCTATAGCTGACTGTGTTCCAGGTCGAATCACTACAAGACAAAAATGTCACAACATTAAAATTTAAGAATTGACTTGAAAATGGTTGACTTTTTCGATGTCCTCTACTAATTTTGACTGTTCCACTGGTTAGATACAAGATCATGTATTTAATCATAGCGTCCAAATACATATGCATGATAAGAACTGAAATTACAAGTATGTACATACTATGCATTGTACAGTTTCTGTTGTATTATTTTATGACAGTCTTTTGAAATCAAAGACATCCATAAACATGTACCTCAGTATATCAAAAGTTCTACTTATCAAAGAAGTAAGGTATATTAACTACTTTCAACTTGCTAACCAGTTCACTGCATTTACATATATATATTCAAATGTGTATCCCATTAAATCAGAAGGAATAGTCACAAACAAATAGGAAGCCTTCAGAATTTTTCCTCATTACAATGTTTGCTACCACTTACTTCCTTCTCGCACTAGATGCAGGTTTCTCTTGTCCTCTTTGACCTTTTCTTTTTGACCTGACAGTGCCTGTGCCTTCTGTCTGTCTAATGCCTCCATGACAACCAGTCTTCTTCCATCAATTACTATTCCTTCCTGTTTGATAGATAAAATGACAGATGCCTGTATTCGTTATTCACACAATCTTACTAGATTATAAAGATATTTGGAATTCTTATAAGTTTTCTAAATCATCAAATCAAACCACACCTTTTTAATTTTTTAAAACTAATACATCTTTGCTAGCCAGGTGTCTGATTCATTTTTTTCATGATGAGAAAAACAAATCAGACACCTGGCTAGCGAAGATACAGTACTGTCTCTGCTCATATCTACCGTACTAAAATTCAGTTAAATCTAAACTTCTGCGTGTCACTATACCTGTAAATATTGTTTTTTAGTGAACACAACTTTCCTTGTGCCATAACAATACTGTGTGTCTTTCCTTCTAATATCATCTACTGAGATCTCCAAGTTGGAGTTATTTCATAAATTCATACACCATACACCATAAAATACATGTATAAATGACATTTCATTATTCATTTATTCTGTAAGAAGATTTATTGAAATGTAAATGATTGTGTATACACTAAAAAAATGTGTTTCTATCATTTATTTACATAATTAATAATTTGAGAATATATCTATATATTCTTAAACAGCATGAAACAGAATAAAGTAAACATTGACAAAAGTTATAAAATATTGATTTTTCTCTACTCACATCATGTATTTTTACCACATTCACAATCTATGATGGCAAAAAAATAATACTACAGATTTAACACCTACATCATTGTCCTCTGCCGCTGATCGGAATTTTTCTGCCTCTTTTTGAGTCTTGAATTGTACAAAAGCTGTACCTGAAATCAAAAGATCAATCTTTAAAGCAACACAAAATTAGGGTCATTTAAATTAAATTCATTCCATGCCTACTAATACATGTAGTAATAGAGGTTTACCTGACATCTATTATGTCTACCAATATGGTACAGCTCAAGTCATGTGCAAATTAAATGGTGATAAAATTGGGGAGATATATATGATATGCGACGTTAGCCCCTGAGGGATGAAATATAGCCCACAACTACTAAATGTGGAAGGCAATATTTTTATCCAAAGAAGGATGACATTATAATTGTTGTCTATAAACAAAGTCTAAATTTGTTCTGTTCTGAACCTGCAAAATCAAAGAAAGATTTTTTTTGTTTAAAATCCATTATTTTTTTTCATTTAAGGATGCCGACTTTAGTTTGAATTGCGCATGTTTTTTCGCATTCTAATATAATACAGTTGATTTATACTTCTTATGAATTTTTTTCGATATCATTTATAAAATTGAACGCAATAAACAAAATACAGATAAAAATATTTAGATTGTTAAAGGAATTTTTTATTTTTAACACGATTTTTACGTTGTGCGGTAGGGGAGCATTGCCATTGCGCTTTTATGACGTTATGATAAAATGAAGCTTTGTAGGAGTACGTTATAAGAAATAACATAAAAGAAAAAGTAAAAATTGTACGCTGTTGAAATTTTATATACAGAATGATGCTATCCTCGAGGACATTTTCCTCATTTTTGGAATGAATATATTATACCAATCATCATTCCTGATGATCCAAATATATAGCAAAATTTGGTGCATTTTAATATTTTGAGATGGCCCCCACTAAAAACCAGACGGTAGAATTTTGTGTTTTTTACATATAAGGTAGGAAATGATATTACTAATCATATATAACAATTTGAGAAAAAAAGCTATTGTAGTATTTTTTTAAACTGCTTTGATGTGCGGAAAATGACAGTTTCCTATATATTCCTATAGTAAATGTACCTCTATTTTGAGATGGTCCCTAGAAAGAACCAGACGGTCGGTTTTCATGAACCTTCGCAAATAAACTAGAGTTGGTATAAATTACATATGGTTAAAAAATAAAGAGTTATGCTATTGTAGTTTTTCTGCAAAAAAACCCAAATCGGCCTCCTTAAATCTCCTAGAATTTAACAGACCACATCTGCATTCGTTCCATTTTTGAAATCTCCATGTGGTCTTTTGTAATTTTCCAACAACCACAGAATTTTAAAACGCGTAAACAAATATCAAAGCTGTTTTCTATTCTCCAATGAATCCTAAATCTATATTCATGGGTTAGGGAGCAAACGTTCTTTAGAGGGCCTGAAAAATGCAGTGAGACTGTGTTTATAAATACAGTCAAAGTTTGTTATCTTGAACTAGATGGGACTGTTAAAAAACTTCGAGATATCCGAGTATTCGAGATAGCAAGGGTAAAATACTTAAAATATAAGGGGTTGGTACATTGTACTTATAAATCACTTCGACATATCCATTGTATTCGAGATATCAGTGTTTGAGATATCGAATTTCAACTGTATACAACAAATTTCTCACTTTACCTTTCGGTTGTCCTGTTTTAGGATTGACAACTATCTTCACATAGTTAATTTTTCCGTACTCTGAAAATTCATCTTCTAAACTCTCTTCATCGATGTCAAATGGCACATTTCTGCAAAATCAATTCAAACTCAAGAATATTTTGGGGAGTCCTGGAAGCATGCATGACATACATGTAATAAAAAAAAAAATGATTCATTCAGACTTGTTGAAAATCTAAAATATCTACCGTATAAACAATGTCCTGCCCTCCCCAACATCGTTTTTGTGGTGAACATTTCCTGAGATGGATAAAAAAAATCATTTTAAAGGACACAATTACAGGCAACAAGTTCTTGGATGTGTAAAGAATGTGTAATCAAAGGTAGCTGGAGTCAATCAAATATCCTATTTGCCATATTCATGTACAATGAGCCATCAAAGTTTGCATTAATGTTAATTATTCCATCTTAATTAGAAACCTAATCGGTTTATACAAATATGATCAAGTCCTACTTTTGCCCTGCTTTGCAGGTGTGTCATCCTCACTCTCTGAACTCTCATCATCATCATCATCATCTGAGTCCTCATTTTCAGACTCTTCTTCAGACTCAGAGTTTTCTCCCTTTACTTCTTCCATTTCAGAATCCTCTTCACTTTCACTCTCTTCTTCTTGAAAAAAATATCCAGATTAAATAGTTGAATATTTTAATACAGGTAGTTAAAGTTATTCCTCTTTGAAGGAGTGCACATTATTCTCTGCATGCAGGCTGGAATTTTACTGAAATTTTTTTCTTTTCAATGTCAATAAAATTAATCAAAATGCCAGACAGTGGTACTGTTAAAGAAAATCCAGTAATTCATTGATCTTTTGCTTTTTGTCTTAAAACATTTCATGAAAAATTTGTGAGTTCATTCAAATTTAAATTTTAGTTGCCTTATAACATGTGCATGTATAAACTGTTTAATTGCATTATCTCTGATTCTAAGGCCTATATTAAATATGTTCATCATTATTTCCCTTTCTCTTAAAATTCTTAAAAATACCACACACCAAAATCTGATTCCTTACTGCTTTCTTCTCTCTTTATCTTTTTTTTCTGGTTCGAGACACTATTTTCCGGTTTAGATGTTTTCTTGTTTGGTTTTCCTTCTCCATTCACTTCCTTTTCATCTGTCTCTTGGAGATCATCGTCACGCTGTGTTTTAAACATTTTCGCTTCATACTTGTCCTTAGGAATGGTCCAATCCACTGCTACTGGGCGATCTATATATAAAAATATATGTACTCTCTGAATTCATCAAGTGTAAATATGCACGAGGAAAGAATACTTTTCAAAAACATTTCAAAAACATACACATTTAATGAAAATACCGGGTACATACCTGGTATGTACATGCAGATGTTGCAAGTAATTGTGAATATTGAACATGAAGTACTTTTCAAGGCTTACACAATCATGCTTAATAGTATTCATATACTTGTATATATATATTTGTACCAAAGACAACATACAGCTGAGGGACTATTGAGCTACTTGCATGTGAAGATAAAACATACTTAAAATTGGTTTTGCATTCATCTCTGCCATCGCCTTAGATGCATCGTCTACCTCCTTAAACTGAACAATTCCAAACCCTTGCAGTTTTCCATCTAAAAGAATATTTTTAAACAACATGAAAATGGAGCAGTAATTGATAAATAAAGGTATCCATGCAATAAATCAGGTTACAATGAAACTGTATCAAGGGAAAACAAATAATGTACTTACTTTTCAATTTTGGAATTTGCACTTCTGTTACTTCCCCAAACTTTTCAAAGGTTTCCTTCAACTTCTCTTCAGAACACTGAAATTAAATGAAGACCCACTGACATTTTCAAATTTCAATAGACAAAATGTATTTCTTTAATATATTTAAAAAGAGTTTTAGAAATCTGACTGCATTCAAAAGCCGCTCTTTATACTCTTCAACTTATACATGCCCTCTCAAAATCAGTATAATCATCTGCAGTTTCTCAACAAATGAAAGCATCTGAAGTATTTCAAGCAGTAAAGCTTCTATTTTAAAAATGAATTTGAAAAAAAATCAGGAAAAACAAAAAACTTTGATTATAACCTTAAATGAGAGGTTTCTGATGATCAACCTGGCCTTTCTGGCTGTGTTTTGTGGTTTACTGGGTGGTGTAACCGGAGTAGTAGATTCCTTACTGAGCTGACAAGCCTTCAGTGCACATCCTTTAACAAGAAAAAAAACATACATGTACTTAGAATATCAGAAAAACATGTACATGTATTCTAAAGATATTTGGTAAAATTCTAGATTAAACACAATTTTCTATATGGTATCCAATGCCATCAACGTATATTTACAGTATCTGAGCTGCAATATCATAAATCTTACATGTATACAAACCATTTTTTCATGTGTTTGAAAGTCAAACCACAATGCATAATATTTGTAATTACATGTATCTGCAAATAATTTAGCTGATACAACTGCTAACTGATTCACTTACAACTACCTAAAAATACTACATATTTTCATTCGGTAATTTTTTTCAAAACACACCAACCTTTGACTTCCTTTCCGTCTATCTTTCGGAGTGCCCTGTTCGTGTCTCTGATGGATTTGAACCGTACCAATGCACAGGGGGGCTGTCGGTCAGGGGCCGGAAACTTGATCTTGGCAATGTTCTTCACATTCCTAAGTCAAGTAATAACAGTACAGTCATAAAGGAAACATTGAAATCATCAAACACAAAAATTCTACCAACAAAATTAAAAATAGCTTCTAGAAATTCTCTTTAGTTGATTTTTCCTCCAATATTGCTATATATCTTGTAATAAAAATTGTAACATGTTATTGAATCATTAGGAAATCATTCATGTTTGATACGTTGCATTGGGATAGCAAGTGTAATTAATTCTTACAGTTTTGCCATGACATCCTCCACGTCTGTCTGGGAGTGATCCGAGGACCAGCCTTGGATAACCAGAGTCTTAGCTCGAAGATACTTCAACTCCTGCTGACTGTGGGTCCCTGAAAAACAATGCCAAAAGTTCCAGCTAATTCCAATGTTACCATACCTATGATTAACATTATGCATACAGCAGGTGTGACTGCATACCCTTTTTCCAATTTCTCTTATCAAAATTTACATAAACAGTGAAGACTCCCATTCAGGATTTTTTTTAAACACGATGAATTCTTCACACAGAATCATGATTGAACAACATTCTGCATGTTTTTTCAATTTGTTCAGACAACAACTGACTTCCAAGAATCATAACTTATCATATGCTCCTCACATGATATAAAATATCTACAACAATTACTTTGTGCCTCAACTTCAGCAATACGAGGATACTGTGGTGGTTTCTCCTCATCACTGTCCTCATCCGATTCCTCCTCTGTGTTTTCTTCGACCTTTACTTTTGGCTTCCTCTTCTCTTTTTTCTTTTTATTTGCAAATTGCACAAAGAGTCTCCTTCCATCAAGTGACATGATTTTTGATACCGCTGCTTCAGCATCTTCACTGTAAATAAAGTCAAATTTGTATTGTTATGCAAAACATAAATATAAGAATGCAAAACAAATGATGTTTTTTAAAACAGCTTTAAGGATGACGTTTACTTAGAATGAAAAAAAAATCCACTGATGATAATGAAAAACCAACTATTGTGTGTTATATACCTTACATGGTAATGTTATTCTTCACTTTCAAAAAAGTAGGTCAATGACCTACTTTATGAGTTAATGGCCATTGAATATTTTTTGAAAATTTAAGAAAATCCATAAAAATTTTACACTATGATAAGTGCTGAAACGAATGTTCGAATATTCGCGAATGAATAGTAAATTTCTAATATTTGAATGTATATTTAGCATTCGAATATTCGATCACATGTTAAACACCCATATCAAGCACTGTAAACTATGCAGCATCGTGTTATTTCATTTTACTCGGAACGAAAGTAAATATAAAGCCATCTATGACTGCCATGCTTGGTAGAGTCTATTACTTAACCCAGTAATAGACTCTTCCGCCATGCTTGTTTACCTTGAAAGTAAAAGCAGGGTTTACATCGAACGGAGACAAACATTCTAGATTTTTCAATTCATGTCAGACGCTGAAGAAAAAAATTGCTTAACTGTTTGAACGAGTGTGAGCTATGGAGAGTTAATATCGAAAGGTACATCGAAAGTTTTTTTAAAAGATACCTCGATATAATTTGTTTTTTTTTTTAAATAAACAGAACATTTCTGGAGTTATGAGCGTTATCAGTTTTCTGTTTAATACTATATCAAACATGGCGGAAATATTTGGACTGACTTACGAAGTTACGTATCGGTCTCATACAGGAGTCAGGACTGCAGTATATTATTAAAGAAGTAATAAATCTTTTGATTGTAGTTGATGGAAAATTTTTAAAAAATCAATATATATTATTTGCTTAAAAATTAAATGCGCACCCAATTCAATGGATACTCATGCATTAAGTGTCAACTTCGAACTTACATGTTTAAGCAGTCTACACATACACCCACTTCGTAATACAAACTATCATATAATGCTTAATACATTGTCTATGACGTCTACGAATATTCGAATACGAATCGAGTAGTACTCACGAATATTCGAATAATGATTTATGGTATTCGTTTCAGCACTACTATGATTGAGATTTTCTTAATTGTGAAAATAATACAAATTGCGTATCTCTTTAACAAATGAAATACAGTTTATGAATGGTAGTGACATTAAATAGATACAAAGCATTACATTTTCATTCACAATTTTTTTTAGATATTCTAGTCCGAATTTCCTCTATCAGTTTTCAAATTACAACCCATATTTGATTCAAAATAATAACAAGAGGCCCAGGGGCCACATCGCTCACCTGAGCAACAATTGCCTTAATTCTGATCAAATTAGCATTACAGTATCAAAATATCTTGACAACTAAGTACAGTAGATCTTGCTAAAAAAATTGAAAATCTGCCAATTTTTATCCCCCTCTTTCTTTTGGTAAATACCAAGCCCCTTTTGTTGTTGTACCTGTAAGATGATTTTTCTCTTTTCCTATATACCCCCCCCCCCCCCCATTTTGTTGCCCCACTTTTCTCTAGGGTATCATGGTTTCATCAAACTTATATCTGCATAACCTGTGCTTTCACACTAAGTACTGAGTTTTGGACCGAAAAACTTTCCCAGAATATTTTAAAAGATTTTCTCTATATATGTAAAAATTCAAACCGCCATCACGGCCCCGCCCTACCACTAGGGACTGTGATTTTGAATTTACACTACCCGAGGATGCCTCTACACAAGTTAAAGCTTTTCTGGCCAAATGGTCTTTACAAAGAAGATTTTTAAAGATTTTCTCTATATATTCCTATGTAAAACTTGATCCCCCAATTGTGGCCCCACCCTACCCACAGGGATCATGATTTGAACAAATTTGAATCTACACTACCTGAGGATGCTTCCATTCAAATTTGAGCTTTCCTGGCCTAATAGTTTTTGATAAGGAGATTTTTAATATATATTCCTATGTAAAAATTGATCCCCCCATTGTGGCCCCGCCCTACCCCCAGGGACTTTGATTTGAACAAACTTGAATCTACACTACCTGAGGATGCTTCCATTTTAATTTGATCTTTTCTGGCCTAATTGATTTTAAGAAGAAGATTTTTAAAGATTTTCTCTATATATTCCTATGTAAAAATTCATCCCCCTATTGTGGCTCCACCCTACCCCCGGGGACCATGATTTTAACGAACTTGAATCTACACTATCTGAGGATGCTTCCACTCAAATTTGAGCTTTCCTGGCCTAATAGTTTTTGAGAAGAAGATTTTTAAAGATTTTCTCTATATATTCCTATGTAAAAATTCATCCCCCTATTGTGGCCCCACCCTACCCCTGGGGACCATGATTTGAACGAACTTGAATCTACACTACCTGTGGATGCTCCCATTTTAATTTGAGCTTTTGTGGCCCAATAGTTTTTGAGAAGAAGATTTTTAAAGATTTTCTCTATATATTCCTATGTAAAACTTGACCCCCCAATTGTGGCCCCACCCTACCCCCGGGGACCATGATTTGAACAAACTTGAATCTCCACTTCCTAAGGATGCTTCCACTCAAAGTTGAGCTTTTCTGGCCTAATAATTTTTGAGAAGAAGATTTTTAAAGATTTTCTCTATATATTCCTATGTAAAACTTGATCCCCCAATTGTGGCCCCACCCTACCCCCGGAACCCATGATTTAAAAAACTTGAATCTACACTACCTGTGGATGCTTCCATTTTAATTTGAGCTTTCCTGGCCCAATAGTTTTTGAGAAGAAAATTTTTAAAGATTTTCTCTATATATTCCTATGTAAAACCTGATCCCCTTCTTGTGGCCCCTCCCTACGCCCCGGGGACCATGATTTGAACAAACTTGAATTTACACTACCTGAGGATGCCTCCACACAAGTTTCAGCTTTTCAGGCCAAATAGTTTTTGAGAAGAAGATTTTTGAAAAATACCAACAAATTTTCAATAATTCTCAATTATCTCCCCTTTAATGAGGGCGTGGCCCTTCATTTGAACAAACTTGAATCTCCTTCACCTAGTGGTGCTTTGTGCCAAATTTGGTTGAAATCTGCCCAGTGGTTCTTGAGAAGAAGATGAAAATGTGAAAAGTTAACGACGACAACGACGACGACAACGACAACGACAACGACAGACAACGGACAAATTGTGATCAGAAAAGCTCACTTGAGCCTTTGGCTCAGGTGAGCTAAAAAACTGAATGATGATAATGCTAAAACATTAAAAGTTTTAAACAAAGAATATTGACCTTTCTCTGATGGCATAAAATTTATATGAGGTCAATGATCAAAATTTTGAGATATGGTGTTTTTTATAATTTTTAAGCATTTTTCAATATTTTTGTAGTGTCATACGATTATCTAAACGAAAAAGCAAGATGAAACCAACAGAAAATATGCAAAATTATTTTGTCTAACAAATAAAACCTTAACTTTAAATATTATAGTACTACCAAAGATATTTCTGTGGAAAACAAAATCTGAAAAATTTAGTCCGAATTTCCTCTCTGTTTTGCTAAAAGTCAAACTTTGTCAGAGCCTAATTCCATAATTTAGTAAAAAATAACGATTGTTATGTCGATAATAATTCATTTCATAAATACTTTTTGTATTTAAAACAAATTTTACTCATGAAATTAAACTTTTTAAAAATCCGGACTTTAAAACTCAAACCCTGCATGAGTAAACAACTTCCTTAAGTCATACTGTATTAATTGTTTTGTGTTTTCTGTTTGGTACATGAATATTCAGAGTTCCAAATAAATTTATACAGTAAAGTTTACATTAATTTTAAAATCAATTATAGAATACAGTTTTCCAGTCAAACCATCTTAATATTTATAATGTAGTGAAATTGATAAGAGTAAAGAGTTTTGCATGCCTCACTAAAAATATCCTTACTTTTCACATTCCAAGCAATAAATATTATACATGTACTGTAAACAATAAAATACTTACAACATGGAATATGTAACATAGCCAAAACCTTTACTCTTCTGAGAATCTGGAATATATACATTAATTTTACATCAGTTTGTAAACTGCAAAGCTTGACCATCATGTGTAATTTCACATTAGCTTTGTCAGCTTATCACTGTAATATTTCCCAACATTATTACAAATACAGCATGTCAAATTGGAAATTTCTTTGACCATAAAAATAATGCTGCTGTAATGAATTTTGGTATCTCATAATTAATGGCATACTAGTAATTGGACAGTCTTATAATTATAAAGTTCAACAAGAGTGTGGTGCAAATATAATTCACACAGCAATATGCAGCTGGTGACTGAAAATGACTCATCTACTCTAACAGGTGGTTTGAGTCCCATTTGGTGGTTAAATGCCCCAATGGTATCCCTTTATATTGTTTACCTACCAAATGGGACTCATTTTCAGGGAAACTGGATTCGAAACATGGATTGAAACGTTGAACGTATTCGGTTCCGACATTTTCAAATTTTTCAGAATCAAAATATGAGGGCTTGCAAAGAGAAATAGTAGAAGGCTATGGCTGTCTACCTCTCAAAATAGAATAAGGCGAAACATATTTTTTTTTCCAAATATTATAATAGTAATACACGATCTAACCTTTATCTTTCACAACAAAACACGTTCTGACCGGCCCCACTTCACTGAATAATGCTTCGAATTTTTCATTTGTAACCGAAAACGACAAATTTCGTACAAAAAGTGTTTTTGATTTCCTCTCCACATGTTCACCAGGTTTATTGGCAGCCATGTTTAAACTTGAATCCCGAGTCCGACCTTAATTAATTTTTGATAGCACAGCTCGACTGTCGGTTTTCTGTAGAGTGTTCCTCAAAACTAAAATAAAGATTGTCATATGATATGTGTTGTTATATATGAAAATAAAAACAAAATATTAACAAAACGTTTTGCAAAGATATAAAGGTCAATGTTTCCTCTTGTGTTTCTGTAATTAAATTTACCGCATGAAATTTTTTTAATATTAGGTACATTTTAATACAAGTGCCTCTATATCATATAATTGAACAAGCAAATAATTTTCAAGATATTGAGTACAAAAAATTTATTAACAAATACACATCCCTAAAATGGGAAAAAATGTATAAAATATTAAATTACATGTAGTTTAATTTTATATAAGTCAATAAGTTTTACAGCACGTTCGTAAGAATTACTTCAACGACTCATGCATTAAAATAATTTGAGGGGAGCATTCCACCTTAAAAACAATGCAGCGACATTCTACAATCGATCATTTAACCTTTAAAGATCTAAATGTTTACAACATAGCCGACTCCTGCACTCAAAATATGATGCAACAATGAAATCAACAGATTATTGAAGGAAATATTTTCGTGTTCATGCGATTGGGCTATTACATGTACATGTGTGTTATGCATTAAAAGAATGATACAACTACGGAATTCTAAACTTACAACATACTGTGTATATAGATTATGAGACGATGATGCCAATGTAATAAGAAAAATAATTCACTATATATAATCATATTTTTCAATACAAAAATTAAACACATTGATGGATTGTACATAAGCCCATGGCAATATTCATTATGATAGATAATAGTACTTTGTACTAGTATCTCGAAGTTTTACTCACCTGTAAATAAACACAGTTTGAACAATATATGTCCGAATTCTATGTTGAACTACACTAAATTTGATAGCTCAGCTGCTTCTATTATACTGCTAAAGAAATTGAAATTGTAGAGAAGGGTCCGGTGATAACAATTAATTGAATTTTTTTTATCTCCATCCCCCCCCCCATCCAACCAACCCCCCCCCCCCCCCAAAAAAAAAAAAAAACAAAAACAAAAACAAAAAACATGCAGTGACATTCAATGTTATATGACATAAACAAAGTTTTTTTTACAAATAGTTACTACAAGGTTACAAGTTATTGGGATAAGGATAATGACGAAATGAACATGTCAAATGAATCATATGATTTCTCCTATAAATGGATCAAAACTTCCAAAACATGAAAGTATCGTGTTATTACATAAGAATTATAGTACATGTGTGAACCATACATTTTTAATCCCAAATATTAAAAAATATGTATGCATATATTGTTATAATACATCAGTATCTAGTAATTTCTACACTAGTATGAATGATCAACGATGTTTGATTCCATCATTTACGAGTATATGCTTATATAAATTTTATAAAAACAAAGCATCTTCTTCCTTTTCTGGGCAAATCATAAAAAAAGCCGTCAAAATGTAAGACGAAAAAAAAATACTCGAAAAAGTGAAACAAAAAATACATAGGGGTGGGAGGGGGTGCTGTTGTTAATTTTTTTGTTAGAGGAATTGGTATTGTGGTCGCCTTGGGGCCACAGTTCATGAAGGAACAAGGCGAAGCCCTGATATAAGGGCACACTCCTGAAAGCAGAATCGGTTCAATTAGCTGCGAGTCTGTAGCACCCGGTCTTAAAAAAAATCGGATGAACCCGTGTCTTTAAGACCGGGTGCTACAGACCTGCATCGAAGTCATGTTTTACCACTGTACATTGTGTTCATCTTCGCTAGCCTAGAAGAGCAGTGGATCGCGCGTTAACCCTTTAGCTAATGAAGATGCAAAGTGTATGGTTCCAAAAGACTATAATGACCAATAGCCTATCCTCAAAAAATCAAGGATGATAATTATATTATACTAAATATACAACAACAGGAAAAAATGCAAAATGTGCACATGTATATACAATTATATATCCTTATGGATCACTGTTGAAAGCAGTTACTCGACATGGATATTCCAATCTTAATCTCCGTCCATGACAACCGTAATAGATTATCCGTCCACGACAGCCGTATTACAGAATCCGTCCGCGACAACCGTAGTATTGTTAAGTGGATTAACGACCAAAATAATTAAGTTCATGTAAATTAAAAAATATTTCTGGTATTAGCGGTAACATTTTTTTTTTAAAACTTAAAAGTTTTGACAGGTGTCATCAGAATGTTCAGAACTACTACAATCGTCTTCCACTATATATATGGTCAATACCGAAAAGGCAGTCAGGATCGATGTCAAATACTGGATGTTTTCCCCTCCCTTTAAAAGATGCTAATTTAACTGTGCTACAAAATTCACGATAGATGAAAGTTCTGCTAATGTATATGCTTTTTTTCACACGCATACACACATACTCTCTCTATCTCTTTTTCTCTCTTTCTCTCTCATTAATATTTGTGGGTTTTTTTTTAAAATCAGAATAAAGAAAATTATGATGATGATGATTATTATTATCATAATTATTTTAATTATAGCATCATAATTAACTTCATCATGAAAACCAGATCCCAATCTTAATCCACACAAAATATCACATTATGGACGAAATGTTTCACCATTAGTTACATCGCCCATGTTGCATCCAGAGGAAAAATTGCAAAATTTCTTCTGACACAAGCATTCTTCTTGGCAGTTAACCCCATACGTAGGGTAAAAACACCTTTGTGAACAATTCACATCGAAGTATCCCGGTTTACAGCCTATGGAATATAAGAAACAAAAATCACTCTTGTTTTTAAAGTATCATTTTTGATAAAAAATAAAAATCCACAACAATATTAAAAACATTGTAAAGACACTCCTTATCTCGCTTGTTAAGTTATACATATATAGTAACATGCCCACTTGGAAAATTATAAGCTGAAAAAAGTATTATTGTGTACAAATCAGAGGATGTTTACTGTTTGCAAGAAGCTAAGGTTTCTGGGGGATGGAAGTCATGAAATACAAAATTAAAGTTCCCTTCCGCCCTTACAGACGTTTCACACCAATTTGGTTACAAGAAGATATAGCATTCGTAGTTTCAAAGAAGCCGAAGAGGATTATATAGGTTAGCATATGTATTTTGTCTGCAATGATCGCTGCCTTCACACCTGCATAAAACATCAAAATGCACTTTTTGGTTAAATAGCCCCTATATAAAGACACAACGATAGAACCATTTTAACAAGAGCTTGAACTTTGGGTAGTTGTGTCAAACAGCACCCTGACGTTGGTCTGTCTATTCCATCGAAGGCCACTCAGCCATTTCTCTGATTTGTCTGGCTACGCAATCGGTGTATATTTCGCTTGAAACCGCGTCATCTTTAACTTGTTTTGACGAAAGAAATAGATAGCTACATGTACGTCCTACTGAAAGTCCAAGGTCTTGTTAAAATGTTCTAATATCGTGTCTTTAAATTTCAAACTATCTTCATACGAAAGATGCATTGTAAAGGAGATAATTTTAAATTCTGTACCATTTATACGACTACCACTTACTTATACACTTTCCTGTACTTTGATCTATGAAATATCCGTCACAACACACAAGTCCACTTTCGCTGCCAAATAATATTAAAGCATAACTGAGCCATTAATTATATATCTTTATTTAAGCTGATTCAATTGTTCTTGATTTTATATCGAATCTTAAAAACATATGTGGATGTTAGTGTAATTCCATATGAATTCTGAAGTATGGTTCTGACCAAAAATGTTTTAAACCAAGAACATCTTGGAATTTTACAGGGACATGGAATTGTATTTGAATCTTGGTCATTTTGAGATTGGTCTGAATAAAAGTATATGGGAAGTAATTTTCTAAATATCATATTATACAATATAAACTATAAATATAGTATTTTTGAAAACCCCTTTTGGCAAAAAAAAAAACAACACCAAAGGAACCTCAATATAGAAATTACACCAATATAGAAATCACTTTACTGAAAAGGATACAAACAATCATATTCACATTCTAATTACTGCATCAACTGTTAGGAAAGTCAAAAGAAACAGGTTTGGAAGGAGTGCGTAATATTATCTTTATTCATTTATTGATCTCATTATTTCGAAATAACGTTATGTACATATATGTCACACTTCATACTAGACAATTGTATTTACTTCAATAATACACAATTCTTTTTTCATTATTGTACAACAGGATGTACTGTGCGTGGTGGAGTTATTGACCTCAGCTGTTTTCAGAACCGTATATCATTATCATATATAATGACACGACTTTCATGTGGTGTGTAGTACATGTTTTGTTTGACACAAACTTTTTTATCGTTCAAGGTTAAAACAACCACTGAAACACTGGTCAGCCCATCAAAAAAAGTTTCATAAAACACAGCCATCCGTTCACCCCACTTCTAGGTACTATATTAGAACAATGGATTCTAAAATATCATAAATTTTACACAAACAACTAGTTTGTCTCGAGAGCCGACTATGTTATAGAAGCAAATATAAGAGTACCGAGTTAAATGCCACAATATGATGAACTATAAATTTTCATTTGCATAATTAGAAAAAATACAGTGTTTAAAAAAATGCAGAATGGTTTTAACTAAGTCATACCTCTCGCACAGTTTCGGAGCACTTGTACGAAATAAAGATCCCAAATATATAAACAATAATGCAAGTAATACATTTCTTGGCATATTTGCCTAAAAAATGTGATGCATTTGACAATCAATTGACATTATCGCATGTAAAATCTAATCAAGTATTATGATTTTTTCTAACAGGAAATCTGCTTTTGATTCGTAGCCGAATTAAAAAAAAAACAATTTGTTAAAATTTCCCTGTGGTACTTGAATATGATGTTACAAATATAATTTGTCTCACAACATATCAGGAATTGAAGAACATATATAGACTTCCTCTGGATGGATTGAACATTTGATTTATCAAAATATCTCTAATTTATTTGTATAATTGACATATACATATGTACTAGTACACTTTTCCGATTTTAATATTGGAACGAAGAATCAAGAGAAAATATCTTAATGAAGAGGGCAATTTATTAGAAACAATAAGGAAATCTAATCCTAAAGTATTTTTTTCGAAATTTAGTAGGAGAAAAGTTAACAAAGTAAATGTTTCACTTGTAGATTTACACAATCATTTCAAATCCCTTTCTTGTATTGATCATACAGCCGTGGGAAATGACATGGTCGTAGGTGAAAAAGAAGTAATTTTTGAAGAATTAGAAAGTGACATATCTTTAAATGAAATTGAAGATGCTATAAAGACTTTAAAACCAGGTAAAAGTCATGGACTGGATGGTATAATTAATGAATATTTCATTGAATTCAAGGATATTTTGGTACCTTTTGTACACACAATTTTTAATGCTATGTTTACAACAGGTCATTTTCCACATATACTGTGTGAGTCTCTCATTGTACCAATATATAAAAAGGGTGGGACAACTGATCCTGCCAATTATAGAGGAATTAGTTTAATTAGTTGTATGACAAAACTTTTTACTTCAATTTTGAATAAGAGATTTATGTCATGGGCCGAGAGAAATGATGTTATTACAGACGCACAGTTCGGGTTTAGACCATTTCATAGTACTGTTGATGCCATTATGTTGATTGCATTACAAACAATTGTGAACAAATATCTCTCGATAAAATGTAGATTGTATTGCGGCTTCGTAGATTTCAAGCGTGCCTTTGACACAGTGGATAGGGTTAAAATGTGGAATAAAATTTCAATGTATGGAATCAGAGGTAAACCTCTGAAGATTTTACGTTCACTTTATAATAATATTAAGTCTTGTGTTTTATTAGATGGTAAGTTATCAGATTTTTTTGTGAATAATCTTGGTGTTTTACAAGGGGAAATAATTTCCCCTCTCCTTTTTTCCCTTTATGTCAATGATTGCGAAATGGAATTTTTAAGCAATGGAAATACTCCAATTGAATTACAAGAGCTATCCTTATTTTTACTGATGTACGCAGACGACATGGTTATTTTTGCTCAGTCTGCTGCTGACTTACAGTCAATGTTGAATACTTTAGAAAATTATACAGAGAAATGGTCGTTAACGGTTAATGTAAACAAAACAAAAATAATGGTTTTTAGAAATGGGGGAATTTTGCGAACAGAAGATGTGTGGTTTTATAAGTGTGAACAAATTGAAGTAGTGAACAGTTTTTGTTATCTAGGACTTTTGTTGAATTACAATGGCAAATTTCATGTTACGCAGAAACAATTGTCATTACAATGTATGAAGGCGCTTTTTGCACTGAAAAGGAAATGTTGTAATATGAGTCTTAATTTTACTACGCTTTTGTCCCTTTTTGACACTTATGTAGGAAGCATTGCTTACTACGGTTGTGAAGTCTGGGGCTTTCATTCTGCCCCAGATATAGAAAAAATTCATCTTAATTATTGTAAAAACATACTTAATGTTAAAAGGGGCACATCTAATGCAGTTATTTATTGTGAATTGGGCAGAATGCCTCTGCAATGTATCAGAAAAATACGTATTTTAAGATATTGGATGAAACTTTTATCATCAAGAAATTGCATTTTGAATTCATGTTATGTTAATATGTATAATGAAACTTTAGGTAAAAACAAATGTAAAAACTGGGCTGCAGAGATCAAGAATATGTTAACAAGTATTGGGCTAATGAACTTATGGGAAAACCAATTTTTTGAAAAGCCAGAAATTATTTTAACGATCGCCAAGCAACGTATTTTTGATAATTTTAAACAGTCTTTACTAGCTGACATAAATGCCTCTTCCAAATGTACAATCTATAGATATTTAGTTGATCATTGTACCTTGCAGTCATATCTAACAAAAAGAATTCCTTTACAATATAAGAAACTTATATGTAAATTAAGATTATCATCCCATTGTCTTACCATCGAAACTGGCAGATATAACAATGTTCCATTACAAAGACGTTTATGTCCTCTATGTACTTTAGATATAGAAGATGAATATCATTTTATATTGAAATGTCCCTATTACTGTAACTTAAGAGAAAAATTCCTTAAGAAGTTTTATTATATTAAACCCTCTGTCTTTAAATTAATTCTATTATTGTCAACACAAAATGTAAAGGATTTGTGCAATTTAGGTAAATATATTAAGAATGCTTTTGTAATCAGAAAACTTCATGTATAAACTTGCCTTTTTCAAGTGACCAGTATATGTATTATAACATGTGTATATTAATTGTATATGTCTATGAGCTGTACAGCTGTTGACTAATAAACAATACAATACAATAATTTAACGTTGAATCCATTACGAATCTATACGTCACTATTAACAAAGCAATGCTAACTAACATTGTAAACTACATGCAGTCATGTAAAAATGAAAGACAGTGGTTGATTGATAACAAATGTTAAATAGTAATACTTCTACAGGTAACGCAACAAATTATAACTCGTTATAAAGCACGACAGCAAAATGCCAACATTAATCGGTTGTTAAATATCTTGAGGTAGCAATTGTTTTGTTGTGAATCTTCTAACATCAATGGATTCAAACAAGCTACAAAACAAATAATAAAGCAAATTATATAAGTAATTGTAAAGGAAATTCAGATTGCACATAGTGTGATTATGAGCATATGAATACTTTTACATTCATGATAAAAATTACTCCCACCTTCTAGAAGTAAATCTATATAATTTTAACCCCCAATATGTACATGTAGAAACGAGCAGTATAACTCAATTGAAAGCAAGATTTAAAAAGATAAAATCCTTAACTACAAAGAAATTATTTGTACCTGACGAGGGTTTCTTGTTTTCCATTGAAGTAAATTGACAATTATTACCATGGCGGCAACAGAAACAATAATGGCAATAATAGTTACAAATCCGACACTAAAATGTAGAAAAAAAACAATTTGTAGAAATGAAATTAAGTTTATAAGAAAAAAAACCCCAAACAATATATGAACAATACTTAGAGTAAATAGTCTTTAATAGTCTAAACATTCTTATATCATTTTATTCTATGTATGCATTTTCTATATGTATGACATTTCCTTAAATGATGAGACATACAGGAAAATATCAAAATTCAAAAGGTAAAATATAAGGATTTGTTTTACTATACATGTAACAATAATTTACAGATAAACAAAATTAATCATATCTTAACATTTTAGGTAGGTCTGATGGTTAGTTTGTTGACCATCCAACTTCCTGAAAATCAAATTATGTATGTATGTACCAGTACCATTTTTCCAAACAAAAAATGATAGGAACATTAAACGACTCAAATCGAGTTTCAATTAATATAACTGTACAAAGCCGCAATGTTTGCCAATAATGTTATCAAAAAATGTTTATCGTACAATTACATATGCGTGCAGCATGTCTTTGTGATACAGGAATAGTATTATTATTTTCGTTGTCAAGTACCAAGGGGATATTCTGTATGAAATACGAAACTCCGGAAATTTTCCTATTAAACAACTTTTCTGATTATTTGTAGAATTCATTCTCCCTAAAAAAAACCTCATAAAGATTTATACGTACTATGTTATAATGACAGACCAATCCTGATTTGCCAAACTCCCTGGATGTGTCGTACGGTATGTGCTTGTGCTTGTTGGATCAGTAAGTCCATTTTCATTGCCGTTGTCATTTCTATACTGTGAGTATGAAGTGGTATCAGTCGTGCTACTGATATGCAACGATTCATCTGAGTTAGTCATCTTAGTGCTGTCACTTCTTTGTGATAGAGTATCTGTCACATAGGAAGTGGTTTTCATTTTTGTTTTGATTTTGAAGCATTCAGAATCTAAAAGAAAAAAACATAATCGACAAATCACAGCTAATCTTAATTAGCAACAAAGTGTTATGGTTTTAAAAAACTAAACTAAATAAAATACATGGTTTAGACATTTTAATGATTTATGATGAGTATTTAGTTAGTAATCATCTCGTCGAGTCTACTGATTACTGTAATCTGCAAAATAAACCTCTTTTAAAACATATTTATAAAGCCTGCTTTTTTGTTTTCTAGGAATCTTTGAAGTTTTTGTACAAGTAGTTATATTGTTTTATCTGAAATATTCCATTTCTTAAATGAACTTTGCAATATGACAACTTGTACAAACACTTGTTATAACCGAATGACTACTGTGTACATAATTTTACTATTAATGTCATTTTGATTTATCTTTTTATTAATGAGATGCATCTAACTATTATTATTTTTTAATTCATTAGAAGACGGATTAATTGAAATTTAATGATTTACTTGGACAGCTTGCTTCCCCGCAAGAAAGGGTGATTTATTCCATTAAGTTAAAGTCATAGATAAGAAGAAGGAGGTGCAAAATGGTTTTACAAATGTTCAAGTTAATCCGTTGCAAATATGTGGAGCCAGAGTTAATTTGTTTTAGTTCCTTCTAGCTGTTAGATTGCATGTGTACATTTTAGGTGTTGATATGTTATTAGTTGTTCTTTAGGTTTCCTATTATCTATTGTTAATTTTGTTGTCAAATTAAGTGTCAACTATTGGAGATCTAAATTAGTCAGTTATTAGGTAAATAACTTGATTTTCAATTTAATTAGATTATCTTGACCGATGTTAGTTTGAAAAAAGAATGAATTTGATTGGTCAATACATGGACAGAAAGGCGGGGGTCTTCGTTTGGATAGCGTTCCCTCCGTGGGCCACTCTGATCGGAGAAGCCAATAAAGCAACAAGTTTAATTATTTTTACGCTTTCTTTAGTTTTATATTCAACAGTAATGATTTTTGTTTTCTTAAGGCCTAATTAAATTTGAATCTTACTATTTAAGCTGTTCAAAAACGTGTACATGTTTATAGACTTTGAGCTTTCATGGTATGTAAGTTAATTAATGCAGTCTTATACAAAAATTAAGGGTAAAACTATTTTTAAAAAATTCTCAATATTTAAATTTACAACGCTTTGGAATTATTTTCTATTCCATTCGATTATTTTTCTTATTGCTGAACCTTGACCCGGAATACTTTATTTTAATAAACGATTTTTTTTATTTCACAACATATGTTCTCTCTCTTCACTACGAAAGCGTTTTGTTGCCAAAATTAAATTAATCTTAATTTGGTCGTATTTACAAAATACTAAGTCCTTATAACGAGATATAACGAAATAAAAAGTTATACGTAAGAGATACTAAGTACGGGAGTGTATCGGGGCCTTTACTGTTTTATAACGCTTATACATGGTCGTCTTATCAGCATACATGTATAAACTATTATGTCTTTATATCTTTGCAAATAGTTTGCATTGTATTGAGGTGCGTTTACTTAATTTGAATCACCTTGTTGTAATAGATCAGTTTTTTGTTACCTGCTATATCGACTTAACAAATTACTAGTATGGAGTTAAAAGGATACTTAAATTATGGGTTTGAGTCATATAGAGAAAGATATGCTGACATAGAACAATGACATTGTATATATTATAGGTATATCGACATAAATATGTTTTAATTTCTTTGGACCATGTTGCAAAAATAATGTTATCGAATGCATTTTACGGGGACGGTAGTTCGGGTGGTACGCCACCTCAATATAAATCTAGCTCCAGGAAACACATGTAGACTGACATTTGTGGAATCATTGGAATTCATGTATGCCCACTTTTAATGGATTTCGTTGATCTTACCAACGATGGTTTTAAATCCACAACGAATTATGAGTAATAGTATTAAACAGTCCTACCCTAATATTGTGATCATAACTCAATAATCACGTTGTTACAACAGTCTCTCATTTACAATGCGTGTTTCAGTTATCTGTATTCAAATCGATATTACCCGACGTTGAAGCAATATTATTGGATGATTACGCACCTTCCAGCTACAATGTCATCTAATTACAATATCAAATGCTATTATGCATAAACAAACTGCATAAGCAATGCATTTTTTTATAGTCATGATTTTATGTGATTTTTTAGCTCACCTGAGCCAAAGGCTCAAGTGAGCTTTTCTGATCACAATTTGTCTGTTGTCTGTCGTTGTCGTCGTTGGTGTCGTCGTCGTCGTCGTTGTTGTAAACTTTTCACATTTTCATCTTCTTCTCAAGAACCGCTGGGCAGATTTCAACCAAATTTGGCACAAAGCACCACTAGGTGAAAAGGATTCAAGTTTGTACAAATGAAGGGCCACGCCCTTTTTAAGGAGGCCGATTTGGGTTTTTTTGCGGAAAAACTACAATAGCATAACTCTTTATTTTTTAACCATATGTAATTTAAACCAACTCTAGTTTATTTGCGAAGGTTCATGAAAATCGACCGTCTGGTTCTTTTTAGGGACCATCTCAAAATAGAGGTACATTTACAATAGGAATATATAGGAAACTGTCATTTTCCGCACATCAAAGCAGTTTTAAAAAATACTACAATAGCTTTTTTTCTCAAATTGTGATATATGATAAGTAATATCATTTCCTACCTTATATTTAAAAAACACAAAATTCTACCGTCTGGTTTTTAGTGGGGGCCATCTCAAAATATTAAAATGCACCAAATTTTGCTATATATTTGGATCATCGCGAATGATGATTGGTATAATGAATTCATTCCAAAAATGAGGAAAATGTCCTCGAGGATAGCATCATTCTGTATATAAAATTTCAACAGCGTACAATTTTTACTTTTTCTTTTATGTTATTTCTTATAACGTACTCCTACAAAGCTTCATTTTATCATAACGTCATAAAAGCGCAATGGCAATGCTCCCCTACCGCACAACGTAAAAATCGTGTTAAAAATAAAAATTTCCTTCAAAAATCTAAATATTTTTATCTGTATTTTGTTTATTGTGTTCAATTTTATAAATGATATCGAAAAAAATTCATAAGAAGTATAAATCAACTGTATAATATTAGAATGCGCAAAAACATGCGCAATGCAAACTAAAGTCGGCCTCCTTAAAGGGGAGATAATTGAGAATTATTGAAAATTTGTTGGTATTTTTCAAAAATCTTCTTCTCAAAAACTATTCGGCCTGGAAAGCTTAAACTTGTGTGGAGGCATCCTCAGGTAGTGTAGATTCAAGTTTGTTCAAATCATGGTCCCCGGGGGTAGGGAGGGGCCACAAGATGGGGATCAAGTTTTACATAGGAATATATAAAGAAACTCTTTAAAAATCTTCCTCTCAAAAACTTTTCTGCCAGAAAATTTCAAATTATAATGGGAGCATCCTCAGATAGTGTAGATTCAAGTTTGTTCAAATCATAGTCCCCAGGGGTAGGGTGGGGCCACAATAGGGGGATCAAGTTTTACATAGGAATATATAGAGAAAATCTTCAAAAATCTTCTTCTCAAAACTATCAGGCCAGAAAAGCTCAAATTAAATTGGAAGCATCCTCAGGTAGTGTAAATTCAAGTTTGGATAAATCATGGTCCCCGGGGGTAGGGTGGGGCCACAATGGGGGGGGGGTCAAGTTTAACATAGGAATATATAGAGAAAATTTTTAAACATCTTCTTCTCAAAAACCATTAGGCCAGGAAAGCTCAAATTTGAGTAAAGGCATCCTCATATAGCGCAGATTAAAGTTTGTTCAAATCATGGTCCCTGGGGGTAGGGTGGGGCCACAATGGGGGGATCAAGTTTTACATAGGAATATATAGAGAACATCTTTAAAAATCTTCTGCTCAAAAATTATTAGGCCAGGAAAGCTGAATTTAGAGTGGAAGCATCCTCAGGTAGTGTAGATTCAAGTTTATTCAAATCATGGTCCCCGGGGGAAGGGTGGGGCCATAATTGGGGGATAAATTTTTAAATATAGAGAAAATCTTTAAAAATCTTCTTCTCAAAACCATTAGGCCAGGAAAGCCCAAATTTGGTTGGAAACATCCCCAGATCGTATAGATTCAAGTTTGTTTAAATAATAGTCCAGGGGTAGGGTGAGGCCAAAATGGGGGATGAGGTTTTACATAGATATATAGAGAAAATCTTTAAAAATCTTCTTTTCAAAGACTGTTTGGCCAGAAAAGCTTAAACTTGTGTAGAGGCAACCTCTGGTAGTGTAAATTCAAGTTTGCAAAATCTCAGTCCCTAGTGGTAGGGTGGGGCCGTAATGGCGTTTTGAATTTTTACATAGGAATTTATAGAGAAAATCTTAAAAAAATATTCTGGGAAAGTTTTTGGTCCAAAACTCAGTACTTAGTGTGAAAGCACAGGTTATGCATTTAAGTTTGATGAAACCATGATTCCCTAGAGAAAAGTGGGGCCATGAAATGGGAAAGGGGGGGGGGGGTACATAGGAATAGAGAAAAATCTTCTTACAGGTACAACAACAAAAGGGGCTTGGTATTTTACCAAAAAAAGAGGTGGATAAAAACTGGCAGATTTTCTATTTTTTTATAGCAAGATCTACTGTACTTAGTTGTCAAGATATTTTGATACTGTAATGCTAATTTGATCAGAATTAAGGCAATTGTTGCTCATGTGAGCGATGTGGCCCCTGGGCCTCTTGTTTTATTAGCATGGTGAAAAGACTCGCGTCAAATCAGGAAAAAGAGAAAATGCAAGGATCATATTATATATAATATAATTCAAAAGCAAATTTTTTTTAAAAAATTCGACGCATGGTAAATACATCTATATGAATTGCAAATAATATAAAGTAATTACTTTTTTGTACTTGATCCATGTCAAACTGTCAATTGCAGTCTACATGTTCCGTCTACAGCTAGATTCTGAGTGAGGTTATGTAAACATACCATTAAAACTCCCGCGGCCACGAAGTTTATTCCATAAAAATATTTTTGCAATATGTTCCTCAGAAATAAAAGCATATTGATATTGAAATGACTATAAAACCTTTATTTTTTTCTTTTTTCTTTGTCTAGATTTTATCTATATATAAAATTGAATTCTTAAATCAACATTTTAAACTTCATATTTTGTGAAGTCGAGAATGCAGACAACAATAAAACTCGTAAAATTCATGTTTGGTGGTTTTTTATTATAAACATTGTGCCAGATAATTATGCCAGAGCCAAGGTTGCATTTTTGCATCCGTCTAAGCTGCATATATCAAAGAATACAAGAATGCCATATAATAGAGGTTACAAATACCTTTGTTATCATTGTATCTCGGCTGTCAGGTGAGATATTTACCTTTCAAAACTGTATTCCTACAGGAAAATAATTTAATTCATTTTTACTATATGGCTATAATGGCCCACCCTAGAGCCAGAACCCCTGACCCAGGGGCAATGAATTTCACAATTTTGGCAGAGGGCTTTATAGACATCATTACCATGCACCCAGTTTTTTTCCTCACATGTGTGGGAATAGAGAAGAAGATTTTTGAAAATTTGGCTTTTTAATTTTTGCATATTTGGCCCTACTTGTGGTGCCCCGGAGGTGGTAGAGCCATGAATTTCACAATTTAGATTCCTCTTACCATAGAGATGCCTCACACCAAAAATGGTAACAATTAGTCTTGTAGTTTTTAAGAGGAAATTAAAATGTAAAATTGTTTACGCACGACGGACGACGCACGTCGCACGACGAAGGACAAAAACGGATAGCAATATGTCACTTGAGTTTACTCAGGTGCCCTTAAAATAGAAAGAGCGCTTCCGTAGTTAACATTTCGTTCATGCGAGATACCAAGTCGCTATTACGATAATATATGTAGTACGTACGAGATATTAAGTTGTTTTGACGAGATACTAAGTCGTTAAAACGGTATAATACGTCGTTATAACGTGGCAATTTGTAGTAATAATAGATATTAATACGACTTATTATCTAGTAGAATGTACGCATGGCATATTATTACGTTAAAACGTCTAACTATCTCGTTATTATGATATTTAATCTCGTACGTACTACATAATTATTATTTTGTATATACGACATAATATCCTGTTATAATGACATATTTTCTAGTTATAGCGACTTAGTATTTCGTACACACGACATATAATACGTGTGACATATATAGTATCTTGCTAAAACGACTTATTATCTCGTACGTGTGACATATACATTATCTCGTTAAAACGTACGTAAGACTAAGTTTATGTCGTTAAAGTACGACTTAAAATGTAGTTTATGTAATAATAATAATATTCACTTACTATCTCCTACGTACGACTTGTTATGTCGTACATACAACATATCATCTCTTTATAACGACTTACATGTAGTATTTCGTACGTACGACTTTAATTTTTAATTTATTTTGACTGGCAGCAATGCGTCTCCGTACTTCTTTTTAGAAGTGCTTGAGAATTTAATGTTTGTGAAAAGATACAGGTAAGATAATTTTACATTGTAGCGCGCATTGATCAACAATATAAGTCAGAGAGCAACATTATTTCGAACATCAAATTTTGCAGTAATATATATTATGATATTTGGAGAGGAATTCCAGTTTTCTCGATTAATAAAGTCGTTTATTGGTAACGCATACATGTACATGTATTTGCAAGCGTCGAAAAAAAAATATAGAAATTGTTGGAGAAAAACGAAGTTTAAGTTATGAAAATTCCTATCTAAATTAATGAGTTAATATTCTATCCATAAATTGGAGTTGTCTAACATTTTCATGATTATTTACCACATTTTTAACAAATTGAAAATGTGTGACCCAGATTTGAAATGCCGGAAGTGCAAGGCAAAGAATACAAAAGTTGTGCATAAGGCTGAAGCCTATCTAAAAAATAAGTGTGTTATTGAGCCATATTTAGTAGATAGTTAGGATCCATTATACTTTAAAAAAAAATGTTTTACGAAATTTAAATTGAGCTTTGAATGAAAATACGAACTTCGTGTAGTTTGTCTAGTTTCGGTTCAGTTCGATATTTACAGGACAATAATTGGCAGATATACAGGCAAAACGAATGTAATACGAATTACAATTACATGTCCTTACATGTATCTCTAAGTTCACATAAAAACAATTTTCATACAGGTGTAATATTATTAGGTGATGCTAAATTAATTTTTTTCAGATTCATTCTTGTCCTTTTGAGAAAACGGTTAAAAAATATTTATTTTTTCAAACAATATGTTTCCACACTACTTTTTTTCTTTTTCGTCTACAAGTTTGTTGACATGTGCTTCTGGTATACAGTCTACAAGTATTACCAATTCAAACTCGTCCTGCTCTTATATATTCGATTAGATATTATAGAAGGCTGAAAAATGAATTAACTTGGAAAATGAAGGGTGTGTTGAAAATGCATGATCTCTGTAATTCATCTTTCATATTTCCGGAAGTTTGATAACACAACTTTGACAAACATGGAGACACGTTTTAAACAAAATAATAAAACACTTGTAATTCGGCCGCATAATGATCTGTTACTAGAAAAATGACTGTTTTTGTGTTCTACAATCATTTTCTTTTATATCAAAAATATAATTTGTTAAAAGATATATAGTAAGTGTTTAATATTAGTTTGATCACTCTAAGAGTCACCAGGTTAAGGAAGATTAGGTTAATTTAAGTTTTTTATGCCTTGAAACATACAAATTTCATATTTATTCTATTTTAATGGAACGGATGACGATTGCTGTGACACTCTGATCAGAGACAAGAATGACATTAACACGTTTAATTTTTATTTACGCCCCCTTTTTAAATCCCAACCCCTTTAGACCGAATATTCGGTGTTTAAGGCTCCCTACTGTAAGCAAATTCCCTAACTATACATTTTCCCCCCAAAACCCAAAACGACAATATTATAACTTACATTGATACACATCGGTAGAATTATACATTTTCGGGCATGACTTGCATTTCGCATTTATATTGCGCTGTATAACATTTCCAAATTCGTTGTATTCGACACACAGGGATCCTGAAAATATCAGCAACAATTAATATAGCTCGTGTTATTTCATACCTAAGTAGTTTCTACAGTTTGAATTAATATCGGAATCAATGTTTTGTTTATACACTCTATAAAGTTAGAGAATCAAATTATCTTACATTATAAAATATCTCTATATTCTCTATAAACTAAACATTAAATATTTTTTCATAAAACATGTACAAGAACACCATAAATACCCAGTACTAATTTTTTCGGGGCACAAACTTCAATCAATGTAGTCCTATAATGATCCATGACGCAATGGTACACAAACGTAGTGCAGTTAGTTGAGATGCTCTGGCAGTTTAGTCGTTTAGCTGCTTCTGTCCACTTCTCGACTGATAGAGGACATGAATTCACATAATTTACAGTTGTGGAGGACTCTGGCATTGATTTGTAATTCCAAATATCTGTGGAAAAGATGAAATAGTACAGAAGTTTTTAATATTTTTTTTCGCTGGGAGATAGGGGGTTGTTATTCAGAAAATCACTATCCTGATATGCATGAAAGACTATTGTATGTTGTATATTGATATGTAAAACATTGTATGCAATGTAAATCGCTTAACCAACGTAGAACATTAAAACGTTTTATTTTTGTAACTGTTAAAGATATAAAGATTGAAATAACCCCTTTTTAAATGCCTTACAATTTACATGAAAACTAACAGATAATTTTTAAAAGTGGACTTCTAGAAAAACCGTCTACGTTCATTTGTTTAAAGGATACTTTAAAAGGGCAAAGTCACACTTTTAGACAAAGTTCATTCTTTTATCTTAAATGTTTACAATTAGTAAGGCATTTGTAATAGGCAACCACAATTTGAGTGTCAGTCGTCGAATTGTAAGCGAGATACAGAGCTTACAATTTGTTGTTATTTAACAAAGATCAGGACATGTCTTTGAATACAAAGAAAATTCTAAGTTCAGATCAAAAATGAGTTGGACAAAAGCTAGGAAATTTTTATTTATGTGCAAAAAATAATTAGCTGACGGAATAAATCAGCTGGAAAAATATCTTTTACCGGTATGTTAAACGAACGTAATATACTAAAACATGGCACAAGCGTTTGCATTATAAAGACTTATGAGCTCTGAATCTTGCTTATAACTCTACGCCTAACAGACGTTAAAATTTAAGTTGATTATTAGAGTACATTACTAAAACATTTTAAACAGTAAATATTGAAAAACAAAGTTTGACATAAATCGTGACCATGCCCCTTTAACTGGTGGACAGTATTGATCAATTTTCAATTCTTTTCCTTTATTCTCTCAAACCATGTGAATGGTACAAAAGGGTACATTATACATGTAAATATTAGACAGATCACATTAATGTTTGCAATGAAAATACGCAGGTTTTTTGGGAGTTGATTTTAATCAACTCCCCGATGCAGTTACTCTGGCAAACCGAAAGTGAAACGCAGACAAGATTTAGTTCTTAAAAATAATCGATAAATTCGATGAAATGTATCTTGAAGCATTGGTTTTTAAGAAACTTATTTACAAATACCATGAAAATAGTCAGATGTTTAATAGTATGAACAATTAAGATATTTGCAGTCCTTATGAATTCATACGCCAGAGTTCAATAAAGTCTCGTTCAACCATCGGCTGTTTCCGTAAATCTCCGAAAAGCAGAGAGTCATTCTATATTTAGAGGTCGCGTCATCAAGCTATCACGTGACCTGGTGTACACATTCTCTTGTTTGTTGGAGATTAACGGAGACAGCCGAGCATCTGGTTGAACGAGACTTGAGTTCATTATTGCTTGGATCCATACAATTTTTTGAGTATTTCAATTACTTATACATAGGATGGAATCAATTCTATCTTTAATCATTACACATCACGATTCATACGGGGTTTTTCTCAAAATTCTTGTCGGAAAAGTCCGAGAATTCATGTTATAAAAATGTGGGTAATTCAAAGACAGATTATAAACTACTTGCGAAGCAAAGTAACATATTGTTGATTTTAAAATGAATAATAATCGATAAAATCAACTCCTGTCAGTACTTCAGTACTTTGATTTAAAGAAAGAACTGGTATTAGTTAGTAAATTACTAAACCTGATAATATTTGTTTCGACATAGTATTTTCTTGATATTAAATCTTTTATAATTGAAGCTAATGCATTCTAACAGATCATGAAAATCCGTCTTCAGTTTTGTTATTTTTACACATTGCAGATTTTTTTATGGCGTTGTAAATTATTCCAGCGACCAACCTCTATCGGAAAACGATGGTTACTTGTTCTAAATTTTACAAGTATATTTTTAGATTTTCTAGATCGCGTATTTAAATATTTGAAAAAAAAAATCCTGTAACTGATTCCTTTACTGGAGTTGTTGATATCACTGTACCATTTTTGAAGACGCTGATCTTTAATCTCTTTTGTTTAATCCAAGCACTTATCCGCTTGATACTGTAAAAATCTTGATCCATCCAAATATTACTCATTATAGTTGTGTTAAAAATATTATGTTTTCATGATATCCATGTATTGGTGGACTGGTATATCTAGTATACAAATGCTTATTAACAATTCGATACAATTTGTTATCATTTCCATACACCAGTCTCCTCAAAAATGATATCATTCTTGTAAATATACTGATGTAAAGAAGAAAACGTACAGTTTCTCCATACACCATAAAATTTGGAGTACTAGATTTAAGGTTTAAAATATATTTCAAAAAAACGTAAATATAAACGTTCAATTATATTCAACATTTTAACCCCCCAAATTTTGCACCCATTTAACAGGACAGGAGAGTTACAACTTTGTAGAATAAATCAAGTTGACAGTCAAGGAGTAAATTATATAATCGTACTTTTCTCTTAATGATAATTTCTATAAATTCGTCGTTGAATTTAAATGTATGTTTAGGGCCTAGTCCATTCGAAAATATGACAATTTTAACTTTTTTAACATAAGCATGGAGTTTCCATGTTTCACAATATACAAAACGTTCGCTAAGAACATGTTGGAGATCACTTGGGGTTTCAGATAAAATTACTGTGTCGTCTGCACAGAAAAGTATAAACAGTTTCATATTATACTTAAGCCATCATATGACAATTTTAACTTTTTTAACATAAAAATGAAGTTTCCATGTTTCACAATATACAAAACGTTCGCTAAGAACATGTTGAAGATCACTTGGGGTTTCAGATAAAATTACTGTGTCGTCTGCACAGAAAAGTATAAACAGTTTCATATTATACTTAAGCCATCCTCAATATATCCAAACCACTAATTAGTTTTTTATATAAGACATTTCTTTAAGTCATTTATATGAAGGGAAAATCAGAAAGCATATATTACCATTTTAGTTTTCTGATCACCTGTGTGATATTGTTTTGTACAGTATGAGACAGAAATGTGAGATTTTCTGTCTCACACTGTGTATTAATCCGCCACTGTATAATGTAACCAAACATCGTATCATCCATATAAAAAATTTTTTTAGCATTAAGCATTAATGCTCTCTCTCTCTCTCTCTCTCTCTCTCTCTCTCTCTCTCTCTCTCTCTCTCTCTCTCTCTCTTGCTTTATATATGCAATTCGCCGGCTTATTAGCTAATATACTGTATTAAAATCTCACCATAAGAAGAAAAAAACCACATCTCTTGATGAAGAAAATCCGAAAATGTAAAAGATCATCCATACTTCTAGAAGACTGGCCTGAAAATATAGATAAAATCATTAATTCAAAATTATGATAGATCAACGTTAAAGAGTTGAATCGTCCTTTTGCAAATTGTTATAAACTAACATAATAACATTACGTAAAATGAATGTACCTTGTTCTTATCACCTTTTACAAAGTTTTTCCTGTGAATACACTCGTGCGACTAAGCCGTGGATATAATTCAGATACCCAAGATAAGAAGTTTGAATGAATAGTTAAGGAACTCATGCTTACAATTAAATTGATCATATTTTATTGACCAATGCAGACATTTAAAAAATAAAAATTGAGGCACAAATTCTAAAAAACTTAGATTGTCCTCTCCCTAATACACACATTACATATTTCACGTATTGCATATATTTACAACGAGGAGAATATATATTAAAGTTACACACAAACTAGATATTGTCTCTTGCTTACACATCTTATCTCATATTTAGGCAAATTATTACCCGGAAATTGAAAGAAAATTGATAATCCTGTTAACTGGTGCGCCTTTTAAATCAAAAAGCGTTTATTGCACACCTTGACTTTACAAAAAGTAAAAGAAACAAATGTCATTTATAGCATTAGTACATGTAAACAAGGAAACATCGCTTGGGACTTTTACCCTTTCAATTGCCGAATTTTTCCACGAAAAAAACAGGTTTAAATGCAGTTACGAAATAGTTGTTTATATACAAGATCTAAATGTACATGAAGTTTACATTATAGTGTTCTGGATAACAATATATATTAAGCAACATAATATGCCAATAAACACATGTATACATGCATGCGTGTATCTATATATGTGAATAAATAGTAATCGCTCCCCCTTATATAGCCATGTAGAATATTTAAAACATGGATGGATTGCTAAATGTTGAATGCATAGTTATTGAGATGGCGGCATTTCTTTGATGCCGACAAAGCGACCCAGTGAACTCTACAGAAATTTTTTTTATTTATAATAACAATAGGGAAAAAGAAACAAAGTAATAACAAGAAGGTCTTCTGTTTTTAACGAAAGACCTTTATTATACTTCACCCGAGATATAGTTAAAGAGCTCATTGACATGAAAAGGGGTAAGCTTAAAAAAAAATTGTCCTTCTTTTTATTGATAATAATCTTAAACATGTGTCTGTGTCAATTATTTACCGTTTAGGAATTTAAATTTCTGCTCTCAACGATACTTTGAATGTAATTGTTTTGTTCGGCACATTTAAAAGTATCGAAAAGAACACTTAATACCCTGACTTGTGATTATGTATCTGTATTCTGGTAATATGAAACTTGCGAACCAAACGTTCCCATGTACGTTCGCTGTGTTCTAGCAATTTGACATCAGAGACGTAATGTCTCTGTAATGAGGAGTCCGATGAACTTTGAGCAGGTAAACGCTGCGAATGCAGTTTGGGTAGGAGATAACTTTGGCTCCTGTTGTGCTTGTTTGTTGCTGGGGTCCGTTTTCTGGGGGTTAATGAGTAGCATCAAGTGGTGCATCTGGAAGTTGCGGGATTCCAGGGTCTGGGGGATAATGAGCGTCATCAATGGGTTCATCTAGAGGAGGTGGGTCCAAACTTGGACGATGATTTGGGTCGTTGTTGGGTTTGAGTCTGCTCACATGAATCAGGGATTTGAGTTCCTTGTTGTTGGAGTATCTGCACACTTTGTCTGTGTTGTTTGGACCAACTCTACACACATAGAAGGGACATATTAAGATGAGACATGAGATCACTAACACGAGTCTTCGCATCCTTATTGAGTCCAATTTTGGGAATTAGTGAAGTATCAAATGGTAGGTTCATTTCTTTCCCAAAGACAAGATGGTATGGTGACAAATCAGATGCGTGTGTAGAAGGACTCATCCTCAAGGCTATTTTGTTTCATATAGTTTGTTCCCGTTTGTTTGTTTGTTTAGGATTGATGTAGGTGCGGAGGCAATGGGCAATGGTACTGTTCATTCTTTCGCAAGCTGCATTTTTCTGAGGGTGGTAGGCACTAGTAAAATGTCTGGTGACTTCGAATATTTCACACACTGCTGTAACAAGTTTGCTCAGAAAGTTCTGTCCTCTATCACTCACGATCACACGTGGCGCTCCATATCCTGCAATTATTTCTGCGAATAGAACTTCAGCTATTTCTTTTGATTCTTGAATTTTTAACGGAAATGCCTCTGGAAATTTGCTGAATGAGTCCACGACCAGTAAGATGTATTTGTGGCCTTGTTTTGATGTGGTAAGTGGTCCCGAGATTTCCATAAAGAGACGTAGGAAGTGTCCTCAACTGGCATATTGACGAGGGGAGCGCGTGGAAAAGTGGTTTGTTTCTTGGCATGTATAACATGAGCGAATATAGTCGGCAACATTTCGGTACATCTTTGGCCAATAGTACTTCAGTTGAGTTTCTCGATATGTTCTGTCAAGGCCAAGATGTGCTCCTCCTGCTAGACTGTCATGGTAGGATCTCAGTACCTCTTCTCTTATACAAAGTGGTACGGCTAACTGTTTTAAGATTGGTTGACATTGAGCTTATTTCTTTGAACATGGTTGGTAAAAATAGTATAGGCTACGGTCTAAGAAAACATAATGTTTGCTTTCTGAGATAAGTTTGTCACGCTCTTGTTTTGTTGACGGAAGAGCTCTATCTGTAAAGTAAGCATGTGGACCAAAGTCTGGACACTGGCTTTGAAACTGACCAATTTCTGTAGATATGTCAATGGTGCATACGTTTAATGTGTTGGGAGTTTAGATTGTTGAGAACCACATTTTTCATGTTTATAGAAGAAAGTCACTTGATAGTGTTCAGATGGAGTAGAAATGGTGGATATTGTATCAGTACTGGGTATTACATTCTCTGGCTTCTCAGCTTTCTTGGATAATTCTGGGTAGTTTCTTCTGGAGAGGGCCTCAGCTACTTAATTTTTTTTGCGTTCTTGTGGATAAAATTAAGTTGTAGCCCTGTAGGAGGATGGACCAATGAGCGAGTCTGCCTGTATCATACTTGACAGTCTGTAGCCATTTAAGAGCTGAGTAGTTAGTGTACACTGTGAATGGTTTGCCAGCGAGATAGACATGGTAATTATTAATGCTTTCAATAATGGCCAAGCATTTGCGTTCTGAAATGGTGTAGTTTCTTTCATGTTTGTTGAGGGAGCGTCCTCTAAATGCAATTACACGCTCTTTTCCGTTGTCATCGAATTGTCCAAGGATTAACCCTAATGCTGTTCCAGATGCATCAGTAGTAAGGATGAATGGTCTGGAGTTGTCTGGATATTCTAAAACAGGTGGCGATGTGAGAGCTGTATTCAGGAGATTAAAGGTTGTTTGACATTCATCACACCATTTGAATTTGTTGTCTTCTCTCAGTAATGCCGTTCACGGTCCTATGATGGTAGTCTAGTCATGAATAAATTTTCGATAGTAGTTACATAAGCCAAGAAAAGATCTAGTTTCTTTGGTACATTTTGGTGTTGGGAATGACTTAACAGCATTTTTCTCATAAACATCCACATGGACTCCATCTTTGGTAATGACATAACCATGATACTGCACTTGACGTTGAGCAAAAGAGCATTTGGTAGGTTTCACTGTAAGACCTGCTGAACTAAGGCGAGTACAGATTTGATCCAAATGCTGAATGTGTTGTTCAAAGGAGCTAGAGAAGACAAGAATATAACCTACATAGACAAGACAGGTTTTCTAGTTATGTTCCATACATAGACAAGACAGGCTTTCTAGTTAAGTTCCAGTTAAGTACTCGGGTTACAAGAGCCTGAAAGCAAGACGGGGCATTAACAAGGAGCATATATTTCCACAGATACACTCCAGTAGGGTAACGAATGCTGATTTTTGGGCAGTTTCCGGATCCATGGATATTTTCCAAGACCAGAAGTTAAATCAAGTGTAGAAAATATCCGTGTTTTAGAAATGCCAATTGTGTAAATAGCATCTTTTAAACGAGGTCAAGAAATGTGTTTTGTTTTGTGACAGAGTTTAGATTTCTATAATCTACCGCAAAACGTAGTTGGCCATTTTTCTTTTTAACTATGACAACTGGACTTTGCCACATATATGTTGACTCTTCAATGCTATTGGCTTGTAACATCTCCTTTAGTTGTCTAATCATCTCAGCATTTACTTCTTGGGTTAGAGTGTTAGTCAATCTATGTTTACTATGTATACGCTGAGTTTTTAGTGAGGATGTTACAATGATGTTAGTTTGGTGCCCATCCTTGGAAAGGATAGGCGCGTTTCCCTAGAATGATGAATTGTGGTGTGACATTGAGGGATGGTGGTGTGATTGTTTGTTAGGCATGTGTGGAGTTTGTGCTTGTGGGCTTTGACACACTGGAGCGAAATGACGCCATTTACAATATCTTAAGAAAGGGGCCTTTTCTGGTTTTCGACTTGTTAAACGTAAATTTGATTAATTTTCATCAAATAAAGAAAAAAGAAAATTAAAATAGTATATTTATCTTTCTTTTTTTTACTATCATACAACTTGGCATAGAAAAAGAAATCAATATTTAAAATCTAACAAGGACTATATTTTTGGCGTAAAATTGGCGTAGGAAAATATCACATGTTTTGCAATTCAGAATTGCTGCAGATTAAAGAGTCTGTTTTAGCATTTGAAAAACAATAACATTAATATTGAAATTTTGTACTAATGTGAACTAATGATATGATACCTGGAATTTGTTTTTCAAATATGATTTGCCTATCAAATTAAATTTTTATAAGCTTTTTAAAGCGCCCATTCTATACATTGATTTTTGTGAAAAAATCACTAAAATCAGTTTTCTCTCTTATTAAATGGTCAATATATTAGCTTTTCTGTCAATTTATATCTTTATATAAAGTCTTCATAATACATAAAAATCAGAAATATATTAGTATTGGAAGCATACAAAATAATCAACATTTCTTCAAAATTAAAGAAAATTATAGGAAATGCGGGCTAAGAAATATCAATTTTAGAATAAATATTTATTCCAATTTAGTAGTATAAGCTGATAGACATTCTGATATTCTGTCATTTCATTGAAGAATAGAATCTTCAATTCTTAAACAAATGTCTGCAGACACTTCAAAGAGCTACACTTATTTTTATCGTCCTTTACGTTGAGGAAAAAGGTGGTGACCTTGACCTGACCTTAATGCGAAAACAAAATGGTCAAATTTGATTAAACTGATAAAATCATTTGGTAATATGATCCGTTTGACTGTGTCATAATTTCATGAATTTCTTATGATGAGAAGTGTGTTTGATAACGAGAAGACTCCTTCCTTAAACACTTTACATTAAAAGCAGTGCTAGTAGATCTAGGGTAACAAAACTTACCACATCCCTTGCACACTCGGCTTGCTCTCTGGTACTGTCTCACTCGGGGTCCATTGTTGGTTGTTTGAGGCCACTGCTGTGCTGAGGGCTGGACCTTGGGTTGCACTGGGGGGCTGCTGTTGATAGGAGGTAGGTGGCGCGGCAAAGTTTGTTTGGCACACTAGCATACAGTATCCGGATGGTTGGGGTGCGATTTGCTTCCACTGAGGATGGGGGTTGGTTGATTTGCTCCATGGTTCTGGCTGACCGTTCTTTGATTGGCAATTACTCTGTGTTAAGACACTAATTTCGGCTTTCAGGGAGTCTTTCAGCTGAGCAGCTAAAGCTACATGTGTTACATTGTTTGCATCTTCAGTGGTGGTGCAATCCAGTTGAGCTTTACCAAGGGACACTGCATGGCGTAGTTCCTGAAATGTTTTAGGCTCTTTTGATATCACTTTTGCCTTTATCTGGTTTTCCAGTCCTCAGATCGCGAATTGAAATTTGTATATTTCTGGCAAATCATGGCCAAGGGCGGTTTTTTCTGCCCTAGACAAATAGACATTAGTTGTTTCTCCTACTTGTTGTCTAATGTACAAGAGTGTAAAGTTTGTTTCTTGAGGGGCGTGATGACAATGTCTGTGGGCAGGTTTCAGCTTGGCATTCTAAACTGCATCCTATTCCTAAACGTGCTGCGCCGTCTGTCACGTTATGAATTTTTTTCCAACTGTCTAAGTGGGACTGCCACAAGTGGACATTTTCACCACCACTAAACTTCTTTAAATTTATTCCAGTGGCCAGATTCACAATAATTCTTTCACTGTTAAATATATCAGCGGAAGGCCCTTCTATTATTCCATTTTTTCTTTTTCACTTTTATTCTTTTTTTAATTCTTTTTTTTTCTCAAAATTTAGTGCAGGCGATTTTTCAGTGATTGCATGTTCTATTTCCATCAAATTTTGGTGATGATGCCACGCCATCTGAAGTTTGTACCGCCGTGATATTTTTTCAAAATTCTTTTCGGTCTTTTTCATAGTACTTCTTTAAAAAATCGTTTTAATGACGATAACCGTCATTAAAACGATTTTTTAAAGAAGTACTATGAAAAATTATATGCAAGTGTGGATACAAATTTGGTAAAGATTGATTTAGATAATATTATTTCTAATTATAATTCACCTAAGTTAGAAAAGGAGTTGTCAAATGGTTTAGAAGAGGCTTTCTTAGAAAAAGAGGTATTGAATGTCATAAAACAGATGAAGAACAATAAATCTCCTGGAAGTGATGGGTACACTGCTGAATGTTTTAATTTTTTTGGAAAGATATTAAAAATTTTGTTGTTCGAGCCATTAACTGTATATTTCTGAAGAAGGAACTCCCCATCTCACAGAGGCTTGGAATTATTTCATGCTTGCCTAAAGGTGATAAACCTAGACAGTTTTTAAAAAACTGGCGACCAATCACTCTTTTGAATGTTTTGTATAAGATTATTTCAGGATGTGTTAGTTTCAGAATCAGGAACGTTTTAGATTATTTAATATCTGATACACAGTCTGGATTTATCAAGGGAAGGTACGTTGGAGAGAATACTAGATTTATATTTGACCTTTTATCTTATACCGAGTTCAAAAACATACCTGGTCTTTTACATCTTCGCTAGCCAAGTTTCCAATTCGTTTTTCTCATCTCCTCCTTGGCAGATTTAGCAAGTCCATTGCTGCCATCTAGCGAGTTTTACGAGTTACTGTTCCTTGCGGTAAAAATTTTAGCCAATCAGATTGCGCGTAACATATAACGCACTGTTTACAAAAATGGATTTGACAGAGGAAAAGAGAAAGGAGATCGAATCAACATTTAACGTGTCGTCTCTTAGAGAAAATCAAGTCAGTGGAATAAAAGCAATATGTAACGGAAAAGATGTTTTTGTAGGATTAAAAACAGGTAGTGGAAAGTCGATTTTCTACGAGAGTTTACCCATTGTTTATCCATCTGCCATCATTATTGTTATCACAGCCCTCGTCTCGATAATGAAGGAGCAAACCCAGAGACTATGCAAATTAGGTTTCAAGGCAACATATATTGGACGTGATCCCACAGACTACGCAATTAACGAGGGAATATTCAAGTTCATATTTGCCAGTCCTGAGGCGCTAGTTGGTGACAGGAAATGGAGAGATGTAGTAGCAAACTTAAGGGACAGAATAAAGGTTATCGTAGTAGACGAGGTACACACCGTCGTACAGTGGTAAGTTAGTTTACATGCATAATATGCTAAAATCAATTTCTATTCGTTCATATTGACTACATTATAACATATGTTAAATAAGATGCAAGTTATGATTTTCTCTGTTGATAAAATCTCTACCAGTAATATTCCTTGTGAGAAATCAACACTATATTTTTAATTTATAATATAGGGGTGAGGGAAACAAACACCATGAGGCCTTCAGGGAACACTTTAGCCACATAGGAGAACTTCCCGCCATTTGCCCTAATGTTCCGATAGCAGCTTTAACTGCAACTTCCGGTCCATTACAGAGCCGTAAAATTATGAAGAGTTTGTGCCATAGGACATCGGAAACTGTGGTTATATCAGAGTCGCCAGACAGGAAAAATATCAAGATGTCCTCGATATGTATACCAAACAACAGTGACATTGAAGAGGTCCTCAGTTGGTTAATAGATGAGTTTGAAGCCAAAAAAGATGCACTTCCAAGACATATAATTTTCGCTGAATCTATAACTGACGTCTCTGAAATATATTCAATATTTCGGAAGCGAATTGGTATTGATAAAAGTGAAACCTACGAGATGTTCAACAGCAAAACTGTGGAAGGCAGGAAATAACAAATTAGATCTGATATGACCAAAGAAGGCAAAATTCGAATCTTAATTTGTTCGAACTCAGCTGGGAGGGGTGTAAATTTCTTTGGGGTTCATAATGTTTTTCACTATGGCCTTCAAAGAGAGATGGATACTCTGGTTCAGCAGATGGGTAGAGCAGGAAGGGACAGTGAACCATCACATGAACTGATTATATATAAGTGCCATAAGGGACAATTAAAACAAGTAGAAGAGGAACTTGTGCAATTAGCAAAAGACTCGCAGTGTAGACGTGACATTTTATGCGCTTCATATGGAAGCAAAATTGAGTTGATCCAATGCACATGTGCTGTGATATTTGTGAAAAACTTTGCAAATGTGAACTAAATGATTGTCCCAACACTCATCCTGCACTTCTGTTTGAATTGCAAGAAGATCCACCTGATCAAATGAGCCGAGATGTTAATTCATCAGACATGGTACTTTTAAGACAGAAATTGGATGCATTAAAATTCAAACTGTCCAACTTTTCAACACTTTATACATGGTCTATCTGATGATGTCATTAATTATGTAGTTCAGCATGTAGAAAACATTTTTACACCTGAGGACATTTTACAAAACTGTCCAATTTGGTCATATGATGTTGCAGATCAAATTTCAAATGTTATAAATGAAATATTTGGCGATGATATTATATACAATGTCATAGATACTGATGATGAAAATAAATTTTAGTTCCTTTCAGAACTTGTATGCTTTTTATTTTGAAAAAGAAGAGATTGCGAATTTTATAATTAATGTACATGTATATCCTCCTAATATTTAAAAAAATTGAACAATAAACACAATAGATTTCATTTCTTTAATTACGTGCTTACATGACATATCCCCATATGGTTTCGTAAGACAGTCTCTAGGTTTTATTATTTACCCACGAATATTACCGCTAAATACTGCTGAAAGGTTTTATAGATATTGCAGAAAGTAGTTGACGTTTTTTATAAGGTTGCACAAAAATGAGAGAGAGAGAGAGAGAGAGAGCTCAAAATTGGAAGCATTATTTAGCAGAATTTAGAAAATGAAACACCCTCCAAGCGCTCGAGGCAGGATAAACAAAATCAAATATCAAATAAACACATTGAGTAGAGGCTGAAACGATAAAAGATTTGTCCAGAATTGAGAGATTCAGTGATTATTTTTAGAATGTTCACATGAGTTTTTAAACAAGGTTTGTTTAGATTTTATCGGTTTCATGATCACAGTGCAAGGTTTTTTTTTCCAAAATGTGGCGAAAACCAATTTTTGGCGACTACTTAACATGTGTAAATTTTTCTCCTCAATGTGTGTCGCTTTCCCACCCGTGTGTTTATTCGGTCAGTCTATGCTAATTCAATACGCTCCACGTGCGACCAAAAATCTCGTGTCGCTTCAGTGCTTATAGCTCAGACTATTGCCCCCGGGCTGCAAATCAGCAATTGTTATATAATTGAGTAACATTTGGAAGGATGCTTTCACTTCAGCGGTCAATTGTCTAATAAGTGTCTGAATATTCGATTTCAATCAACCTAAAAAATTAACCTGTTGAACACGCTAAACGCTAAACGCTAGTTATGAACATAATAAAATATATATTATCAGTTATTTATGTCTCTGGTTATATAAGTTAACAGATTTAAGTAAAAGATTAAATAACATTTGTTCTCAGGATTAGAAGTAATGATACGACTACATTAAGCAATGAAGTCCGTCGTCATTAAATCATCAGAGTACTGCAAGTGTCGACAGTTTCTTATTTTTTTGAAGGACCATAGTTCAATTGACTTGCAGACTATAATATAGCGACTTTTCTGCCTCTTAGAAATATATGCACTTAATTGCGATAGATATTTGTTCTTGGGGATTTTACTTATTGTTGTATGCACATTGATAAAAATAATCATTGAAGTTGTGTAGTATGAGGTTGTAATGCAAATTAAGTGACTTAAAGTTCAGCTGAATATTTTATTTTTAATCTGGCTTGTCAAAATGGGAGATTGTTAACTTCTAGCTTATTAACTCTGAAAAAGTCTAGAACAGAAGAAATAAACAAAGTCTTTTTAGCTATTGCTACATCATTTTATTTATGTGTACGAGTACATTAAGCTATTTTAGATTTTGTTTTACTATATAAAAAGTGTTGTTTTTTCTAACCTTAAGTTAAGATCTATAGAAACTCAGTATCTACATGTAACATCTCAAAAGCTTTGATACCTACCACTTGAAAATCATTTAGTGATGCAAATTAACAAATGCCAATGAAAAGACATCATTGGAACCCAAGGGTATCTTATCCTCTCCCACGATGATGAGAAGAACTCAAATGTGCATACAAATCATACCTTGACTTGTATATCTATGTTTGATATGATATAAATAATTGAAAAATATCGGTCTTTTTTGTGCCGCACAAAACGGGCGAAAATGATTTTTATACCCCACGAAAATAAAATGGGGGGGGGGGGTAAATAAACATCACATTGTCCGTCCGTCCGTCGTGTCCGGTGTATATCTTTCTCATGGAGAAACATTGGAAGTGTTCTTACTTCATACAAATATTACTCATTACCTGACAAAGCGCTAGACCTTAACCCAAGGTCATTTGGACAAAGTAAAGGTCACTGGCAGGAAAAGTGCAAAATTTGTTTCCCGTCCACTTTGGAATTTCTTACTTCACACAAAGATTGCTTATGACCTGAAGGGTGTGTAATGATTTGTCCCTAAGTCATTTAAGGAGAAACATTGGGAGTTTCTATTTCATATAAAGATTCCTTATGACCGAAGATGTGTCATGAACTTGACCCAGGGTCAGTTGCGCAAGTTCAAAGTCATATTAAACATGTGTCATATCTTGTATTAATGGAAATGAGTAAAAGCTTAAATTTGACATAAAGATTACTTGTGACCTGTAAATATACCCTGCCTTGTCCGACTCACTATAAGAAAAAGAAGCATCCATTATTCTCTAATAGAGAAATACGTGAGTAATGACTTCTTTCTTAGCGGGGATATCTTTTGTGAGCTTGCTAACAGTACCTTTAAGATGGTCCAGTGGGAGCAATGCCCCCCTTTCTCGCAACCAAAATTTCCCTTAAGTTAACGTTTATAAAATTGATTTTTGGGTCATCCCCCCACCGCCACACACACACTTTTATTACAATTAAATTAATTATATACATGTACATATATGATGTGCTTTAAGTTATCCTAAACGTGAAGTAATTTAAACGAAGAACTTACCTAGTATGAAAATAATACTTCAAATTCGAGTCTCGTTTTCGATTTCTTGAACTTACTATTATCATATTGATAATCCTCTTTTCTCCTTCCACTCGCCAGGGTCTGATAGACCTGTATCAATAACAGATCATCTCCACTTGACCTCCACATTGGCATACAATCTAAATAAACACCTACTTAGCAAAGATGTGCCTTTATCTGTTTAATGAGTGGTGCAATACTCAATATAGAGGTTACATAGAAAACAGACATGAATTATTTTTTTGGTCTCCATTTGAAGAGTTCAAATCAATTTTCTAAAGATCTAGAAAGGTAAGAAGAATTGGTTTTGTAAAGATGACCTTTTATCAATACATGTACAGGGTCTGTCAGACTCTGACAAGTGTGAGGAGAAGGAGATGTTTTAATCAGACTGCAATCCTTTTGCGATACGAAGTTGCGACGGAAGACCTACTCGTTGCTTTGTAACGAGCTCGGCTCTAGCTTTATATAATTTTTCCTCTGACATTTTTCGAGCGCTATAAACTCAAAAACTATTTGGTCGATTTTCACAAAATTTACAGGACTGATATGGCATCAAAGGTTCTTGCTAGTATAAAATTTTGAGCTGATGACGTCACTTCCGGTTTGAGATTTTCAAGATTTTGTGAATTTTTAAGGGCTATTTTGTCCACGTAACTCCTCCGAAACTAATGGTAATAAAAACGTGAAACTGTCAGGAATATGTAGATGGAGGTCTGTAGATGATCCTCTGTATTTGACATTGTGGAAAATGCGCAAGGCGCCGAAGCTCGCCCAGGGTCGAAAATTAGCACAAGTTTTGGCAAAACACGTTTTGTAAAATATCTTTTAACTTGTTAATAATTCGTTAAAACATGTAGAGCAAAAGTTGTTAAAATTTACTTGAACTTTCATGTTATATTAAAGAATAAGGGCTGGCCCCTTAAGTTAGGGGCCAAGAGGGCTCTAAAGTCTTTTAACAATAACTCTTTACTGAATAATAATTTTTTATCAATTATAGAAGAAAAAATGTTCATTGTACAGCTGTTTATCTATACATTACCATAAGTAAGTCATAGGTTACGTAATTAAGGGTTTCAAGGGGCCAGAAGTTCAAAACTTTGATCATTAATATCTGAAAAAGGAGAAATATTCTGAAAAGCATTTTAGAACAAAAGTTGCGCAAAATAATGTTTTTAACAATATGATACCTAAAATTTTGTTGCTTGTGGCCCCGGTAAGAAGTCGGACCTTAAAACACAGTTGTTCAGATATCTCGAGCACGGTTAACAATTCGTGAACACTTGGAGAACAAAATATGTTTATATTTGCGAGACCTTTTAAGAATAAGGGGCTGACCCCTCAAATTAGGGACCAGAAGGGCTACTTAGTCTTTTTATAATAACTCTTTTCCGAGCAATAATTTTATATTATTCGTACAAGCAAAAAAGGAGCTTTCATAAAGCTTAATATAAAATTAAAATTCGTTTTAAAATCGGACGATGCATTACAGAGATATTGGGATTTAAAATTTGAATTTTCCGGAAATTTTGATTCCGCGTTCTTGGTTATGAAAATAGTGTTATGTTCAAAGTTTAATTAACTCGTACCTAAACTCATTCGGAAATTGTTAATTAGTACTTGAACACAATCGGGATTTTTTTTTAATTAAGACGTTCTTGAAATTGTTAATGTTTTTGTTATTTCGTTCTTGAAATCATTTGGATTATTTTGTTAAGTCGTACCAAGAATTAATCGATTTTTTAAAATATTTTTCTTTGATTTATTCTTGTAGTTGGTTTTAGAACTCCGGTTCATACAGGAACTTGTAGCTTTACTCTCGACACTAACGGAAGACCCACTCGTTGCTTTGCAAGAGCTATGCTTTTCTTCTAGACGTTTTTAAAACCTCAATAACTTATATGTTTATCATCTGATTTCATTCAAAATTTCACGGCAATTGTGAATTGAATTAGGTTTCTAGAGCATAAAAACATTGAAATCGCAACTTCAGGTTTTGAGTTATTCCCCTTTTTCTAAAATTTTAAGAGCATTAGTTTCCAGACAAAGGCTCCGAAATGGTCCGTAGCAAATAATTTATAGTTAAAAATCTTTATTATTGACACTTTGAATATAGTCATTTGATTTTTGCATTTTAGTTTTTTCAAATTATTCCAGTCGAATTCATCAATCGAAATCTATGTTTTAAAAATAGCAAAATTTTTCCTATGTTTTAGCTTCGTAACTTTTTAGTTTGCAATATTCTCTAAATACATATAGAACAAAAGTTGTGCATAATGTTAAGGGTTTTCATTTGACACCAATAAAAAAGGGCTGGCCCCTTATATTAAGGGCCAATAGCCCTTGAAAGATTTTGCTTAATAAATCAAAAACGGTTAGGATTTCGATATTGCTGTCGCTGGAAAAGTTGTTTGTTGGGATCTCATAAAGGTCGTTACAATGTTATTTTTTAGTGATTTGTGTAGTATGAGTGTAAAAGCTTTATATGTTAACATGTACATGTTTTCATGTGGCAAGTTAACGGAAATCTTTGTGCGTAAAACTGGAATATAGTTACCACAGAAAGTATGATGGTTTATACAGGGGGCTTTAATTCATGAGAAAAAAATTAGAACACATGCCTTTTTTTTAAGAAGTTTAAGTCATTGTTGTTTCGTTCTTATAGTGCACAATCCTTACAGACGAAAATCGGAAAACAAAACATTCTTTTCTAGTAAAACACAAAATACGTATTGAAAAAAAATTCTATGCATTACATTTTAGTTATCATTCTGCATGCATTTAAAATCTACCTTGAATCAGAGCTGTGTACGTATCATTACGTAAGCTATCCCTCGCCCGCGCCCGAGAAAATCGGTCACGATGGTCGCGGCTGGACTACCTAGCGGTCAGCGGTTATCTAATACACGAGACTTGCGTCTCTAATATATGAGTTAATTTAGCTGCGAACTAAAGAATTGTTTCAGTTTTGATTAGACATAAAGGTTTATCATACAATTGGATTAAACGATACGGTGTCAATTAAGAAATCGATCAGTTAATTAATAAAAGCAATGTCATTCTCAATCTAATGCAATATCAGAAATATATAACGGGTATTTTTTACGTGCTGCTAATTTTTACTAATTTTTACGAGTTTTATAAATCCGTAAAAATCAAACGCGTAAATTTTCACAGAAGTAAAAAAAAAAACACCGCAGATAAATTTCCTACATCGTACGTATGAAAGTAATGTTCATGACCTTCAGCTCAGTCCCTGATGGCTGTACATGTAGCTATATTTGAGCGTTTTTGGTCATGTGGTGATAACAGTTCAGATCTTTCTATTTAGTCTTGAGTATTTTTTAAAACTACGTATAATGCCTATTAGATTTCAATCACTCAGTCAATTACTATGAATGTTATTCACTGAATAAACACAATCATAATAATTAAGGACTCGTTAACAGAAAAACGATATTCTGATTTGTATGTGGGTTAACTGTAACAAATTCACGGTCAAATTTCACCCCCTTTTACCCGAATGATTATAATTTTTACGAACATGTCCAATTCGTAAAAATATTACGCGTAAAAATTCAAATCGCACTATTTTAAGACAAATTCGTAAAAAATCACAGCAGTAAAAATTACCCGTTATACGGTAGATGAATTGTGGGTTTTAGGTAAGAAAAAAAAATTCTATTTAATAGATTTTAGTCATTAAATTGCAAACTTTGTAATTCTTCCTGGTTCTGAGCCGTGCGTGTGTATGGTTAAACCTTTACGTAATCTATCCTTCGCCCGCGGCCGAGGAAATCAGCCACGGCTGAACTACCTAGCGGTAAACGGTTATCTAATACACAAGATTCGCACCGGTTTATATAGCCGTAAATATACTGTACACTGTTTTAATTTTATGTTGTAAAAGTTTGTTCATTTTGTATTTATTTATATTAAACATTTGAGAGAAAATTAAAAAGTCGTTCTGAAAATTAATAAAAGCGATATTACTCCAAATCGGAAATACTCGTCAGACATAATTAAATGGTTGGTTTGTAAGTCTTAAAGGAAGTGAACATGAAAAAATTATCAAGGGCTCAAATTTGTCTGTTTGATGTGTATAATGATATCTGAAAACCGTTTAGACAGAGCTTTCCTCAGTAAAAAGATATACCACTTAGAATAACTAATTCTTGCAATCCATGAACACTGCCATATTGTTGAAATCATTACCTCCCTGCTGGGTTATCTCTAAGCATCTAAGAGAGGGCAGCACTGATGCTGCCGTCAGTGAGACACATTGCATTTTTACACACGTTTAGTAACAGAGATAAATTGCCATCATCAAAATGTGAATGGAAACTTGAAAGGAATGTAAAGAGTTGTCATTTTAAATAGTGTTTATGGAGGAAGATTTTGGATGTCAGAATGATGCATTCCCACCAACAGTTAATGTGACATGTTACTAGAATGGAATGTCCATGCATCAGTGTTATTGTGACCTATTTTTTCTTGTACTCGGGAATTTCTTGTTTATGAGTTTGAACATTATGTGTGCTACATAAATGAGCACACAAGGTGTATTGCACATCATCCTGACTTTTAAAAAGTGTCTTAGTCCTGTTATTCTTCTGACAGCATAAACAGAACCAGTGTAATGAAGAATAGTGACCCCCGTAGAATAATGACCGGGGGTCATTTTTCGACGTAGAATAATGACCCCCCGGTCATTATTCTACGCAGAAAAATGACCCCCGGTCATTATTCTACGTAGAAAAATGACCCCTTTACCAGAAGAATAAGTGTCATTTTGATAAAAATGAGCGCACTCCACATGAAGAAAAGTGACCCCTGTAGAATAATGACCCCCTTGTAGATTAAAGTTTTTCAGTATATTTTTTTAGCATTTGTGAACTAGTCTTTACACTATTGTAATTTTTACTGCTGCAGTTTACAGAAAGTAACAGAAAATATAATTCATATTCAAATAAACTTAAAGTGAAAGAAGGGGTAAAGCTTAGAAAATAAAAATCCTTCATTGACATCATCAAGACATTGACGTATTGCATTGGGGTATGGTTGTCATCTTAAACGGGCATGGTCACGATCTTATCCAAAAAAAAATTCCGATCTTAATGTTCACAATGCTTTAGTAAGGCAATTTTAATAGGCAACCAAAATTTGAGTGTCATTCGTTACAGTTTGATTGTTGAAGTGAAAATTCTAATTTTAGACCTAATGAATGTGTTAAACGTAAGGCACTGTTTATTCATACTTAAAATAAATAAGAAGATAGACAAATCAGCTTGAAAAAGATTTTTACTGGTATATTGAACCTATGTAAACAACAACAGGGCACGAGCCTTGTTTACATGACAAAGAATTGTGAGCCCTGTATCTTGCTTATAACTTTACAACTGATCCTCAAATTTCATTTGATCAGTAGAAATGCTTTCCTTAAGCATTGCAAATAATGAAAACAGAAAAATAGAATTTGACCAAAATCGTGACCATGCCCCTTTAACAATTACATTTACATATATCTATGGTGTTCCGATAGGGTCACTCCGACCTTAATATAGGGCGAAGATGCGAAGTTGCAAAGGCGATAGTGCGAAGGCGAAGGAGCAAAAGTGCGAAGATAAGACGACGAAGTGCGAAGATGTGATGCCTAAAGTGCGAAGGCGAAGGAGCGATACTACTGTCGCTCCTTCTCAACTTCGCACTCTGGCCGTCGCATCTTCGCACTTTCGCCTTCGCCTTTTTTGATTGCATTCAGCAAGTCTCGGTCGATTACATAGAATTTAATGCAGGCACCGTACTCGCCAAGGTTTTTCGATTAATCCAGGCCATTATTGGTATGCATGCGCTAAGCCATCGCGCTTACTATGAATGTTTATAAATATTTTAATGTGTTCATGTGACATATATGTTTACCAGTGCTGGCTATGCCTAATCATTATATACTCCACACAAAATTTAATGTCCACCATAATGTGTTCATACATGTATGCACTTCCAGACTCCTATCACTTACCAGCCGTCTGTTTACCGTGGACCAAACACAGTAACATTCTAATTTCATTATGCGACACTCCTTGCTCATGCATGGATCTAGAGGGGGAGAGGGGGTCCGCCCCCCGAGAAAATTCAATATTAATAATTTCACGCAGTAAAAGGGGAGAGGGGGTCCGGACCCTATCCCCCTGAATAATTTAATTTTATTAATTTTATAAAAATAAAATTTCCAAAATATGCCTCGGAACCCTTAAACGATAGAGAGCTCCGCAATTTATAAAACATAGGTAATCACAGATTACAAAGCTCACCGAGACGAGGCATCACCTTTATGAGGCATCACCTTTATGAGCAACCTTTGTCATATTACATGAAAACCATCCTTTATGATCTTGGATATTCATGAATTCTGTTTTGACACATTATCGTATATCATTTGTTAAAAAATTGTATGATAATCATATGATCATATGTTAATCAATACAATAATATAAATTTAAAAATTGCATCCTATCATACTTACAATATATCATATAATACCATAAAATATCGTATAAAAATTGTGAGATATGACATTGTAACGTATGATATGACATTTTATTGTGTTATACATTATTGTATTTGATCAAATAATACAATAATATAAACCATAATACACTATAGAATTATATGAAACAATATCATATTGCAATGATACATCATAACATTGAAACATGTGTTATTATATTGTATAATATAGTATGATATTGTATTGTATGATACTGTATAATATTTGATAAATACTATGATATTGTATTATATGATACACTATAATTTGATACAACATTGTATCATATCAAATGATACAATATCATGGGATAAAATAAGATATCATATAATACAATTATATCATACATATTGTATCATATGATACAATTATATATATTACAACATCATAAAAACAATTTCATGCAATATGATAATATATCATATTAACCAATATCACATTATACAATATCTTATGATACGATATTTTATAATATTACAATATCATATATACAATATCATTTGATATCATTTTATATTACAGAAACCAATATCATATTATACAATACTGTATGATAAAATATCATAGAAAATACAATATTATATATAGGATACAATATTATATATTGTAATATAAAATGTAATAGTATAATGTGATTTAATAATTTATTAATAAAACAATATAATATTATACAATATTGTTTCATAATATACAATACTATACAGAACAATATCATGATACAATATCATATCATAAAATATAAAAAAAATGTTACAATATTATATCGTATCATATAACGTTTTACAATATAACATATGTTAATATATTGTATGCTATTAAACAATAGTGTTTCATATCATACAATACTATATCATAGGAATCATATTATCATTTAACAACAACTACATCTATCTATCAAGCAGGTTTGAGTGAGGTAGGAGATTTCTTTAGCATCCTTGATAATGGAGATTAGGCTCTGCATCTGAAGCAACCTCTGCGTTTCATTTATAATATAGTTAAATCAACTATGCAAGCTATCATCTATAAAACATGTGACCTGTTCCGAAAAACTTAACCTCATCAAGCATCATAAACCTATGACTCAGATTTAGCATTCAAGCCTGTCAGGTGCATCAGTATCATAAGATGCACCAATCATGCAAGTTTGGTGAAGTTAGGACCAGTAATAACTAAGATATCATCATCAGAGAGCACCAGCAATTAAAACCTTTACCTCCTCAAGCATTCCCTACCTATGCTATGGCTCTGATTCAGCATCCATGCCTGTCAGGTGCATCTGTATCATAAGACTCACCATCCATTCAGGTTCGGTGAAGTAGTAATAGTTTAAATACAGGACCTGTACCAAAAACTTTAACCAGCTCCGGACGCCAACGCCGGGAGTATAGCATAAGCTCCCCTTGACTTCGTCTTGGTGAGCTAAAAAGGCAAAAGCGCGAAGATTCGAAGGCGAGAGTGCGAAGTTGCAAAGGCAGAGAAGCGATAGTAGTATCACTTCTTCGCCTTTGCAACTTGGCACTTTCGTCTTCGCATCTTCGCGCTTCGCCGTCGCATCTTTTATATTCTTCCTATTGTTCATGAATTATACTTTCATTGAGGATTTCCACTATTACAAACTGCTGGGTATACAAGTGCATCACGCGGAATTAATGAAACCAAAATTATGAAAAGTTTACTCCACTGTTAGACATTATAACCAAGCTGAAGTTAGTAGGCACTGACAGCAGCCATTACGCCAGTAGAGGTTAACGGCCAATAAGGAAAATCGTCAAAGTACTGAGAGTACTCGTACAGAAAATACATTTTACTTTATCGTCGGCATACTTTAGTAAGTTTAGTTAATATCAAGATGATTAATGCATTAATAGTTTGTATGAACATTGGTAACTTTGGATACAATAAAGATTGTGTGATCAAAATCAAGGGGGATATAAACCCCTAACATGGGCCCTAACCTCTTATCAACGCTTTTAGATACAATCTTTTCTTATTATAATCGATCAGTGTTTATTATGTTTTAAGATTTACTATAGTCAGGTACTCTTCACACATTTGCTCTCAAAGAATAAAGTCTATTCATGATCAAAAATACACAACATTACAACAAAAGTTTAGAATATTGATGTTCATGTATCACGTAGAAGAAAACAAAACTAACACAAAATGATTTTTTTAAAAATCACTTTACTCAAGAAATGTAAATAAGAATTCATATTCCTACGTTACTTGTCCCCTTAGTCTTTTTCCATAAAGATATATACATGTATCATTCTAAGATTGACAATTCATTCACCAGTGAATATTGCTTATATTATTACAACAATTATTGTTTCATGATTATTGTTCGTTAATTATCACACAATATCCTCATTGTATATGAATCTGTCTTTATTTGCGTCATTTCCCGCCGTATGTCGATGAGAGAAGTGACGTAACTGTTAACAATCAATTTGTGGCAATATAAGAGTGTTTTGTGTGTGCCTGCTACGGATATGAAAAACTGTCTACAGCGATTTATTTACAATTCAGTGTTTATAACTTCAAAACCAGTTGAACAGAGTGAAATATTAAGTAAATTTTAAAGTCATATCTTGGATATGGTGTAACCAATTTCGATTCATGTTTACGGGGGGGGGTCATTTTTCTATGGGGGTCATTTTTCTTCATGTTTAACATGAAGAAAAATAACCCCTGGGTCTTTTTTCTTCAGAAAAATCCAATTATTCTTCAGCTAGGGGGGTCATTATTATACGTCGAAAAATGACCCCCGGTCATTATTCTACGGGGGTCATTATTCTTCATTACACCGGCGTACATATCATCAAGATCTTATGTATAAAAAAAAACAAATCAGAAAAATTTCCAGGGCATTTAAATAAAAAGTAACGGTTAGAAACCCCACAAAGAAAATGAAATTACAATTTTATATTGATTTAAATTGAAATCTAAAAACAGCATTTTATTTATGTAAACACTGACTTCCATATCTCCGTACAAACATCTGGAATGTGATGGTCTTATATTTCACAAATTAATTTATCTATTCATTTATTTTTTTTACAAATCATAAATAGTTATCTGAGGTTCATTTTTAGAGATGTACTAAATCCTTGTCTTCTCATGACAGTACACAAAATTTTTCTTCACATCAAGGCATTTTTTTTCTTCATAACTTTTATCAACTCTCTACATAAACACTGGCCTAGTTCCAACATTGACCCAGTCACCAGCAGCGGCTTTGCCTTATCTACGTCAGAGAACAGATGCATGCTGGGGAATAATGGATAACCTCCATAAACCTTTTACTGAGAGTGTTAAATTGATAAAATTTCTCGATAGAAATAAACAAAAAGGTAACAGACCTCATTTTTAAGTTTCAAAAGGCTTTTAGAATTTATTAAGCAACAATTATTTTTTTCATGTTCACTTCCTTTAAATGTTTTAAAAACTGTACAAATAATGTTTTCAATCAACAACAAAAAAACCCACAAATATTAAAACCTTTAAATAATGATCATCCCTCGCACATGGCCGAGGAAATCCCGCGCAAGTGGACATCTTCTACAATTATGTACCTTGTCACGCGTGCATGTTTGGTATTTTGTACTAACGGAACTATTTTTATTATGTTTTCAACTATTATATCGGTTTAAGGTGAACAGATAAATTTATTATACTCGTACAGTTGGTTTAGCATTGATTTATACGACAGCGTACAAGGTAATTTAAAAATCAAATCAAATTATGATCAAAGTTCCATGTTACATGTTTGCGGTAGGTGCTCGCACGATAAAAGAGTGCCCTGAATTGAGGCATTCGATGATTATTTAAAGAATATTTATATTAGTTTTGAAACAAGTTTTGTTTAGATTCTATCGGTCATATATAAATAACTTCTGTAGTGTTTCTACATGGTCGTTCATTTCATTATGAAAACGAAATTATTTCTGTGTTGCCCTCCCACCACCCTCTGCCAAGTGCTCTTTTTTTTTAAATTCCAGATCTGTCGAAAATCATTTGATAGTGACTTCTTCTTATGTGTAATATTTCCCCTGAACGTGTTTTTCTTTCCCACCCGTTTGTTATTCGGTCAGTCTTTGTAAATTTCAACCTTCTTTATTGCGAATTTAATCGCCACGTGCTACCGAAAATCTTGTGTCGCTTCAGCACATACAGCTCAGAACATATAAAGCCCCAGGTAATTTATGGCTGCAGATCATCAATTGTTATGTAATTAATCAACAGTTCGAAGGGTGCTTTCTTCAAAGTGGTCAATTATCAAGCAATAAGACTTTCATTTTCACATTAGAGGTGCGAGATCGTAATCTGAGAACGTGGCTATAATAAATTAACCTGTTGAACACGCTAAACTTCTATTTTTTATAGTTATGAACAGAATTATATATATATATATATATATATATATATATATATATATATATATATATATATATATATATATATATATGTATAATTAAAAGTTTTAAGTCAAAGGTAATTTTTTCTTGGGATTAGATGTTAAGCAGGCGGTCGCCATAGAAATCATCAAAGTATTGCAAGTGTGGACAGATTAGTTCACTTGACTTACAGACTACAATAAAGCGACATATCTGCCTCCAAAAAACATATTCGCTTCTCAAAGTTACACTTCAGTGAGATGGGCATGTGTTCTTGGAGATTTTCTTTATTGCTAATTATATGAAAATTGATTTAAAAAAAGGTTTTATTGAAGTTGTATGGTATGAGGTTGTCATGCAACTTAATTTACTTACATTAATACAAGGTTAGCTATAGCCAGTGGAATACTAATTTGAATAACAATGAATATCCAATCTATTAAAATACAAGATAAATAGAGAAGGCAAATATTGACATGTACGTAATTTTTTTCTGTTTTATCTGTTTTATCATATATCTTTATGATAAAACAGAGAACAGCAATAAAAAAAACACTCTTGTTGTTGTTGTTGCCTCTCCTGTTGTTGTTGTTGTTGCCTCTCCTGTTGTTGTTGTTTTTCCTGTTGTTGTTGTCGTAACTTTTCATATTCATGCATGTCATGTTTATATTTCAAATGTCTTTTTAAACTATCAGGCCAGACAGAAACACTGGAGCATAGATTACAGGTGTACATCTTGATTCTTTGACGTCCTTCCGTCCTATGAAGGAAATGGTTTTTGTTTATCATTTCTATAGACAAAAAAGCAAATGGATTATCAAACATTACTTTTGAAGATTATGGGTTCGGTTGTTGTTACGGATTTGTCAGAGGAACTGGTATTGTGGTCACCTTGAGGACAACAAACCCCGATATTTTGGTTCCGTGGGGAAACCCCAGAGCAAAGATGCCGGTATTTACCACTGTAGTTGTGAGGGTATATAATGACTTTACTCATTTCCGTGCTCTACATCTCCAGATAATTATGGACGATAAATAAATAATGAAACTGTACTATATTAAATATACAACGACAGGTAGAATATAAATCAAAGTACTGAAGTATTGACGGGAGTTGATTTTATCGACTATCATTTATTTTAAAATCAACTTATCTTGCATGGCAATTAGTTTCCAGTCTAGACTTTTCTGGCGAGAACTTCGAGAAACCCCATATGAATCATGTTGTGTAATATTTAACTATAGATTTCAAACTATGTATAAGTAATCGAAACAATTCAAAGAATCGCATGGATCCAGGCACTATTGATATCGAACTCTAGTCTTGTTCAACCAGACGCTCGGCTGTCTCCGCTAATCTCCGACAAGCAAGAGACCCTATATCTGCTTGTCGGAGTATGACGGAGACAGCCGAGCGTCTGGTTGAGCGAGACTTTATTAAACTCTGGCGTATGAACACTTGACACTACAAAAATGTCTAAATTGTTCGTATCATATAAAATCTGACTATTTTCAAAGTGTTTATAGATAAGTTTCCTTAAAAAAAAAAACAATGCTCCAGCATACATTACATCGAATTTTTCTAATATTTTCAAGAACTAAGTCTTGTCAGCGGTGATGATTTGTTTTTAGGTCCAAACACTGTTTCACTTTCGGTTTGCCAGAGTAACTGCATAGGAGAGTTGATTAAAATCAACTCCCAAAAATAAGTATATACATGTACAAAACTAAGTGTATATCCTTATACCAGACGATGTATCACTTATGAAACCAGCAATAAACACGGAATGGCATGTACATTCCAAACTTTGATTAAATATTCTTCCGCAACTATCGTGTAAGTAAGTTTTTGAAATTATTCTTGTTATTTATATTTTCAATGATACATGTATCAACAGACTGTCCAGGCTCCGATTTCACAAAAAAACTTAATTTTTTACCTAAGTTTAATCTCAAATCCTGAGAATTTACTCAGCTGAGATTTTTCTCAAATTGCATTACACAAATCAAACTTAGTCATTTCTCAGCTGAGTTGAATTTTTTACTTAGCTGAGTCAAGAATTTTCATTGTCACAAGTGGCCCCTTCGCCTGTTTTTAAAAATTTATTCTTAATAAAAACAGTCGTCTGCTTTTGTTTTCAACAGAGGAAAATCTGATTAAATTAACAAGAGTCATTAAAGGGTACCTGCAGCCCAGCCGATGTGAAACATATGTCAAAGAGTTTATTTACCAAAATTTAATGCAAAAAACTGCATCGAAATCGATGCGAAAATAACGGAGTTACGCCGCTTCAAAGTGGCTATTTTTACCTGCTTTGGGAAATCTAATCAAGAGAAAACAGAATTAGGCGATAACGAGGCTTCAGCGGAAGTGACGTCACGAGGTCAACAGGAGAGAAATTCCTTTACAAAGCTATACAAATTAAATTCGATTTTTCAGCCAAAATGATTGACATAGGTCAGATGCTTTGACGTATCTAGTTATTTAAGTATTGTAGATTTAGAAATTTGTATCCGTAATTATTTTATTACAGTCAGATTTTTTTTTAAAGGATTTTAAAATTTGCTATTCTCGTCGCCTTTTTACCGATGAATACAATAACTTAAAACGCTTGCATGGGCAGATTTATGTTCATTATTCAATTTTTGATTACATAATATTTTTTCACACACGAGTGATCAGAGACAATGACACAGGTAAACAGGTAAACTAACGAACCCACTGCTCCATGCGTATCTGGGGTATGTATACACATGGTACACGAGTCTGGTGAACAAAGAGAGGGTTTTACACCTCTAGACTGGTAAATTGATTTGTGTATAATTAGAATTGTAAATTGGGTCATTATTTAAGTGATTAGATAAGTAACAATAAAGGCATTTACTTCAAACTTTAGCTTTACTATTTGATAGTCTCATGCATGATTCTTTAATCACTGGTTGATTGACTATACACATGTATTAGGCCTAGCTTACGAATGATTGATTTTACAGTCTAATTTATTTTTCTTTTTTTTTTAAACAATCGAGTTTCTAATTATACACAAATCAATTTATCACCTAATTCTGTTTTCTCTTGATTCGATTTCCCAAAGCAGGTAAAAATAGCCACTTTGAAGCGGCGTTACTCCGTTATTTTCGCATCGATTTCGATGCGGTTTTTTTGCATTACATTTTGGTAAATAAACTCTTTGACATATGTTTCACATCGGCTGGGCTGCAGGTTCCCTTTAAATTTACACACGTACGTGTTCGTTCATCAGAATAAGCATCGTAAAGCAAAGCAAAGCTATGTAATGCATCAACTCCTTCGGCGCATTCTAAGCGGCAGATCCACCATTTACTGATTACATCACTGGCTTAAATCTAATTACCACAACGTTTAAAAAAGTCGCTTATGCATACTATTCTTTGTCGACATATCAACTATTTTCGTCCACGATCGCCTCTCCTTGGATGGTTATGTCAAGTTGCATATTTCAGCGATCTCACATGAAAACTAGATTTATTACGAGTTTTTCTGCACAGTGAATAATATCACAAGCTATCGCATGTATCTTTCTTTTGTTTTCAATTCATTCAGTTTAGATTTTAACTCACTATTTATGTTTAATCCATTAAATTCAGCTCAATAGCTCTGTATCAGCTGAAGGCGCATCCATTTTGAATATTGTTGCTGTTCTTGTTGTTTTGTATTCATACGCGCCGCTTCATTTACATTATTTACATTTTTGATCAATGACACTTCGCATTTTTTTGATTTGAAAATGTTTTATTAAATGATAAGAAATGAAGATAATAATTTTTCTATTGATCGACGCATCAAAGAAAAAATTGACCGGAAAACTTTTTCATCAATGCGCAACGCACCAGTTAATAAATGCCGGAATTCTATGCTGAGCTATTCTACATGCATGTAGATTCAAATTGTATAGCGAAGAGTCCATTGATGTAAATTGATTGTAATTGCAGAAAAAATACACATCCTCTACCATCCCCCCCCCCCAAAGAAAAAAAAACAAACAAGAGGCTCATGGGGCCCATCGCCCTTTGACAACATTGACTTTATATGGACGTTAAAAGGATATTGTACCATCTAGCCACTCGGTAGAATAAAAAAAATAAATATTATAAAGTATTCGAATTTTTTAAATTTTGTTATTTATCTTTGATATAGTACTTTTATGTAATATCATTTTTACCAAAAATAAGAAAATACTATGCAAGATATAAAACTAAATGTTTAAACTTTTGGTAGGGGTACACTGTTAACTTTAAAATCCCTATATTTTTGTCCCCCCCCCCCCGCCCCCACTATATAAAGCGATCAAAATATTTGAGAGCATATAGTTACATTTTATCGCCTTAATACTTACTAGTTATTTTATTTTAAAAAATAGTACAATATTTATTGTTCGATATTGCAACTGTTGGTTGAATCAATAATATGGGAGTAGATTTTATTTACCAAATTCCTATAGATGTGAAGAATAAAACTGTGCCTCAATGCGCTCAATTCCTCAAATTAAAAACATTCAAAAATTTAATTCCTCTTCCCCATCATAAACAACTGTTTTTTATCCTGCGTAAACTCCCGTGACTTTTTAACTTTACTTACTTGATTGATAAAAACACTCCAATGAAAAATGTGACATGTAAAACAGTTATTTTTGTCAATGTATTGACAGTCATATCACTGTATTTTACTTAGACACACCCATTATTTTCATCTTTATTCAAAAACAACAAATGACAAGAAACTAAGATGATTTTACGCTGTAATATTTTCTTAACAATAGCGATTTCAGAACTATGGAAACTATGAAAACTATTTTAATGGTGTCATATTTTATCAACTTGTGTATTAAAAACTATCAAAATTAATTTGGAATTCATATAAATCTGAATCATCGTATAAAGAAGGGGCTCCAGAAAGTAGTTACAACATATCATTTTTTGTACAAGTATTAAACTTTTAGCAAGATATTTTTAATGTACGATCAAACAAATTTTCAGCGTCATCATAGAATTATATACAAAATACAGTGCTCACAATTTTGCTACATTTTTAACTTGGTATTTCCTATTCAGCATCTCAAATGAAAAAAATAAATGGCATCATATCTACAAAGCTCTGTATCTTGCTTATAATTTGAAGCTTAACACTCAAATATGGTTAGTAAATAGAAATTGTAACAATTAAACAGAAGACACATGCACTAAAACAAAAAACACAATCCAATAGTATTTTTCAAAATGAATCATATATATACCTGATAATATTTCTGTCAGCGATATTAAAGTCTGTTCAAACTGAATAAACTCGAGAAAATGCTGAGCATCTTAACAAAACACATTTAATTAATCAACCATTGCGCAAAAGATCATACCATATTACCAATAGAATGAATTGTATTTTAGTACTTTGTTAATGCATCAGATTTTGCTTATTTGCGCAGGTTAATAGTCAACTGTCTGATTTACCGAAGTACAAAATACAAGCGATACTGTGGAATCATTAAAATTCGTGGGGGCAATTTTCGTGGATTGCTTCAATTTTACAGGTTCATGGGGACGTGATTTCGTGTATTCTGTGATACTAACAAAAGAAAAAATGACCTTACAGTCCTAATTTATTTATTCGTGGAGGATGTTAATTCGTGGGTGTGAGGTACCCACGAATTCCACGAACATTGAGCCACCACGAAATCTAATGATTTCACAGTAGTTTTCCAGGTTACAAAGAATAAATAAAATGAAAATGAACGAAAATCAAAACAAGCTAATATAACACAATCGTCAAATGTGAAAACTGTCAAATCATTGAAATATTTAACCTCAATTTACTTAACAAAATCGCCACCAATGTATCCTGCATGATTCAAAGATTCCCTTTGCATGCGAAATGCTGCAAAACATTTGTCAAATCAATCAGTTTATCATTCAACGTGGCTAATTTAAACAAAGAACCTTCTTTTACACCGTACCGTATAGAAGTATGGAATACCGAACTAGAAGTTATAATTTGATCGAAACACGCATTTCTTTTATCATTATTTTCGTAATAACTCAGATTTGAAACAGAATTATCCCATAGTTTTTGCAATTTATATTTTGCTTTCCATAAGGAATATTAATGCTAAATTACGTTGAATTTGACTCAGTAGTTCTTAAGAAGAAGATTTTTTTAAAATGCACACCCCCTTTTCTACATTTTCGAGGTTTTCTCCTCTTTGAATGAAAATCGGTTTTTCATTTCTGCAATTTATATTCGCCTTTCCATTAGAATGCATTGTGCCAAATTTGGTTGAAACTGGAAAAGGGTTTTAGAGAAGAAGTTCAAAATGTAAAACTCTTACAGACAAACGGACAGACAGATAGACAGACAGACGGACATACGGAAGACGGACAAAATGTGATCAGAATAGCTCACTTGAGCTTCCAGCTCAGGTGAGCTAAAAACAAAACGAAACAAAACTCCCCACAAAAACCAATGTAACATTGAATGAACATTTTTTTTTTTACATATGGTCACAAGCTATTGCGATACGGATAATGACGAACTGTATATGCCAAATAAATCAAATGATTTCTCATATAAATCATTCAACACTTTCAAAACATGATAGCGTCAGGAGATCGCATAACATAAATTTATAGTATAGTACATGTCGGAACATATTCTGAATCACAAATGTTAAAAGATTTATGTGCAAATATTGTTGTAATACCCCAGTATCTCGTACTTTCTACAGCAGCATAAATGATCAACGATGTTTTATTTCATCATTTGCGATTACATCTAATATCAAAAAAACTAAACAAAGCATCTTCTGAAAAAATAATAAAAAAGCCGTCAGAATGTAGAAAAGAAAAAAAACTGCTTGAAAAAGGGAAAAAATACAATAGGGTGGGTAGGGGGTGCTGTTGTTAAAGTTTTGTCAGAAGAATAAGTATCATGCTTGCATTTAGGTCCACAGTTTAATAAGGCCCAAGGCAAAGCCCTGATGGGCATTAACACCTGAGAGCAGAGTCGGCTTTAGCTGCAGGTTTGTAGTCCCGGTCTGAAAAAATTCGGATGTTCCTACGTCGTCAATCCGAATTTCCTCAGACTGGGAGCTACAGGCCTTCGGCAAACTCTTTTCATACCACTGTACATAGTGTACACGCGGCTTCAAAAGACTAATGAACATTCTTAATCAATCAGGGAGAATAAACATATGATGAAAATATACTAAATAGAAAACGGCATGTAAAAAAGCAATACATGCACATGTATACACAAGTATATATCCTTTTATCAGACGATGTATCACTTTTGAAAGCAGTCATGCAACATGTATATTCCAATCTTAATCTCCGTCCTCAACAACCGTATTAGTAAATCCGTCCGCGACAACCGTATTAGTACGTATTAGTAGATCCGTCCGCGACAACCAGTAAATATCAGCAAATATTGTTAAGGTGATTTACGATAAAAAAAAGTTACTGTGAAATGAAAAAATATATAACTGTTGTTTTTAAGTTTTGTCTGGTGTCGGCAGATAATTCGGTGTAACAAAGATAAACATGTCCAACAAATACTGGCCATTAACCTTACTTTTAAGGCAATTCTGGATAGCTGAAAATTCCAAAGGAATCTATTTTGTATAGTGTTCTTATAATAAAGAAATATATACACCCTACCTAATAATACTGTATTAATAGATAAAGATATACAATAAAATATATTTTGTGTATGAAAAAAATTATATATCTATATAACGTCAAGTACTTGTGCTTAATTCGGAAAAGTCAGGATATTTCTTTGACAAAATAATAAATTGTCTTATTTTAGCTGACAAATTATAATAGGTTTTAATGTATTCGATTTAACAATAATGTTTTCGTAAACTTTATGTATTAGTTATGTTCGTTAACTATCTGCATAGGCATAGTCTTTCTAAAAAAGATTGCAATTAATCTCTTATTAATCTCTTATTTTTAGTTTTCAGTTTCATGAACTACGTGTTTATCTAAATCTTTAACAAATGCATCTGATGTTATACATTTTTCTCATGATAAAAATATCCCTAAACATTGATATTGTAGGTAGGAAGGTCAATCATCTACTTCGACCACATCGCATGATCATCTACATCATTTTCATGATATTTTTTGGTTGTTTCAAATTGCAATTTACTATTTCATTGCCAAAAACAATGAGGGTTAATAAACTTCTGTTCAACTATTTAGAAACTTGGAATAAAATTACGTTGTTGTAATCCTTTAAAAAGATTAGGTTACTGTATAATTCATTAAGCAGAATTATTTATTTCTAGAAGTAAAAATTATTGGTTTTAAATAAGTTCATCATAATTAGGTACATCCTGATTTATCCTAATATCACATTTTCACAGGAAAATAAAAATAATTTCTCTCTCTCTCTCTCTCTCTCTCTCTCTCTCTCTGTATTTGTGGGATTTTTAAAATCAAAAAGAAAAAAAAAGATGATAATGCTGATGCTGATGATGATGATGATGATATTAATCATCGTGCATTTCATCGTGAAAACCCGATCCCAATTTTAATCCACACAAAATAAAAAATATTTCACCATTACATGTAGTTACATCACCCTTGTTGCATCCAGAGGAAAAATTGCAAAATTTCTTCTGACACGAACATTCTCCTTGGCAGTTTACTCCATAGGTAGGGTAAAAACACCTTTGTGAACAATTCACATCAAAGTATCCCGGTTTACAGCATATGGAATACAAGAAACAAAAATCACTCTTGTATTTAATGCATAATTTTTTATTTAAGGGCAAATCATTAATAAAACCCAAATATTAAGTACTTTGTACAGATAACTCTTATCTCGCTTGTTAAGTTAAACATAGTGCCATGCCCACTTGGAAAACTATGAGCTGAAAAAAGTATTATTGTGTGCAAATCAGAGGATGATTACTGTTTTTAACCAAGAAGTTAGGGCTCCTGGGGGTGGAAGTAATGAATTACAAAATTTGAGTTCCCTTCCGCCTATAGGCATTTCACACCAAATCTGGTTAAGATAACTTTCGTAGTTTTAAAGAAGCCAAGGAGGATTATATAGGTTAATTTATGAATAATATAAATGATCGCTGCCTTCACACCTGCATAAAACACCAAAATTGCACTTTTTGGTTAAATAATCCCTATATAAAGACACATAATGATAATATCTTGCCTTTAAACTTCAAACTATCTTCATACGAAAAAATGCATTGTTAACGAGATATATTTTAAATTCTTTACCATTTATACGACTGCCACTTACTTAAACACTTTCCTGTGCTTTGGTCTCTGAAATATCCGTCACAACAAAAAAGTCCACTTTTGCTGCCAAATGATATAACATTAAAGCATAATTAAGCGATCAGTTATATATCTTTGATTAAGCTGATTCAATTGTTCTTAATTTTATATCGAATCTTAAAAACATGTATGGGTGTTAGTGTAATTAGATATGAATTCTGAAGTATGGTTCTGACCGAAAATGCTTTAAACCGAGAACTTCTTTGAATTTTACAGGAATTGTATTTGAATCTTGGTAATTCTGAGATTGGTCTGAATAAAAGTATATGCGAAGTAATTTTCTAAATGTTATAGTATACAATATTCAATATGAATAAAGTATTTCTAAAAAAGAACCCTTATAGTAGAAAACATCAATTGAACCCCATTATAATAATTACCTTACTGAATTTTTACCAGCAATTATATTCACATTTTAATTACTGCATCAACTGTTAGAAGTGTGACAAGAAACAGGTTTGTGAAGAGTACGTAATGTTAGTATTATTATTTGTTCATTGATCTCATTGTTTTTTAAACCTAAATGTTTACACGTAGCTATCATAAACAAAACTTGAATCGGTCGTATTGGCACATATCGAATTTTATGCTTTATGAAGTACACCAGTGTCCAGCCTTGTAAGTTTGTACTCCCTTCTGAGTTGTTTTATTGCTGTTTATACTGTACAGAGTCCTTCTTTATTTATAAATCAGTTGAGTTTTTTTGCTGTCGAGATGCAGCCCAATCTCTGCAATACGCTACTTTTTATTGAATAAAAGATATTCCGAGACAAATAAATGTTTATTGGATTTCATATGTTCGAAGTATCCTTTCCTTTGTTTTCTCGTTTAGCCACGTGCACTTTGAGTAAATGTTTAAAGGGGCGCAATTGTTCTCTACATATCTGTCAAACTTAAAGGGGCATGGTCAAGATTTTGGGCAAAACTCATTTTTCTCATTTTAATGTCTACAATGCTTTAGTAATGCATTTTTAATAGGCAACCAATTTGAGTGTCATATGCTGAGTTATAAGTGAGTTACAGATCTTACAATTCTTTGCAATGTAAACAAGGGTTTTGTTTACATTTTGAATGTGGAAGTGAAAATTCCAGTTTTAGAAATAAACTATGGAACTGTTTATTTATGCTTAAAATGAATAAAATAGACAAATCAGCTTGAAAAAGTATTTTTTAACCGATATATTGATCCTTTGTAAAAAGAAATAGGACACGAGCCATGTTTACATGGCAAAGAATTATGAGCCCTGTATCTTGCTTATAACTCTACGACAGACTTAGAACTTTTATTTGATCATTATAAAATGCTACCCTTAGGCACCTTTAATCATAAATACAGAAAAATAAAATTTGACTTAAATCGTGACCTTTAATCTGTATTTATTTCAATAATTGCACAACAGGATGTAATGTACTGTACGTGGTGAGTTTATTGATTTGTTTTCAGAACCATATTACCTTTAACATATATAATACCATGACTTTCATATGGTGTCTATGTTTTATTTGAAACAAACTTTTACTAATCGTTCAAGGTTAAAACAATTGCTATAACACTGGTCAACCAATCACAAAAAGCTACATAAAACTCAGCCATCCATTCAACCCACTTTTAGGTACTATATTAGAACAGTGGATTCTAGAATATCATAGATTTTATCCATTTTTAAAGAATTGTTGTCTCATTTTACTTTAAATAAACGTAGATTTTCGCGCTCACACAAAAGAAATTATTTGTTTGGAGAGCCGACTACGTTATAGATTGACATCAATTGACATTATTGCATGTAAAAAAAAACTAATCAAGTGTTACGATTTCTTATCCAGGAAATCCGCTTGTGATTCGTGGTTAAATGAAAAAAAAAAACACTTTGTTAACATTTCCCTTTGATACTTAATATGATTTTACAAATGTAATTTGTCTCACAACATAATATGGACTGGAAAACATGTAAACTTCCTCCAAATGGATTCAGTTTCTGATTCATCAATTCCTTGATAGTGACTCTTTGTATCACATTTTCTCCGTACTTAATTATGCTGATTCACTTTTTCGATTTTTAATTGAATATTGAATCATTATTTCGACTCTACGTCACTAATGACAAAGCAAGGCTATCATACATTAAAACTATGTAAAATATGGAAGACATTTGGTGGTAGATAGCAAACATTAAATACTTCTTAATTATAAACAACCGAAAAGGTAAACACAAAATGAAAATGCCAACATTTCTGTGTATCCAAACAGAACGTGAGGAAGTATCTTATTTACTGTGAATTCTCTGACTTCCTTGGATTCAAACAAACTACAAAACAAATAATCAAACGAATTATATAAGTTATTGTAATTAATAAAATTTCAAATTGCGTACATTGATGTTTTAAGTGTCATTATTGGCATAATTACGTAGAGTTTAGATTATTAGATCAAAACCACAAGGCAACGCATTAATGAATGTATAATCAGTCTAAACAAATTTGCAAATACGACATACATGTAATTGCATACTTGTACGATAAAGATTTCTCTCACCTTCTAAAAGTAAATCTTGATAATTTTAATTTAAGAAACGAAGAGTATCATTCAAAACGAGATTTAATAAGAAATTAAAATGCTTAATTACGAAGAAAATAGTTGTACCTGACAAGGAGTTTTCGTTTGATGTCGGAGAAAACGGACAACTATTACCATGGTGACAACAAATACAATAATGACCGTAATAGCTCCAAATCCGAAACTAGAAATATAATAGAAACATATTTCAAGTGAATTAAAAAAGAAAACAAAACAAAAACGGTCCAAACGTCAAAAGTAGGGATGCCAACCAGCTCTTTTCCTAAAAATGATATTTGAAATGAAATAAAACAAGAGGCCCAATGGGCCACATCGCTTACGTGAGCAACACTGGCTTTGTATAGGCGTTCAAAGGATATTGTGCCATGTGGCCCCTCGGTAGATTAACCAAAAATGAATATCTGAATTTTCACTTATTTTTGCATATGCTCAATCTTCGACATATTTACCTTTATGGAATACCATTTTTACCGAAAATAAGATCATACGCAATATAAAATAACTAAATTTTCAGATGGTGGTCACGGTTAACTTCCAGTTTCCTTTATTTTAGCCCCCTCCAATCACTTTATAAAACGATTAAAATACATTAGAGCATAAAGGTACATTTTCTCCCTCCACTACATACTAGTTATTGTATTTTTAAAAATTCTATGTGAAAGAAGAAAAGAGTACCTCAATGCACTAGAATGAATGCGCTCAATTCCTCAAATTAAAAACATTGAAAAATTTAATTGGCCTTGTCCAGTATAGACGATTGTCATTTACCAGGCATTTAAAATTCATTTCATATGACGTTTCATATCCTTACTCACTTGACTGAAGAATTAACTTAACTGAAAAATGATGTCACAAATGTTAAAGAGGTATAATTCAAATTAATGCATTGGCAGGCATGTCCCTCTATTGTATCAAGGCCCATCCATTATTTTTATCTTTATTAAAAAACAACAAATGTGTTCAAAAAAGAGGATTTTCCGTTGCAATAATTTTTTTAAGAACAGCGATACTGCTTTTATCCTCAGAATACTTATAATGTGTCAGGACTATGGAAACTGTTTAAAAGGCGTCGTTTTCATTTACTTGTGTTCGAAAAACTATCAAAAATTTGTGTAGATTTTATGCAATTCATCGTTGAAGAAGGGGCACCAGAAAGTAGTTGCAGCATATCATCCTTTTAGCAAGATATTTCTATTGATCAACCAAAATGTCAGCGTCAATCGTAGAATTATAAGCAAGATACATAGCTTGGTTTGAGTCATGTTTTTGTTCACATGAGTTTATTACATTCAACTTAAGATTTTTAAACTTGGTATTTCCTATTCAGCATAGCTGCATTTAAAATATAAACAAACTAAATCATGACCTCAGCTTTGTGTACAAACATATAGTAGCATTGTGCGCAAAGCTCTGTATCTTGCTTATAACTCGAAGCTTAACTCTCAGGTTAGTAAAATTATAGGAATTTGTAAACAATTAAAACAAGAGAAAACTGCACTTAAACAAAGAAAAAACTCAATTTATTTTTCAACATATATACCGGTATACTTTAGTTATATATTTCTAGCAGCGAGAATAATCTCCGTTTAGACTGAAATTGCTGAGCATCTTAATAGAACATGTTGCATTAGTCAACCATTACGTAGAGATCGCGATCGTACCGAATTCCACGCACCAACAAAATTAGACCCCCCCCCCCCCCCCCATGGTGGCCACACCCTACCCCCTGAAATCATGGTTGAACAAATTAGAATGAATCAACATTACATCAGGATGTTTTCACACACGTTACAGTTTTTCTGGCCAATTGGTATTTGAGAAGAATTTTTTTTAAAGATTGTTCACTATGTATTCCTATGTAAAATTAGACCCACCCACTGTAGCTGCACCCTACCCCCGGGATCATGGTTTGAACAAATTTGAATATACACTACATGAGGATGCTTCCAAACAAGTTAAAGCTTTTCTGGCCAACTGGTTTTTGTTAAGAAGATTTTTCTCTATGTACATTACCGATCAGACCCAACCTTACACCAGAGTATGTTGATTATAATTAGTCCCTTTCTAACAGAATGATATTATAGTCGTATCACATTTTGAGCATTGCAGTTTTCAAACAGAACAATTGTTTATGTATGGAATATTTACCTACATCAAACTCTGAACCCCTTGTGAGGCCCATAAATCGTCCAGGGTAGGGGCCAAAGTCAAAAATTTCTAAAGAACCATCTGACTGATTAATTTCTTAGAAGATTTATAAAGAATAAATCTAATCATTGCTATGTAAAATTCTACCCACCCCCTCCCATTGTGACCCCACCTTATCCCTGGGGGTCATGTTTTTCACAACTTTGAAGCTACACTGCATGAGGATGCTTCCACACAATTTTCAGCTTTCCTGGCTAATTAGTTTCTGATTAGATTCTGATCAGATTTTAAGGATTTACTCGTATCATTCGTATGCAGAAATTTGACCCCTATTGGGTCCCACCCTATCCCCAGGGGTCATGATTTTCACAAGTTTGAATGAACACTTTATGAAGATGCTTCTACAAAAGTTTCAGCTCTTCTGTCTGATTTCTTTCTGAGAAGATTTTAAAGATTTACTCTGTTCATTCTTATGTAAAAATTCGACCTCCATTATTGCCCTACCTTCCCCTGGGGATCTTGATTTTCACAAGTTTGAATTTACATTACCTGGTGATGCTTCCACACAAGATTCAGCTTTTCTGGCTGATTAGTTTCTGAATTTTTTTTAAAGATTTACTGTATCCCTGGGGGTCATGGTTTTCACAACTTTAAATCTACACTGCCCGGGGATGCTACAACACATGTTTCAGCTCTTCTGTCTGATAAGTTTCTATGAAGAAGATTTTATAGATTCACTCTATATATTCCGATGTAAAACTTCGATCTCCGATTGTAGCTCCCATACCCCCTGGGGTCACAGTTTTCACAGCTTTAAATTAACACTGAGGATGCTTCCACACATTTTCAGCTTTCCTGGCCACACGGTTCTTGAGAGGAAGATTTTTGAAAATTACTAAAAAAAACCAATTTCAATTATTCCTAATTAACTAATTGAAAAAAGCGTGGCCCTTATTTTTCACAACTTTGAATCCCCTTTTTCTAAGTGTACTTTGTGTCTAAGTATAATTTGCCCAGTAGTTCTTGAGAAGTCGTAAAAATGTGAAAAGTTTGCGGACAGACAGACCGACAAACAGACAAAATGTCATCAGAAAAGCTCACTTGAACTTTCAGCTCAGTTGAGCTAAAACTTTGCAAAATATAGTTATACCTTGTATAAATTATTCCAAATTTGTTTTCAGATAAATATTCCTTAAAATTGTTTTGATATGACGTCTTCAGCTACACACTGCGATTTTATGTGGACATAAAACCGCTCTATTTTAGCATTTAATTTTGAATATTTTGCTATATGTCTATGTAGAGCTCTTCTTTCAGATTAATTTAGTGTAAAAACAGCCATGATTTAATTAAGTGTATGTTACCTTTTTGTAAAAACATAGAGCTCACAAATCTATATACGTACTGTAGAATAAAGCCAGACCAATCCTGATATAAAAAACTCTGTGGATATGTCGTCTGGTATGTGTTTTCGCTTGTTGGATCAGTACTATGTCCAATTTTTTTGCCGTTGATAATACTATGCTGTAAATCTGAAGTCGTGTCGGCCGTGGTAGAGATAAACAATGATGCATCTGAACTAGTCTTATTGTTGCTGTCTTTACTTTGTGTTAAAGGTGCTGTTATATCAGACGCTGTATTCACTTTTGTTTCGATTTTGAAACATTCCGGATCTAGAGGGAAATTGTAGATGAAACGCATGCAAGACATTTTTTATGATTTATGTTTAGTATTATAATGCGTTTTATGAATATCATCTCGTCAAGACTCCTCGTCATTCTACAAAATACGTTTTCTTTTATTTGTTGTCTGTTCCATTGACAAACATCATTACACACTATGCATTTCAATCTTTTTAAAAAAGTAAAATGCTTGTGCACTTGTTCTAAGGTATTTTTTAACATAAAGAATCTCTCAATTAGAAAAAAATTCATATAGGTTATTTTTAACAAGTAGCAATACTATATGGCTTACATTGAAATACGTTGGTAGATTTATACATTATCGGACAGGTTTTGCATCGAGCATTTATATTGCGTTGTATTACATTTCCAACTCCGTTATATTCGACACAAAAGTGTCCTGAAAAAAGTAAAAATGTGTATTAAATTACCTTTTTTCCAAAGATTTATTTGAAATATACACGTCCTCAAAACAAGTATTTTTAAATAGAAAAATACACGAACACCATAAATACCCAGTATTAATTTTTTCGTGGCACAAACTTCAATCAGTCTAATCTTATAAGGGTCCATGACGCAATGGTACTCAAAATTAGTACAAGTGGTTGAGATGCTTTGGCAGTTTAGTCTTTTAGCCGCCTCGGTCCACTTCTCGGCTGATTGAGGACATGAATTCACATAATGTACAGTTGCGTTGGACTCTGGACATTGACTTGTAAGTCCAAAGTTCTGTGGAAAAGATGCGAAAGTGTTTTTTTTTTCTCCAAGGTGTTATAAAGATTATAACTATCCAAATTTGTAATAAAGATTGTTGTAAGATTAAGATGTCTGATTTTTTTTTCAGTAATAGGATATCAAAATAGCTAAACTAACTTTTAACATTAAACCTGTTTTATTTTTTGCCCCTTTAACTGGTAGAAAGTACAGTGTATTGATAAAAAAGCATTTATTATCATTTTTAAATCGGGATTTCCATTTCCAAAGAAGACTCGATTGTTTTTATTTGATAATAATACATACAGGACCACCCGTTTAAACAAAATTTCGTTTTAGTATAATTATCTTTTAGCAATAACCCCCTCTCTCTCTCTCTCTCTCTCTCTCTCTCTCTCTCTCTCTCTCTATGCAATTCGTCAGCTATGTATCTATTATATTAGAATCTCACCATAGTAAGTAAAAAAACATCACATCTGTTGATGAGGAAAATCCAAAATTGTACTTGAGCATTCATGTTTCCAGAAAAACGGCCTGAATTTAAAGAAAAAATTCATATTATAAGTACAGTTTGATAAGTGGACATTAACCCGCACCGTACCCTCAAGGGTTAATATTTTCACAACTTAAAATTTACAATACCTTGGGATGCTTTTATATAAGTTTCAGATTTCCCGGCTGTTTAGTTTAGAAGATTTTTAAGGATTCACTCAATATATTTAACTCCCTACCACAGCCTATCCCCGGGGGTCATAGTTTTCACAACTTTGAATCAAGACTACATGAAGATGATTTTACATAAGTTTCAGCTTTTCTGGCTGATAAATTTCCTAGAAGATTTTTAAAAACTTACTCCATATATTCCTTTGCAAAAATTTGACCCCCATTGTGGCCCACCCTACCTCCGGCACGAGGAACATAATTTTCTCAACTTTGAATCGAGACTCTTTGAGGATACTTCCACACGATATTCAGTTCTTATGGCAAATTAGTTTATGAGAAGAAGATTTTTAAAGGTAAAATTCGATATATTCCTTTGAAAAATTTCGACCCCCCCCCCCCCAGATTGTTGCTCCATCCTACCCTCAGGGGTCATGATTCTCACAACTTTAAATCAAGGTGTCCAAGTAGCGTAGTGGACAATGCACTCGCTTTTCACCGCTGCGACTCGAGTTCAATCCCCGTGATCGACAGTGTTTGTATGTGAGAGGGTATGGAGATAGCCCGCTTGGACACGTGGGTTCTCTCCGGGTACTCCGGCTTCTTCCCACACCAATGACCCCCTCGCGCTAACATCGGTGCCAACGAGATATATTAATATAAGTTGTAGAACTTGTTTATCAATCGTTGTAAAATAAATAAAGTTCAGTTTAAACTTTGAATTTACACTACCTAGGAATGCTTTTACATAAGTTTCAGCTTTCCTAGCTGTTTAGTTTCTGAGAAGAAGATTTTTAAATATTTTACTCAGTATATTCCTATGTAAAAGTTCAATTCCCTATTGTAGTCTACACTCAGGGGTCATGATTTTCACAACCTTGAATCTAACCTACCCGAGGATGCTTCCACACAAGTTTTAGTTTATCTGGTCCTTGAGAAGATTTTTGGAAATTTCTCCAAAATTTTCAATCATCCTTATTTAACTCCCCTTGAAAAAGGGCTTGACCCTTAATTTTCACAACTTTGAGTCCTATTTTATCTGAGGGTGCATTGTGCCAAGTTTGGTTGAAATTGGCCCAGTAGTTCTGGAGAAGATGTTGAAAATGTGAAAAGTTTACAGACAGAAAGACGGACAGTCTAACGGACGATAGATAAAATGTAATCAGAAAAGCTCACGTGCACAGTGAGCTAAAAAGTGTAATCACAAAAAGCATCCCTGCTTATTACCAGTATCAATGGGTATCAAAATTATCAGATTTTAAAGTAAATTAGGAAAAATATAAATTTTACATTTCTAGAGAACGTTTGTATTGATATTTCGTGCTATTTGCCCATATTGAATAGTCACCAAAACTCTTCTTAGACAATATTCAATTTCCCTTGCGTTTGCTCTCTGAACTCTTAAGGCTTTAATTGAGTCAAGCGGACAATAAAGTTGCGACTTTACGAATTGCAGATATAAATGGGAATTTAACAAGAGAACTGGCTATATATACGTGTAAATTACATTCAAAGGGAAATAATGAATAAAGGTGCACCTGTCTTAAGTCCTATATTAACAGAATACGATGTTTTACTTTCAAAACCACCTTTTTAAAAATGAATATTACACCTAACATTTGTTTTTATATTATTAAAAATATGAAAGACCTTCTCTTGGAAAAAGTAGTAACATATTCAATAAATACGGACATCTAATTGGGCTAGCCCGTCCTTTTTTTCTTTTGGAAAAGGAAAAAGTCATTAAAATACATATAGAAAGGTTTTAGGATAATTTTAAAATCAATTATGGTTTTTTTTTTGCTTGACGAGATTTTTGGTGGATCTGACCCTTAGCCTATGACGGCCTCACTTAGAGCAAAAAAGTTTTTCTAAGCTCATTAGACTGGATATTGACATATAATGATGCACAAGATTACAATAACACACAAGGAGATTCATATTTACATGTAATGAGATACCGTAAATCTGGAAATTTTTACCGTAAATAAATTTTTAGTAAATTTGCGCGTGCACTGCATTCGCAAATTTTGTTTCCTAAAAATTATTTAACAAAAAAAAGGTATATAAAAATTTTGCCTAAGGCTGGTCTATACTCCATATCACAGATTATATAAACAGGTGTCCGTATGTAGTAGTCATTAAAAAAACCTATTTATATAGCCAGGTAATTACCCTTTATAACCAGCGTGTAAAGAAGGGCTTCATTCACAATCGGTACAATCGATCGACCCCCGTGTCTATCTTAAAATGCGTGATTTATTTATACATGTGATATATACCGGCGTAACGCTAAATGTAGTGGTGTTTTTTACCCCATTCACAGTGTACCGGCCGGGAACATTAAAACGAAATATGAAAGTTTGTACAGTGTTTTGAATGTCTCGCTAAATGCAGCCATTTTCATCTCATTCTCGCTCGATCGACACAGGAAAAAATCACATGTGTTTGACGCGTGGCCATACGATACTTGGGTAGTGTATGCAAAATGTCGCGTGTAAAGGTGTGAACTGCTAATTGGGGTAATTATCTCGCTATAAATACCCCTGTAGGTAGTTTTGTTGCATTTTCTGCGGTTATTTAGCATTGCTAATATATATATATTGGAATTTGAACAAAATAAAAATTGAAGACATCAACTCTTACTTCATACTATATGAAGTTTGTAGACATATACGATTCGTTAGAAAATTAGAGGCAGTAATAATATACGATATGCGAAGGTTATCAAACACTGTGCATGTCAGTCTTTGTGACATTAAATATTTGAATGAATTGACATGTACCTGCCCAAAGTGAAGGATACAGATATATATATATACAGAAAAGGGAACTTCACTATATTGGATCTCCACCGGGGCTTGAACTCACGTACTATGGAACCCACTCTCCTCGCAGTGTGGATGTATATATATATATATATATATATATATATATATATATATATATATATATATATATATATATATATATATATACTCACAAATCTTCATAGGTATAATCTAAATATGGAAACTTTTCTATGGTTTAATCCTGAAAGATTTTGTTACAAATGGTGAGGAAAACTTGTTTATATAATTTTGATCCTTAAAGAAAAAGGGAAATGTGATAGTGTACACTTCATGTACACCTGCAGCTTAAACAAATATACGTTTATATTAAAATAATAGACTCGAATTTTTGGTCTTTAATACCGAGAAATCGGAAGAGTACAGTCTTTTGTTTTATATATTTTAAACATCATTGGTCCTTGAAGATTACCAATTAGTTTTATTTTTTTTTTCTAAATCAAGCTTCGCTCATTAATAATCAACGAAAATGCCTTTAAAAAATCCGGGAATTATCTGGATTTTTTTTAATTTTTGATCTTGCGCATGTGCATTACATTCACGTTTAATCACGAGAGGCTCTTTAGTTTATGTCTCCACAATATCACATTTGCATGGATAAACTCAAATACATGTAAATTTTCATTGAGATTTTGTCATATATTTTGTTCATTAAAGGAAATACGGGATATAACTCTAATATAAAAAATCCCGAGAGTTTCGAATGTCAACATGGTGTGTAAAATCGAAGCGAGTAAAAAAAGGATGGTTAATATGTGATGAATTTTTCATTAAAATGAATTAAATTTTTAGATGATAGATATTGACAGCCTCTAAATGGGTTGTTATGAATAATTAAACATTTATTTTCAATGCAGTTTCATTAATTTTCTCTAAAATCGTTTCGGAGCGATTCTGCAATTGTTTGCTACATTACAATTAATGGGAGGCATTTTAACTGAAGATCCATATGGCAAAGATGGGGTGCAGACCAAATCAACGACTGGCACAAAACACAGTGCAACGTGGTGAGACGGAGGAGGAGGTGGTCCAGGACTCAGCCCAAAGTGACCACAGTGTCCAAGTGCCAGACAGCGAGAAGTCGACCAGCAGGTTCAAGAAGATCACAGCCAGGCGATGCCAGAGCCCAGCCTTGATACACTATCTTGAGAACGGAAGCAGAAAATCAGATCGTCACCTAACAACAACAAAGCAGATTGGGAACAATTTGATTTTAATGTAGATTCGATCCTGAACACATCATTGGCTGGAGGAATAGACAAATGGTAACAATTTGATTTTGATGTAAATTCAATCCTGAACACATCATTGGCTGGAGGAATAGACTAAAAGGTGGAGGCCATGGCCACAATAATGTACAATGTGGGAAAGGAGAGATTCGGTTTGGAAGAGATCCGGCAGAAACAGCAGCAATCAACTGGGCACAGAAATAGACAACAACAGGAAAGAGCATCGATAAGGAGATATTTGAGGCAGTTGTCAAAATTATACAGAGTCGCATCCGAAGAGGAAAGAGCAGCATTGGCGGAGCTAAGACAAGGCAAAAGAGAACGACTGAAGATACTGAACAGGGCAGATAGGAGCAGGAAGAGAAGGAAAGAAAGGGCCAGAGCAAGAGCAAGGCAAGGTTTACAGCAAACCCATTTCAATTCACATGTTAGGAAAGAAAAGCTCAGGAAAGCTGCTGGCTGAGAAAGCAGAAGTGGAAAAACATCTAAAAGAAGTCCACAATGATGAGAAGAGGGATGAAGAATTGCCTGAGCAACCCAAATTTATGAAAATAAGTGAACCAGAACTTATCTTCGATAAAAGCGAATCAAAGCGAACCTACGTTTAAAGAGGTGAGAGATGTCATCCGGAAAGCAAAAGCAGCATCAGCGCCAGGACCAAATGGTATTCCATATTAAGTTTATAAGAAGTGCCCAAGGCTGACAAGACGTTTATGGAAACATATCCGGGTTATTTGGAGAAGAGGTCGTCCGGCAGACAGCTGGAATCAAGCAGAGGGCTGCTACATCCCCAAGGAGGAGAATTCCAAGACCCTGTCGCAACTATATCACTCTTGAACGTAGAAGGGAAGATTTTGCTCTCAGTAATGGCTAACTGCATGACAAGATACATGTTGGACAACAACTATGTGGACATAGCAGTGCAGAAAGGGGGAGTCCCAGGTGTATCAGGCTGAATTTAGCACAGAAATGTTTTCACGCAGATCATTAGGGAGGTCAGAGAAGGAAAAGAGGAGTTACCTGTTAATTGGTTAGATCTTGCCAATGGATCGATGCCACACAAACTTGTGCAGCTAACCTTGGAGAGGTATCATATTCCTGTAAAAAAAAAACCTATTAGAGGAATATTTCAACAGACTGGAGTTGATATTTTCCATTGAAGATTACACAACCTCATGGCAACGACTAAAAGTTGGCATAGGCACTGGCTGTACTATGTCAGTCATACTATTGTATGGTGAAATCAGCAGAAAAAATGAGAAGAGGTCCATGGATGAGAGCAGGCATACGTCAAGCTTTAGTACGTGCATTCATGGCTGATATTACAATCAGTACTAAGACCGCAATTGAAGCAAGATGGACACTCAAAGAAATAGAAGAGCTTATCAGTAAGGCTAGGATGAAAATCAAACCATCAAAGTCTAGAAGCCTGGCACTGAAGGAAGGAAGGGTGACAAACTTCGACTTGGACAGGAGATAATTCCATCAGTCTCAGAAAAGCCAGTGAAATGCTTGGGGAAGTATTTTGATGACACAATGAGGGACACATAGAACACAACCAACACTGTAGAACAACTACTACAGTGATGGATGCAATAGACAAAAGTGGACTGCCAGGAAAATACAAAACCTGGATATACCAGCATGGAGTACTCCCTCGGATTTTGTGGCTTTGCAGGTGTACAATGTACCAATGTCCCGCGCGGCTATGATAAGGCTGCCCGATTTATTTCACAGCAATATGTAGAAAGTCACTTGTCTCTACTTTATAAGATATGATGTCATAGTTAACTCTGACGTCACGATCTGCATTCCTTTCGATCGTTCTTAGGGAATGTATCTTAACGTAATAAGTGATATTCATTGTGCATAATAAAACCGCTTCATTCCTTTACATAGACACTCTAGTAAATACTAGTGATACTTAATTCAATATCACCGATATGGATTATAAAGAAAATCAACAGTTTTAAAGCTTCGTCATAGGTAAATAACTATTCATAAATTAATGGTTTTGAGACTCCCCCTGCTACGTGTAATCTAATTAATATGGTGATATGTATATGCATATAAAAAATGGCTTGGCGCAAGTGAAAGATAAATACAATCTTAGTATATTTCACGTGAAATCGGGAGAGAAAATAAGTACAAATGTGAATCTTGCTTGGGGAAATTACCGATTGACCCAATTTTGTGTAAATTGAGCCTAAAAGGTAAAAATGTGCCTAATTTCGATGGCGGTGCGAAATGTTTTGACAATATTTCAAATAGACGAAATATTTATATGAACCTCCAAAATACATTACTTATCAAAGGATTTTTCATAAAAACATTTTTGATTCAATGTCATTATTCACTTACGCCGATGCGATTTTTATAGATTATAAAGTAATGTTATTAAGTTAAATTATGTTAGAAAACAACCGTCACGTGCTTAAGAAAAATATATGACCTCACAAAAATACATCAAATAGAGTGTTGGATGTCACTGTTAATTTATGTAATAAAAGTTTAAAGAAACTCGGTTAAAGTATTTTTCGATAACTAAAATAGTATCATTTTTCGATATATATTTAGCTTCGGACAGCTTTAACATAGCTGCGCGGGTAGAGGCTATGAAGCGCCTGACTACAAAATTCCTTTGCCGATGGCTAGCAATACCACAGTGCTTTAGTAGCATGGGACTCTACAGTGTAGGGACTAAACTACAATTACCGCTATCATCTCTTGTCGAAGAATACAAGGTCACCAAAGTGCGATAACATCTAACACTTAGAGACAGTTAAGATGAGAAGGTGCGCGGAGCCAGGTTGAATCTAGAAGCAGGCAGGAAGTGGTTTGTTCAAGACACGGTCCGGGAAGCAGAGTTACGCCTGAAGCAAGCAGACATTGTGGGAAATGAAGCAGTCGGAAGACTGGGCCTGGGAACAATTTCATCAACCAAATGGGGAACAGCATGCAAAGGAGTGCAAAGGAAGCTAGTGCAAAAGGAAGTCCGGGTGACGGAGGAAGCTTCAAGAATGCTTAAAGCAGTAGGCATAAAGCAACAAGGAAGGTGGGTGATTTGGGAAGCAGTAAGGCAGAGGAAAGTGACCTGGAATGACATATGGTCGATGAAGCCAAACAGATTCCAGTTATTCCTAAAATCAGTATATAACGTGCTACCATGCCCAACAAATTTGGCAGTATAGGGCTTATCTAATAACCCAAATTGCAAGCTTTATGGAAAAGCAGCAAATTTGGAGCATATGTTGTCATCATGCTCCGTAGCATTGTCTGAAGGCCGGTATACATGGCGGCATGACCAGATATTTCCGGTGCTTGCAGACTCTCTTGAAAAAGCCAGGAAGAGACCACCACCAAAGGACAAGCAGCTAAAGTTCATCAACTTCGTAAGAGCAGGAGAGAGGGAGATGATCTCGGCAGCACAAGGGAGGGTAGAGGACTTCAAGGCACGGCAGGAGACTGGCAAATGCTAGCTGACCTGAAGACCAGAATGCTATTACCAACGGAGGCAGCATCCACCAACAAGCGACCTGACGTAGTGATCTGGTCTTCGACAAGTAGGCAAGTAATTATAGTGGAGCTGACAGTTCCTTGGGAGGAGAGAATGGAAGACAATATGAGCGGAAAATGGGAAAATATCAGGAGCTTGTGGCAGATTGTCAGGAGAGAGGGTGGAGAGTATGGTGTTTCCTAGTGGAGGTTGGCGTGCGGGGCTTTTTTGGACAATCCTTGTGGCGAGCCCTGAGAGTCATCGGAGTTATTGGGTTGGAAAGAAGATAGCTCAGCTGGATGGTCTCGGGCTGGGAGCTGATCATACCAGTCGGCGCACCTCTGGAGGTTGTAGTGGACAGCGCCGAAACAACCGAGGAAGGAAGATCCACCTGCCACCTGACAACAGGATCATCACGCATCTTTATGGATTATTCTAACTAATTTAAGGAGAGTGTAATGAAATTAAAAGCATTATTGTAGGCTTGAAGATTGGTTATTTAAATATCAACAATACGGTGTGTTGATGTATCTATTTCGTAAATGTCCGATATCAAATGCAATGTCAACCCGTGCTCGCACGGGTCAAAGTCTAGTTTATTCTTAAGATTTATCAATGTACGAACAAAGACAAAGAAAAAAAGTCAATAAAATTCTTCAGCAGTTGTCTTTTAAATCAAATTTAAACATCTCTCTAGATCTATTCATGTTACAAAATGCACTGTATATTTTATCAGAGAAGATGGTGTGCAAGCAATACACAAAATCTAAAATTCTTCCTTTCATGAAAATTTACAGATTACATGGTAAATAAATATAAAAATCAAAAATCGATTTGTACATATTGTCTACAAAGAGGATGACTGTTACAATTCAAAATCGTTCTCAAATGTTGTTATTAATCTAATGATCAAATCATTTACAAAGAAAATTCTAAATTATCTACTGGTTGCTCAAATCTATTGATAACTGCTGTCATATTTAAACAAATAACTATACGATTTCTGACTTGAATCAAAGACTATTTACGCAGCACAGTTAAGGCTGTCAATAAACTCCGTTCAGACAAAAAGTACGGGAAATGTGCATTATGACATCACAGTATATTACAAACCTCGAAAGTACTTATTAATCTATTTATTAGTAAAATTAAGTTATACTAATCTTTTAATTAAAAACAACAAATGCTATTACTTACAATTTTGATGTCCGTTATATCGTACACACTGAAAAAAAAAGCGAGATGTCGTTCTCGCTGTACTACAAAATATGACGTCATATGCTTCAAAATGACGCATGAAGATAAATCATTGAAGGCAATCGTGCAGTTTTATAGCGAAGAAAAATAAATGTCATACATTAACGGAAAAGTATAAATGAATATTTTGTTTAAAATTATTATTAGTAGAATGCTACCTATATAGTCTTATTTTCATTTTGTTAAAAGTATGCATCGTATAAAGAAGCCACCTCGGTTTTGTATAAAATATCGTATATCTAAAATCTGAGTACCTAAATAAATCACTTAATTGCAAGGGCATACACTTACCTGATCCCGACAAACTTTTACATGTAAATTTGAAATATGCTATGTAACTTAAAAACTTCTACGATCCTTGTAAAATCTTACAAATTAATTATTTTTTAATGAAATTAACCCTATGACCTTCAAAATTATTCAACATATGCATTATAAATTACGGTTTCTACTAACAAATATTCTTATCTTAAAAAGTTCGCACCATTTTTCAAAATCTACGATATAACATCAAGTTATTTCATAATTAAGTTGTGAATTTTGACATGATTATGCCCTTGCAATATTGAATTTTTTAAATGACCTCAAAACCACAAATACATCTGCTTGTACCATGCGACTGCCATATCACGTGACCACTATGAACATAAAATATTGTACTGTTATATATATATTTTAGAAATATATTGCATTTGAGTGACTGTTATTGATTTTAAAAAGGACATGCCAGTTTAACTAATGTATACGTGTTTTCATCACAAAAATTTGCCCATATTTTTATTGACTGCCTTAACTGTACTGCGTATACGTTGACTTAACAAATAGTCGCAAAAACAAAAGCAAAAAGGGGAAGATCGGAAAGCAGATTAACATGAAAAACATAAGAAACTGTAGTCCGGAAAAAAGGGCTGAACCTTTGACAGCCGAACGTCCGCTCGATATTTTAATCATTTCAAAAGCAGATTTATTTCTACGGAAAACCAGACTAAAAATGCAGTTTTTCATTTACAACATGTATACAAAGTTTCATCAGCGCTAATTCGTTTTTGTTTTTCACTCTACCATATATTCCTCGGTCCATAAATATTTCAAAACAAGGTAATCATCAAATAATTTAAAATCAGGTCCCAAACATGTTTACAAGGTCTAATAAGTTAAAATTAATATGAAATGAATATACCTTCAGTTTAGTCTTACCTGCCTTTTCAATGATTTTGCCAACAACTATGCAAGCTCCGAGTTTTGTAATTCAGTTCACCTCAGAACGTGTGGTCCTTTTAAAATTTTATTGTGGAACAGTAAACACAGTGGTCCTTTTTTCCATTCACTGTGGAACAGTAAACACAGTGGTCCTTTTAAACTTTTACTGTGTAACAGTAAACACATCATGCGGGGCCAATGATGATACATTCGATTAAATCCCAGTCTCATTATTAGTCGCATTTGTTTTCGATACCCGAATCACGGGCCTTTTGGTCTTGTTCTTACCTCTTATTTACACAAAAATTGTTGTCATTTACTCTATGTGACAATACATATTTGAATAAGCAACAGACTTTTAGCTACAAATGGCTTAATGAAAAGAAGAAGATTCGATTATTATAACACCGTCAATCATGTCCCTTTAAGCAATTAAATGCAACCGTTTTGACTGTCTCTTACAGATTGGATGTCATATTAGAATTTAAAAGTCTTTTGATGAAACGAAACGTTGTTAAAGAGCTTATTGAATTGTACCTGTCGCTTTAATGTTTTATCTTTTGTAAAAGCAAGAGCTGTCAAAACTACGACATAAAAAGAGGTCAATAGGCCTAAACAGTCACCTCAGTACCATAGCTTATTGGAAAAAATTGTAAAGGAGTCTTATAAATACATTTAATTGAGCTTCCTCCCTGCCTGAATTCTTTTGGAAGGGACTTTTAATCCTATAGTTTAGCAAAAGACCTATCAATCGTATTAGAGTGTATGATCTACTAATGAAAAGGTGCACAACTTTCATACTATTTTGATCATACAACTTCTTAGCTACAATATATTGAAAGATAAATTACTAAATATGAAAAAGCGAAGGAAGATATTTCCATTTTGAAAAATTCTTTCACAATATCATATTGATAACTTTGATGGACAGCTTTATTAAGGTCTTCCGTTTCCAACAGAGGACCTTATTGTTTTTGTTCGGTTTCTTTTTCCCTATTATTATTAAGGTATTCCGTTTCCAACGTTTCCTTATTGTTATTGCTTTGTTTCTTTTTCCCTATTATAATCCTTGGGGTTTTTTTCTTACGCATTTTTGTGCAAGCGATTTCTCAGAGCTGGCTCAATCGATTTTCACGAAACTATTAGATCCGGTAGATGTTCATTCGAACTAAAAACATTTGTTTTTTATTTTGATGAAGTCTCTTCTGTTTTTGAGTTTTTACGTTTAAGCGATTTTAAAGGGTCAGCTTGTCCTGGTTACTCCTCCTAAACCATAAAAGATTTTATAAACAAATAAATTTTATGTAAGCGATTTCTCGAAAACTACTCGAGCAATTTACACGAATCTTTCAGATTTGATAGATAGTGATCTTAACCTTTTTTTGAACATTATTGACAGTAACGCTATATGGAAATATTGCCCCCCCCCCCCATCCCTACAACCTGAACCCTTGACCCAGGGGCCATAAATTTCACAATTTAGAAGAGGAGTTTGAGGACATCATAACTACATTCAGTGTTGTCCCCACATGTGTAGGAGTAAAAAAGAAGATTTTCTAAGATTTAATACATTAATTAAATCACTATATTGCTTAATTATCCCCACCCTAGGGCCTAAAGTCCTGTCCAAGGGGTCATGAATTTCACAATTTAGATACATCTAGAGGAGTCCGTGGGCATTTTAAACATGCACTTGGTTTAATTTAAATATATATGGGAGTTTAGAAGAATTCCTAAGATATATTACATTTTCACTATATGGCCAAAGTGACCCCCCCCTATAGCCTGAACCCCGGACCCAGAAGAGACTTCATCAAAATAAAAATGAACCCCGGACCCAGAGGCCATGAATTTCATAATTTTGGCAGAAGGCTTCATGGATATCATAACCATGTATTCAGTTTATTCCTTGCATGTGTAGGAAATAAATTATCATCGATCATAAATACGAGATATTTTTCAAAATTATTAACAATTAAACCTTTGATGAAAAGTAACGAAAGTGGGACTTGTTTACTGATACTTGCTGACTTAAATAGAATTGTACAGATGGTACAGTAGGATCTGCCCGATAAAGTCCTGTCTCATATTTTCTAATTTCATTTATTATTAAAATTGTATTTCCATACACGTGTTGACCCGATCTTAATTAGACTCACATATATATATTGATAGGATAAATACCTTGAATCTGAAACCTAATCCGTAGTTCATCGTTATGAAGCTACACAGCGATTCTAAACTCTATTCGAATTCGCCAAACCATAATGCTTTAAATTGCTACAAAACCAAGTGTAAACAGAATGACTGATAAAACTGTAGTAAAGACAATAGTCCCCCTCTTTTCGGTCTCATCTGTAGGGAAAAATACTTTAAACAGTGAACTTTATATAGTACCACCTGCTGATGCAACGTCTAATTCCATTTACATACTGTGGAATCATTAGATTTTGTGGGGGCCAATTTTCGTGGATTGCTTAAATTTTACAGGTTCGTGGGGATGTAATTTCGTGTATTCTCTTAAACATACAAAGGAAATATGACTTTATTACCATAATTTATTAATTCGTGGAGGATGTTAATTCGTGGACGAGAGGTACCCACGAATTCCACGAAAATTGAGCCACCACGAAATCTAATGATTCCACAGTATGTGATCCCTCGAAAGGCAAAATATTTTTGAAATTTTCGTGATACGCGGTATTGTTATAAATTTTAACAGATTTCACATGCACCCAGCTTTAATTTATTTCTTCTCTAAATGGTATTTCAGTGGTTTTGTATTTAAAAAAACCCACTGAGTCTGATAAAGGAATAGACCATTTTAGGCGGATGGTAGCTGGGTAATAATAAACAATTAAAATTCGATACCGATTTTTTTAAGATGAGAAGCATTATTCACCCCTTGGTTTTTGAGACCGGCGATTGTTTTGATGTTACGCCTTTTAGTGAAATAGGCTCCTGTTTAGTATTTTGCTTTGGGTTTTTTGATTCAGAACACTGATCGTTATTGCCTAACTTCATCAATAATAACCAAAGTTTATAAATCTCACCACAAAGCAACACGAAGTCAACTTGCTACCCGCAAATCTTAAAAGATGATTTTAGTCAAGGTAACGGATACACTCAAATCAGTTATTTCATGCTTTTTTCTTAAAATGCTAAATCTATTTTCCTAAAAGACATTGTCAGGTTAAGTCTCTGGTTCATTTGATGCCTTTGCCATTTTGTTAAACGTTTTCTGTTTTTGGAATATCTCTTCGTTTCTGCTCTCTATCATACTTTCAAAATGTCATTTTTTATTCGGTACCTTTAAAAATATCACACATATTCAAAAGAACACTATTTATTGCGCGCAGCAACTTGAGTATGGATAGTTATTGTGAAATAAGTGTAAAGATATGTCCTCTCTCATTTATAATGATCGTAAAATATCTGCATGGTCACGATTTTGGTAAACATTTATTCTCCGATTTAAATGTTTACAATGCTTCAAAAAGACATTTCTAGTAGGCAACCACATTTTCTTGCGTTATAAGGATGTTACAGAGCTTAAAATTGTTTGCTATGTAAACAAAGCTTTTCTTTGCATTTTGAATATTAAAGTAAGAATTTCAGTGTTAGACCTAACATGAATGTGTTAAACGTTAGGAACTTACATGCAAATCAGCTTGAATTTTTTTCTGGTATATTTAGCCTATGTAAACAAAAACCGGGCACGAGCATCGTTATAACATGACAAAAAAATTGTGTGCCCTTATTTAAATTATATTGCTTTTGAACACGCTATCTAGTTTATCCCTTAGACATTTAATACAGTGTTTCCCCACAACATTTTTAAAGATAAAATTAAGTCTCACGCTTAAAATCCAATAAACGTGTATAGAAATACAATTTTCAGGCATTCCTGAGAGTATGGGATATGCAACATATATTCCGGTCCGACATCTCCCAAATTTAATGCTATTGTCGTAATTTAGGTCTGGAGAAAAATCGGTTAAAGTTTTCTTTTAAAGGGACGCGTCAAATAAATATGGGTAAATTAAACTTATCATCATTAGGTCTCATTGGGTCCACTTGAGTTCATTTGGCGTAGCACTAATCCGATCATAAATACGTGATATTTTCCAAAATCATTAACAATTAAATTTTTGATAAAAAGTAACGAAAGTGAGACTTGTTTACTGATACTTGCTGACTTAAATAGAATTGTACAGATGGTACAGTAGGATCTGCCCGATAAAGTCCTGTCTCATATTTTCTAATTTCATTTTTTAGAACACTAATCAAGTGTTGACCCGATCTTAATAAGACTCACATATATAAGTTGATAAATACCTTGAAATTGAAACCGTATCCGTAGTTCATCATTATATTAAAAAAAAAACGGGCACGAGCATTGTTAACATGACAAAACACCGTTAGCCCTGTGTCTTGCTTATATTTCTACGACTGACTCGAACATTTTATTTGATCATTAGAAATGCATTCCATGATAAAAACATAAAAATAGAATTTGACCAAATCCTGACCATGGCCCTTTAAAGTCATTGGTTCGAGCAATATGTATTAATAAACAAAATATTAGTTATAAAAAAGTTTATGTTGTTTTGTTAATCAATACCTAAGGCAAGAATTTTTTTTATTATCAAATTAGAAAATGTCTTTTATGTCCGCAGTTCATGTAAGCTTGTAATATATTTAACTATAGGATATGCATGTATGCTCAGTACAGACTAAGGCAATAAATATGAAACTAAGACACGGTGTAATCATTGAAGCTATGCAAAGTTCCTGATACTGTTTTAGAAATGTCCCTTTAAAATTGTATTTATACATGAAATGAAACCGAACCTATGCAGTGTAGTTCTTCTGTATATGGCCGTCTTAAACCTCCACGATATAACTTTGCATTTATACCAAAAAAATTGTATAAAACATTAAAGGCAAATATCCTTTTTTGAACAACGCAATCTTGCTTCAGATATGATACTCTAACGATCCATAAAATAAAATGTTGGTGTAGCATTTCCCCTTAACGCTTTTCAGAATATAAATATCAGCGTATATGCTTTTCATCCTAACAACTATCTCAAAAGTAACAAAAATCACACACATTTTGAGATAAACATTTGCATTGTGTTCAAAAATGAAATAAATCTATTGTATTCATGCTATATTATTATAGAATTTAAATATGTTGGAGACCTGGCATGGAATAAAATTGAACAAAAACATCTTTAAGTGATTCCATGCGTTTTTAATTAATTTGCCTCTGGACAAAATATCAATAAGGGGATTGGCATGCGTGTATAGCTTTAATATCATTTGCTTCAATTAAATTCTGCATTTCTACATGTAATTGTAATAGGACATGCCTCGAATTACTTAAGCATGTACTTTAATTACACTGTAGAAGCAAACATTTTTGGGGGGTTAGAATTTCGTTGTTATCAAACCATTAAAACTTTGGCAATTAACTTCGTCAAATCGAAATCTCTGAGATATACTACGTATCCGGAATACGTGTTCTCATTTATTTTCACTATGTTTTACCGTATTTGTTACCTGAATAGCATATAATTAATTTATTTTATCATTAAAGTAAACTTCTTTTTTGATAAAATATAAGCTCATTTTCAAATGCTGTAAATTTACGGGCTGTCTTTCTTTTTTTCTTTCTTTGTCCATGTATGATACTTTCATGTCAATCTCTTAATATAGAAGAACTATATTGCCATACAAAACATATTCCATGGTACACTCAGATAAACAGTCGCGAAATTCCTGAGGATTAGGCCTTCTTCTTTTTACCACGTAAATTGGAAAAATACATGTTTTGGTATAATTCACATCAAAGTAACCTAGTTTGCAGCCTTAGGCCTTCTTCTTTTTACCACGTAAATTGGAAAAATACATGTTTTGGTATAATTCACATCAAAGTAACCTAGTTTGCAGCCTTAGGAAGGAGACTCACATAAACCAATGTATTGTAATATATTGTTTGAAAACCTTGATATATTCTTCACTAAGTTAAAAAGCGTCATAATTGCTTGTCTGATCTGAACAGGTCTTTTTAATATACACTTGACAAGATAATTTGATATGCGCCCTGTCTCTTTCATGAAATGTATGCATATATTGTTTTGTATATCAGCTGCACATATCGTTTATCAGCTTATTAGCATAGCATGTTAAGTCTTTTAAAAAACTGGCGTGGATTTCCACCAAGTTTATACATTGATAGGATAAATACCTTGAATCTGAAACCTAATCCGTAGTTCATCGTTATGAAGCTACACAGCGATTCTAAATTCTATTCGCCAAACCATAATGCTTTAAATTGCTACAAAACCAAGTGTAAACAGAATGACTGATAAAACTGTAGTAAAGACAATAGTCCCCCTCTTTTCGGTCTCATCTGTAGGGAAAAATACTTTAAACAGTGAACTTTATATAGTACCACCTGCTGATGCAACGTTTAATTCCATTTACATACTGTGGAATCATTAGATTTTGTGGGGGCCAATTTTCGTGGATTGCTTAAATTTTACAGGTTCGTGGGGATGTAATTTCGTGTATTCTCTTAAACATACAAAGGAAATATGACTTTATTACCATAATTTATTAATTCGTGGAGGATGTTAATTCGTGGACGAGAGGTACCCACGAATTCCACGAAAATTGAGCCACCACGAAATCTAATGATTCCACAGTATGTGATCCCTCGAAAGGCAAAATATTTTTGAAATTTTCGTGATACGCGGTATTGTTATAAATTTTAACAGATTTAACATGCACCCAGCTTTAATTTATTTCTTCTCTAAATGGTATTTCAGTGGTTTTGTATTTAAAAAAAAAAACCACTGAGTCTGATAAAGGAATAGACCATTTTAGGCGGATGGTAGCTGGGTAATAATAAACAATTAAAATTCGATACCGATTTTTTTAAGATGAGAAGCAATATTCACCCCTTGGTTTTTGAGACCGGCGATTGTTTTGATGTTACGCCTTTTAGTGAAATAGGCTCCTGTTTAGTATTTTGCTTTGGGTTTTTTGATTCAGAACACTGATCGTTATTGCCTAACTTCATCAATAATAACCAAAGTTTATAAATCTCACCACAAAGCAACACGAAGTCAACTTGCTACCCGCAAATCTTAAAAGATGATTTTAGTCAAGGTAACGGATACACTCAAATCAGTTATTTCATGCTTTTTTCTTAAAATGCTAAATCTATTTTCCTAAAAGACATTGTCAGGTTAAGTCTCTGGTTCATTTGATGCCTTTGCCATTTTGTTAAACGTTTTCTGTTTTTGGAATATCTCTTCGTTTCTGCTCTCTATCATACTTTCAAAATGTCATTTTTTATTCGGTACCTTTAAAAATATCACACATATTCAAAAGAACACTATTTATTGCGCGCAGCAACTTGAGTATGGATAGTTATTGTGAAATAAGTGTAAAGATATGTCCTCTCTCATTTATAATGATCGTAAAATATCTGCATGGTCACGATTTTGGTAAACATTTATTCTCCGATTTAAATGTTTACAATGCTTCAAAAAGACATTTCTAGTAGGCAACCACATTTTCTTGCGTTATAAGGATGTTACAGAGCTTAAAATTGTTTGCTATGTAAACAAAGCTTTTCTTTGCATTTTGAATATTAAAGTAAGAATTTCAGTGTTAGACCTAACATGAATGTGTTAAACGTTAGGAACTTACATGCAAATCAGCTTGAATTTTTTTCTGGTATATTTAGCCTATGTAAACAAAAACCGGGCACGAGCATCGTTATAACATGACAAAAAAATTGTGTGCCCTTATTTAAATTATATTGCTTTTGAACACGCTATCTAGTTTATCCCTTAGACATTTAATACAGTGTTTCCCCACAACATTTTTAAAGATAAAATTAAGTCTCACGCTTAAAATCCAATAAACGTGTATAGAAATACAATTTTCAGGCATTCCTGAGAGTATGGGATATGCAACATATATTCCGGTCCGACATCTCCCAAATTTAATGCTATTGTCGTAATTTAGGTCTGGAGAAAAATCGGTTAAAGTTTTCTTTTAAAGGGACGCGTCAAATAAATATGGGTAAATTAAACTTATCATCATTAGGTCTCATTGGGTCCACTTGAGTTCATTTGGCGTAGCACTAATCCGATCATAAATACGTGATATTTTCCAAAATCATTAACAATTAAATTTTTGATAAAAAGTAACGAAAGTGAGACTTGTTTACTGATACTTGCTGACTTAAATAGAATTGTACAGATGGTACAGTAGGATCTGCCCGATAAAGTCCTGTCTCATATTTTCTAATTTCATTTATTAGAACACTAATCAAGTGTTGACCCGATCTTAATAAGACTCACATATATAAGTTGATAAATACCTTGAAATTGAAACCGTATCCGTAGTTCATCATTATATTAAAAAAAACCGGGCACGAGCATTGTTAACATGACAAAACACCGTGAGCCCTGTGTCTTGCTTATATTTCTACGACTGACTCGAACATTTTATTTGATCATTAGAAATGCATTCCATGATAAAAACATAAAAATAGAATTTGACCAAATCCTGACCATGGCCCTTTAAAGTCATTGGTTCGAGCAATATGTATTAATAAACAAAATATTAGTTATAAAAAAGTTTATGTTGTTTTGTTAATCAATACCTAAGGCAAGAATTTTTTTTATTATCAAATTAGAAAATGTCTTTTATGTCCGCAGTTCATGTAAGCTTGTAATATATTTAACTATAGGATATGCATGTATGCTCAGTACAGACTAAGGCAATAAATATGAAACTAAGACACGGTGTAATCATTGAAGCTATGCAAAGTTCCTGATACTGTTTTAGAAATGTTCCCTTAAAATTTTATTTATACATGAAATGAAACCGAAACTATGCAGTGTAGTTCTTCTGTATATGGCCGTCTTAAACCTCCACGATATAACTTTGCATTTATACCAAAAAAATTGTATAAAACATTAAAGGCAAATATCCTTTTTTGAACAACGCAATCTTGCTTCAGATATGATACTCTAACGATCCATAAAATAAAATGTTGGTGTAGCATTTCCCCTTAACGCTTTTCAGAATATAAATATCAGCGTATATGCTTTTCATCCTAACAACTATCTCAAAAGTAACAAAAATCACACACATTTTGAGATAAACATTTGCATTGTGTTCAAAAATGAAATAAATCTATTGTATTCATGCTATATTATTATAGAATTTAAATATGTTGGAGACCTGGCATGGAATAAAATTGAACAAAAACATCTTTAAGTGATTCCATGCGTTTTTAATTAATTTGCCTCTGGACAAGATATCAATAAGGGGATTGGCATGCGTGTATAGCTTTAATATCATTTGCTTCAATTAAATTCTGCATTTCTACATGTAATTGTAATAGGACATGCCTCGAATTACTTAAGCATGTACTTTAATTACACTGTAGAAGCAAACATTTTTGGGGGGTTAGAATTTCGTTGTTATCAAACCATTAAAACTTTGGCAATTAACTTCGTCAAATCGAAATCTCTGAGATATACTACGTATCCGGAATACGTGTTCTCATTTATTTTCACTATGTTTTACCGTATTTGTTACCTGAATAGCATGTAATTTATTTATTTTATCATTAAAGTAAACTTTCTTATGTTTTTTTGATAAAATATAAGCTCATTTTCAAATGCTGTAAATTTACGGGCTGTCTTTCTTTTTTTCTTTCTTTGTCCATGTATGGTACTTTCATGTCAATCTCTTAATATAGAAGAACTATATTGCCATACAAAACATATTCCATGGTACACTCAGATAAACAGTCGCGAAATTCCTGAGGATTAGGCCTTTTTCTTTTTACCGCGTAAATTGGAAAAATACATATTTTGGTATAATTCACATCAAAGTAACCTAGTTTGCAGCCTTAAGAAGGAGACTCACATAAACCAATGTATTGTAATATATTGTTTGAAAACCTTGATATATTCTTCACTAAGTTAAAAAGCGTCATAATTGCTTGTCTGATCTGAACAGGTCTTTTTAATATACACTTGACAAGATAATTTGATATGCGCCCTGTCACTTTCATGAAATGTATGCATATATTGTTTTGTATATCAGCTGCACATATCGTTTATCAGCTTATCAGCATAGCATGTTAAGATTCAAACAAATATCTTTTTAAAAACTGGCGTGGATTTCCACCAAGTTTTCTTTTCAACATTTGTATTACCGTACAGAGACCAATGTAACTGCAATCAACGATTTTCTCGTGTTGCCTGTTTAACTTAGTGCATTAAAGTTACCCAATTGTTATCTTTTTGACATGCATACAGGGCATCGACAGTTAGTTTAAATCTCTTTTATTTTAATTTTATTTCCAAAAATATTTGTTCTTTTCTAACTTGTGGTCAATTTAAGTACATGTATGATTTAATAAGTTCCACTTTAATGTGACCAAATCATGCTAAAAATGTTTGTTAAAATATGTACCTATATTTATAAAACATAACAAGCTTTTCATGTATTCATCAATACGGTTGTTGATCTTGTAACTTTAATTATTAACACTCGTGTAAGACTACCTATAAAATCTCTGATCCACGATCAGGTTTACAAGCATACGACTATTCTTAGTGTAATTCAAATATTTATTACTTAGAAAAGTGTATGTAAACTTTAACTATTAATAAAGTTCTAGATCTGTTGAAAATAGACTTTGATGTAATGGGAAAGACTCTCATTGTTCTTTAGCATTTATTCATTGATCTAGGTTTTATAGAAACCAAAAAGCATTGTTAGAAAATATGAAATCATTCTTTGAGCGTTGTTAGGTGATAATTAATGTCGGGGTTTGTTAGAATCCAATGAATCCCGAAAGGCTATATGATAGATTTGTTCAATCCCGACCGTATCTGATCACATCTTTATATCATAAGAATGATTCTTATCACTCATTACATTTGAAGCGTTATCACAGACGAAAACACTAGAAAATGAAAATATATTAATACGTTAGTTTAGATGACTATGTATGCGTATTAGTATTGTTATTCTTTTATAAGTTTATGTATGTATCACATAATAAAGAAATTTAGGTTGAGAACGTAGTAAGTTGTAAGAACTTGTGTTCGAATCCTTTGTATATTATATAAATATATACAATTAGATATGTTAAAACCGAAGAAATTGAAAACATCGAAATTGAGACACTATTATTGTTTCTTTACAATTCTATAACATTACAAAAAATCTAGTAACGATTATATATTAACATCCACTAAATATGTCCCCCTCTTGATTTTAATTTATACAATGTCTTGCATGAGCGATAAAGATCGACACAATCTAAAGCTATCGGTGCAAGAATATGCAGATTCTGAAAATTGTCAAAAACTGTTAAAGATGCGGCGTTTTGCTTTCAAAATGTCAACCTAAAATCAAATAGCTACATGTATATTTAATAAGATTTAATTGGTAATTGATTTCTTTTTCTTTGTTGCTTATTTGCGTGGATTTAATTTCCGGATTCAAACTAATTTGAATTGAAAAGGCTGACCTCAGACTTTTAAGTAGACTGTAGTTACATATATTGAAAATGGCTGTTCTTTCGAATTCCAAGTAGTGTTTTAATCAATAATAAAAATGCATTAAGTTATATACTTAAACTTACCTTTGATGAATCATTAAGTAAACGCTTCAAAGGTAAATGTAAAAATAAAACGATATAAACAAAAGCTTTTGTTGGAGCTGCATTCGAGTATGAAGTTAGCTAGCATCGTAGAACAAAAATCATAAAAATCTCATGCAATGCTAGCTTCCATTAAACCCGCATAAAGCACCCAAAGAAAGCATTTTGTTGTTTAAACATTAAACATTTAATACGCATGTTTGTTTACGTGATTTTTAACGCATAAGCATACTATGTCGAAAAAGTGTATGCCTAGTGGGTCCACAGATATGTTAAGAGAGCAAAAACATAATTTTCCTAAATAGTGTTATCATGGAAGACGATTTCAAAGTAAAAGTTTATAATTTAGATTGAACAAGAAAGATGGACAGGTATACAATCGAATGAAAAGGTTTACACACCTTGTACATGTAAATCTAGAATATACATGCGAGTTCGTCTAAGTATAGCTGTTTCTATACAAATAATTAAAATGGATAAGATAAATATCCTTTATGCAGAGAAATTTATTGGGTTTTTTTCTTACAATGTATTACATGTACATATGTAGTACAACTTACCCACATTATGTCGAAGCTAGTGCACATTATGACGTCATAGTATGACTTCATGTTCTATATCACTCACGTTCATAAAACACATTACCAAAACAGCTTCGGCACAATGGCATATTCTATTCAATTGATAATAAATAATGTATAATATAGAGAAGAATATTCTAAAATTTCATAAAATTGCTGCACAAAACTATTGCATTTCTTAATTTGATAAGAATCCTAGGAAACTTACGCTGGACTATTTTATCCTGTTTCAACTAAAAACTTTACAAATAGTAACTTTAGTGTTTATCTTATGTGTGTAGTGCTGAAAGAGGTTGGGTCAGAAAATGATCCAAAATTGGTTAAAACTAAAAACCTATAGAAACATATTTTTTTACAACTGTTTACTTTTAATTTAAAAAAGGCTACAGTATTTGTTACATGTGATTTTTGTTGAACCAAGCAAATTAAAGATATACATATAATCGACATGATTTAATTTTCCACATGTTGTATTCTAATTTTATTCTGATTTAAATCGCATTATGCCATTTCATTTACAGACATCACATAATAACAATCTAATATGATTTAATTCTACCAAGAAGTACGTGGTATAAGATACGCATATCCTGTTAAATCCGAAGAACAGATTTTAAGAATTGTGTTTTTAAAGCAGGATATTTGTTGCCCTCTCTATGATATTTTACTACAAATATAAACTAATCCCGTCGATACATCTCAAAATGAAATGACGATACATGTTGTTGATCATCATAACATTCTTCAGCTCTCAGATTGCGTCAGTTCGCAATGCTATCTAGATGCCTAAAACACCTTTAAGCCAATTCTGAAAATAAAAAAATATTTTGCATTGCATCTTTGTTTGATATTGTACACTCATTAGAAAAGAAACATTTTTAAAAATTGTAAAACAGAGGCAAGTGTTTTTGATATGCAATTGTTTCTTAATATATACCACATAAAAACAGATTCTTATTTTTATTCTTATTAGATTCTTACTTTACGTATATTTTTCTATCAATAAACAAAAAATTAGAAGCTGTTGTGTCGTAAAAATACAGTATCATATATTTAGTCTACTTTTGAGATTTTTAGTTTCTGACATATATGAAAAAAAAATACCTGTACATGCATCTTGGATACTATCAATAGAACAAGTTGACTTGTTCATGAAGCTATTCTAAGACTACGATATCTCTAAGATTAAAAAGTTTCTCGAAGCCGCCCTATCTTTTGAAACCTCTTAAAATCATCTCACCTTTAAGCAATCCCAACGGCTGTCTTATTATTAATAAAATAAACATGTTAATTTTGAACCATCACTTCTTAAAAGAAGAAGCCTGTGCTGATCCGAAAATTTTTATTGGGTTTTATTGGCTTGCCGGGGAGAAAGAGGTAGGGGGTCCGACGTTTTTTTTAGTAACCTTAATAACTAAATACTGCTTAATAAGTTTAAACTGCATCCCCACCGTACCGATCTGTGCATAGTTTATGTAACATTGATAACAAAACTCCTTTTTCTAACCTTCTAGTTTTTTCCTCTTTAAATTTATTATATTATTTTAATCTCAATAAACCTTTTGTAATTTGCTTTTTATCAAATTAAGAACATGCGGCAGATTAAATTTAATCAGAATGCAATAGCAAAATGAATCTACAAATAATGATATTAATTTAATAAAGTCGACGCACTAAAAATATGATGCAACAATGGAATGAACAGATTAATTATGGAAATATTAAATTATGAGAGTATTAACTTGCTTATCTTATAAATGTAACATAAAAGTCTAAAATCACCAAATTCTTAACTTAACTTGTAATATAAAGTTCCATGTATAATAATATTATAATGAGCAATTTGAGGTTTGTACATATAACTATTAAACCAAAAATAGGCATTGCCCAAGAAATCAAAAAAAAAAAAACATGATCATTTCTTATGTAATTAGCAAAATGCGTATCTTAGCAGAACGATAAATTTCCATTCTTCGAGGCCTTTCAATACGTCTGAATTGCATGCGAAAGAATATTTGAAAAAATATAACCGCCGTTAAAAAGAGAAATCGTGCTACGTTCAAAAATGGTCATTTTCTTCGTTACATTTTATACAATAATTATTGTAGTCTCCCTTATATAAAAAAGAGAGATGTAAGAAAATCATTGATCAGCCCAAAAGACTGTACTTTATCCAATGATGAAAATTTGTGTAGACGTATATATTTACACATTTAAATTTGTATGACTGTATCAAATTTGTTCATTTTGGTTTTGTTTTGTTTTGTTTTGGGCTTTTTTTTGGTTATTTTTGTGAAAGAGGTACAGGTAAGAGAGAGAGAGAGAGAGAGAGAGAGAGAGAGAGAGAGAGAGAGAGAGAGAGAGAGAGAGAGAGAAAAATTAAAAATTGAAAATTAAAAAGACAGTACGGCGCATCTTATCAAAAAAATTTTCGAGCGGGTTCGGTATTTTTGTACGACTTATGAATGTATAAACTTTCAGAAAATTACAAAGTTCTCCATGCAATAAATCTAATTATTTCATTAAAATTAATAATTACGAATAACCTATCACATACATACATCGCAACGTGTTCGTGGTTCAGCCTTCTATACTATTACGCATGCGTATTTACTGTAAACAAAACACATGCAGGGCTCGCTAAGAATCACCTGGACAGGTTTGTTGATAAAAATATGTCTTTTCTACTTCTCATAGGTAATAACTGTTCAAAGTTTTTAAAATAACCACAATTATTATTCTGTAAGCATGTATTTTTCGTGTTTATCATATGAGTTGCTAAATCAGATTTATTTTTATAAATGGGGCCCCTTGAGGGGTTATTTGACATATTTATGTCTATTCTATTAAAATGAACCTAAATTGGTACACCATTTATAAATTATCGAGTAAGTAGGGATGTGTTTCATTTAGGGAATCGCTTTAACCTCGTTTTCCATGATGACCGTATAGTGGGAAAGATCTTCTAGTTTTCAGCACATGTCAATTACTGTCAATCAAAGTCCACGTGGTACAAATAAACGATATAAGATTATTCAGGTTTGTAGGTCCCTTGAATTTCCGGAAGCTCATAATTACGTTAATTAGGTATGTGAAAGGGGTTTTCATGTATTTCAACTATTACAATAAACGTTATTTCTTATTTCTTAACTATACAATAGGTAAATCTGAAGTTATTCACACATGTGTTTTCAGCCGTACTGTCTCTTTAAAAGAGAGAGAGAGATAAATGTGAGTTAGTGAAGTACTCTCTCCCTTGTTCACTTTTACCCCATTCTCCTCTTCTTTTTCACCCAACTTTCTCACAACAGAGAGTCAGACAGACAGAGACATACATGTCCAAGACCAACTTTGTTGTTGATATAAACGAAAGTTTTGTAAGTGAACCGATATCGATACAATATCGAAAATATCGATAATCGATGCTACATCGTGTCTTAGACATAACGAGAGAGAGAGAGAGAGAGAGAGAGAGAGAGAGAGAGAGAGAGAGAGAGAGAAAGAAAGAGAGAATTTAGAATTTTAAGAGAGAGAGGGAATTGATAATTAAAAGAGAGAGAAATTATAGTGATAAGTGAAGCACTCTTTCCCTTGTTCGCTTTTACCCCGTTCTCATCTTCTTTTCAACCCAACTTTCTCACCCGTTCACCCTTTTTCATTCATTTTCTCACCCCTATTCTCCTTTAAATCACCCCATCACTCACTCTTCCGATCGATTCGGGCAAGAGTGTGAGCGAGAGAAGAGAGTAGGATGAGTGAGGAAGTAAATGGGATAGTTGGATGAGCGAGTAAATAAGGAACTCTTTATCCTTCTCAGCCCCCCCCCCCCCACCTTCCGCTCGCCTTTTTCATGCCACTCCCTCCCCGTATTCACCATGCTTCAAAATATCAAATTTGTACATGCATTGTGGTAGATACACACATGTACGCTCACTCATTTGAAAAAAAAAACAAATGGTGGAAGACTAAATAGTCACATTGAGTAAGGGAAAGGCAGTGCAAGAGTAGAGATGGTTAAGAGGAAGAGGAGAGTGGTTTAGAGGAAAAGGAGAGTGGGTCTAGAGGAAGAGGAGAATGGGATTAGAGAAACAGGAGAGTTGGTTTATGGGTTCATAGGAAAAGGAGAGTGGAAGAGGAAGAGGAGAGTGGCGTTAGAGACAGAGGAGAGTAAGGTAGAAAGAGGAAAAGGGGTAAGAGGAGAATGGGATTATAAGAAGAGGAGAGAAGGATTTGAGACGAGAGGTGTGAAAAAGGCGGGGTGATAGCAGGGAAATAGAAAGAACTATATATGATATAAGTAAAATTTGGCTCCCATAATTCGCCATTTTTAAAAGTGTTTCTGGTACAATAAAATGTTATGTTATATTTTAGAAGAGTTGATGTAAAATATATTTTTTACCCACTTATTTGATTTATTTGCAATCACTGGTAGTATATGACGTCAGACGAGACACCATTTCTATAATTCAATCAAAATCAGTCAAAAATTGACGTTTTTCTTATCAGCGCGTACATTGAGCATGCACAAAGTGCGCGCTGTGGCTCTGCGTTCTGATAAACGCGCAGTCTAAATGAAGTGCGGTCGCCGGAGCAGCTCTGAAAGGTTTCCAGTAGCGTCACGAGAGCTCCCTTTGCGAGCTCATGTAATCCACATGATCGCGTTATAGACGAAGTGATAAGACGATTGCGCTTGCATAGAGACCTCTCGGAGTCCTTTGTGATGTCACTTAGTGTCTACCACGATCCACAGCGTTGAAACGTGTTGTTTTTCAATTTGTTTCATTCACACAGCGACCCCAAAGAGCTGTTGCTCGATCAACACGCTCTCTTAAAGTATTTCTGCGTTCATGAGCGTCATTATATGGCACGCCAAATTCACAAAAATGAGCTACATGTAATTATGGTGTCAAAGTCGATGAACAAGGCTAAACGGTTGCAAACTAGTGTTTACGGATAGAAAACTAGTACTTAGCAGTCGATAAACCAAATTTATCAAATGTAAAACTATGTTTAGCTCATTTTTTTTTTAATTTGGCTTGCCATAGACCATATCTATACATATGCATCTGTGAATGACCATACAAAAGTAGCAGTTGCGCATATTCCAGGACAAATAACGGACGCAGATAAAATCTGTGCCACTTTGTTCTGAAACATGTACTAGTACATGTACTTTCCAAGGGTTCTGGTGTCTTGAAACTAATAGAAAAAACTAGGGCGAAGAGAAAACACAATCGTCAAAAATCCAACGCCGTCTCGTACATGTATATGCTCGCTGACCTCTGGCCATCTTATTCAACTTTTCTCGCTTTCATGAACATAAATTATGTAAATAGTGCCTGTTTAGGAGGGTAAATTTAGCTTTCAATTCTGTCGACGATTAGGCATGTTTGAGATCCAATGATAAGAAAACACCTTCATGTAGATACAGGTTGTGTAGAATTACTGTGGAATCATAAAAATCCGTGGGAATCAATTTTCGTGGATTGCTTAAATTTAATAGGTTCGTAGGGACGTAATTTCGTGTATTTTCGTACACATACAAAAGGATTTTGACTTTTTAGCCATAATTTATTGATTCCGCGGGAGGTTAATTCGTGGATAAGAGGTGCCCACGAATTCCACGAAAATTGAGCCACTACGAAATCTAATGATTCCACAGTAAACCTTATAATTAAAATTCTGTTCGTCATGTAGTACACAAAGTACTATATGACAAACGGGCTGTTTGTTCGAGTATTCAGAAAAGGCTTTATAAAGTATCTAAAAATGAAACTTTCATATTTTAAACAACAAAAAGATTGTTGCATCGCACTTAAAACACTATTGATTTTTAAAAAGGAGACAAATATATTTTGCTTTAACATTTTTTTTTCAAACAACAAACTTTAAATAAATAAACGATTATTATATCGTTTTAACAAAAACATTTAACGTGCATTGTACATGCTTAAAACAAGTCATTCTTTAAGATGGTTGATTAAAGCTGTGTTCTTTTAGCTTCAGATCTTGACTAATTTTAGAATAAAATTAAGAATTTAAGATACCGGTTATATTATCTTCAATTATTGTTTTAAAAACTTCTTTCTGTTGAAAAACTTAATCTTAGAAAAACCTTTTTTTCAAAATTTAATTCCGCATCTTCGACAATAGTGTTTATTCATACACAACGCCAGAATTATGATACAATACTTCGGACACATGCATGCTGAAAAAAATACAAACTGTTAGTTTTTTTCCCCAAATAAAACTGTAAAAAAAATGTATAACAAAAGTATTGATAGGCTTAAATAAACCAATTGCGTGTAACATAACGAAATTATTGAACTATGTATAGCCTAGTTCAAAGTTTTATTCTGCATTATTTCTTCTATGTACATTAATTGGTATATAACATTATGTATAGGTATACTTACCGTTTACAACATTCGTAAGTCTCTGGCATTCTTTTTTTGTAAAGGTAAAGACTTTTTAAAAACTATTTTCGAAGCATCCTGAAATCAGCAAGATGATCAGCAGAGTACTTGCGGCCTTCATCGTCATAGCTGGAAATGTAAGTAAAAGTTTCAGTTCCGATCGTGCCGCGTAACTAAACGTGTTTCTGCCCAAAAAAAGTGCACTTGAATGCATTTTATACCACAGGAAGAAAGTTGATTGAGAAAAAAAAATAATTTGCATATTCAAATCATGTTGACGTGTAATGATTTCATGCTGAAAATAAAATGAGATTAAGGTGATGATATAATTAAATCATGTACCATAGGAGATTCCGCAGATAAACAAATCTTACATAATTTTCTGATTTTATTACCTTAGACGACTTAAGCTGACGACTTTTTTATTAATAGGGATTTTAGATGAATCTGTTATGTTGTTTTAAATCTATTATATAAGTTTCATTTAAAACAGCCCAGAAACAACGCCATATTTTTCTACAACGCCATTTTGACATGTTTACAGAAAGTGCCAAATAAAACATGTAAAAAGAGAAGCTTTATTCCACCAAAAAAAAATTTTAAATTTTTTTTTTCAATTTGACCATGAACAACCTTAGACATTCTAGAACTTGTAGCAGTCATATCATCATTGCTTCGGTTATTAAAAACAAAAATATTCTTCTGGAATTTTTTTTAATAAAAAGGCATGCAATTACCTGTTTAATGAATATCTGCTGAGCAAGAAACACTGTTTTGAAAAAGTATTTCGTTATTCTGATTTTCATGCAAGTTCTAGTTTTAAATCCACTGACAATACAAAATATTTATTTACTTTGACACTTGCTAAATCCTAGTTTGCATTACAATCGGCCTATAAGTATATTTTTTACAGTACTGTGAACAACTGTTCGACCCTTCTGACTTTAACTGTATTCCTTGTTAGCCACTGTATAGGGCACTGACCAGTTCTGTACAATACTGCAATCTTTCTGTACAATACTGCAATCTACTTAATCCACAAAACTGAGTTCAGAAGATTTATTCATTTCTCAATGTTCGTATTCAGTTTTAATTCAACACACTGTGGGAATTGCGGCAAGAACACAGAGTAGGAATCATTGAAGTTTTTCTGTTTGTTATTTATCTATTTATTCATTTCACAGCAATATTGTAAATAATAGCATTTATGTAAATTGTGATATGTTATTTTTATGCCAGTACCAAAAATAGTAGTCTAGTCATTATATAATTGTAATTCTAAATTTAGAGTATTTTTGAGTATTTAGATGATCTTCTTTACATTGTAACTGACTACATTAGCCAATCAGAGTGCGTTTAGTCCCGCGGTGTTTTGACTACGTCATTTTAACTGTCAGCTGTCAACAAGTTTGTAAATACCACAATCAACCCACCTTCCTTCCCCTTCATCACCTTTATAGTTGGGGATTTATTTTGCACTGTATTACACATGTATGTTGCTGTTGATGTGTGAAATGCTGTTTTTGTTCAACTATATTTTTTTGTTGTATGTATATTTGGTGCATGTTGATATTTTATACATTTGTTTAATATAGGGGAGGTCATTTGCTCACCTGTTATAATTTACATTCAATGTCTGGTAATTGATATTATGACTGATGACCTACCCTTATTGCCTAATTTTTCTTATTAGCAAAAATAAATGGCAGTATATACACACAACCATGTTTTATGTTTTTCTATCAATCCTAGCCAGATCAACAATATTACATAAATTTATTTCTTCATTTATTTCAGGTCTTTTAGTTCATGATATTGTAAACACATGTGCTCCTCATTTAGAATTCTCTTTCAAAGAAAGGTTGAAGCCCAGGTTCATATGTATTTTGTTTACAATTATTGTTTTTTTTCTGTTAAAAATCAGTTAGAATGAAATAAAGTTAATAAAACAAAATCTAGCAGAGCAACTTTAACATGATTTTTAAAATATTAATGTGGATAATGGTACATAATTATCAAAATAATTTCACTGGGTAAGACTTTTTTAATTTAAAAATATTTGCCCCAAAATTTTTGGGAAAGGCAACAAATATAAAGCCCTTGGCCAAGCAGGATTTGAATGCGTAAATAACAAATTTCGAGGCAATGTTTTAACCCACTGCACTACGCTGTAAGGTAACTCTGTTTGGAAAGAAAACTTATAAAATTATAATTGAATACATTGTTTTTATTATATGTTCAATTCATTGTGTCTTGTATTAGGAAGTACGCCGCAATAACTTTAGTAGGGACACTTTGAATATACAAATTTTGCTATTGATTTTCGAATAGAAAAATTACTTAATTTGCATAATTTCCAAAACTATGCATCCTAAATGTAAATTTTTGTATGGCAGCATTATATACCCGATCCCTAGCACAGTCAGAAGGATTTGTGATGATCTATTAATCTTTACTTAATATTTATTAAGTTTTAAGCAAACTAGTATATATAAAACAAGTACTTGTTTTTGAATGAAATACCTAAACATAGCCTATTTTAACGATTTATGGTTCAGAGTTTAAGTATTCGTATTCCATTAGTAAATATAAAGAACTTAATTTATTTTACTTATAATTAAATTGAATCGATACTTGCAACTCTTATTATTGAAGATAGTCGTCAAAAAGTCCCTTGTTTTAATTTGTAAACACAGGTTGTGGTAACAGTTGTAAGATATTAGGAAATTTTTAGAAATTAAGCTGGCTCATAATTGAATTATATCAACTCATTAAGTGCATGAACGTCTTTTTTTCAATTGTTTCCATGCATCTCAATAAAAAGATTAAAGCATGGATGCTCCTACATGTACACTACCTGGGGAAAACGAGTTAGTGTAGAATTTGTTATTAATTAATGTATGCTGTGAAATCTGTTGGGAATGTAGAATATAAATGTTAATAAGATAAACAAATGTAAAAGGTAACGAAAAGGTTATTCAACGATTCACTCAGTATGATGCACTTTTTCAAACATGTTGTACACATTCGTATGCAAATTTCTGTTTTTTGGTCCTGGCAGTACCCATGCATCGCAACAAATAGGTTCAATTTTTCTGCCATGAAAAAATGACAATAACAAACTGTCAACCATCTCAAAAATCCATAGAACGAAATACAAATTCAAGGCGGAGCAACACGGTCCTCTTAAAAGATAGAGGCATGATCAGGTGCCTAGAAGGAGGGAGCATCCTCTGCTGAGCGGTCACACCCGCCGTGTTCTCTTTGTCGTAATCGTGAAAAAAACCCCGGAAAAGTCCGTAGACAATAAGGTGATTAATTATGGTCTAACAATTAGTATAAAATCAAAGTTCTGAAAGAACTGGAAAGCTCTAAGCCGGGAAGAACGTGTTAAATTATGCCAAAATGTTGTGAAAATACATGTAAAGAATCATATTTGAATCAGGGTTTGCTCGTCATTGTAAAAATTCATGTACTCAGAATTGAAATGATATAGACCTTGGATATCCCTTAGTTATAGAATAAACAAATCTTTTCAATGATTAATGCATGCTGCCGTGTTACAGTGAAAACAGGATGCTGATGACTTCAAAAAAATCATAACCACAGGATTTAATGTAATGCAATTAATGTAAGTGTTTCTTTATTTTTTGTAGCATAAAATTTTTTATCAATTTGACTGTAAATCAAAGTTTCCAATTTACAAATCATAATAATCTGCCTTGAAGCATGTTTACAAAGATCATGATTGATTTTAAAATTTTAGCAATTTCTGGAAAGCGAGAAATTTGTAGTAATTTTATAACATTTGATATTGCTAGTTAGTTTTAAATTTATTGTTTCAGCAGAGCTACACAACACATGCTTCTTGTGAAGCAAAAAAGTAAAATAAGATTGTCGCAAATAACAAAAATCAGATTATAATTAATATTTATTTATGTTTATTTGCTAATTTTTATCATCTCTTTGTTACTATTACATCTGAGAACTTGCAAACCACGAACACTAAAAAATACAATAACAAATTACGATACCAATTGCAAAATAAAAAGCAGTTACGTTTTGACTAAAGTAACTAAAGAAAATACTGATCGCATTACAGATATCTGCCTTGCACTTATTCCTCTAAATTTTAGCTTTGGTATTCGAACAATATTTCCAGCCTTCTGCTACAATACCCCATGCAAAGACCATTAATGTATTAACATTACCGGATGTTAGAATATTTAATATTAGTCCCTTCTAATCAATTTAAGCATCAACTCGCCAGGCTCTTCTGCGGTATATTATAGTGTTTTAACTTTTATGTAATGAATAAGCATTTGTAAGGTGTCTGACTATCCAAGTTTTGTAATATTGCAAGATCATTTGAATTTTTTATACGTGTTGTTTTTTGAGGGGAGGATGGATGAAAAGTTCTTGACTTGTGGTCTTGTGCTTTTCAAGCACACGTGTGACTTCGACGTTACAAACTCTTACGCCTTGATGGGTGCACATGTGTTTTTGCTACTAAATTGTAAAAAATGTTTTTTGTTTGATTTGAAGAGGATTTTCCCGGAAGTTTGTTTTGAATTTATAACTTGTATCTAGATATGCGCATTTATAGTATGAATATATAGTAAACTTCATGCGCGGATCAAAAGCGGGGGGGGGGGGGGGGGGTCTGGACCCCACTGTAAAATTCAAATTCTTTAAATGAAATTATAAAATTACCAAACATATTCCTCGGACCACCTTGCCAAACTCAAATAACCGTCGGACCCCCTCCCCCCGAATTTGTTTTTGCCGAGACTGCGCATGAACTTTAATATTATAGTGACACCTGCAATACTTACGAGCTCTGTCGATTGAATAGACAACTGTTAAATCATTAATAAAATCATAGTTGCACACGATGAAGCGTCGCAAAATAAACGAGGTAACACTTTATAACGATTACTACATATATTTACTTTTACAGTATTATTTCAAGTAACTCAACAGTTACACTTTTTATAAATTATATTCAAATCATTTGTGTTGGATCATCATCAAATTACAAATCAATGCAAATTGATAGAAAATAATTTGTGAAATATTGCATGCAGAAAACGAAACCTAAATTAAAATTGATAATGAACAGGAACAGCACAAATTATCGTGAAAATAAGGTGTTAATCGAAATATTTTGTATAAAAAGTCTGTATTTTTATACATGTATAAGACGTGGTGTTCATAACTGTAACGTATAACATGAAGCTCGACATGTTATGCGTAAACTAGGGTCTTTTGCTCCGTGCCGATAATGAATTTTAATCAAATCACCGGTACCAAATAACACTCAGGTGATTGCATCTAAAAGGGATTAGGCTAGATGTTTTTACAACAATTGACACTTTTAATAAGGTATGGAAAGCAATTTAGTGTCTTCTGACACTAAAATTGTTCCGTCCGGATAGAAGTAGCAACAATGATAGTTTATGTAAAGAAATGTTTGGTCCGGCGGCCTAGAAGTTTCAACTTTGAGACGTTACCGTTAAAAAAATTGTCAAAACCTTTTCATATCACAAAGTTATTCCAATAATTACTTAACAACTAATACACAGCCCAATGCATATAACACTCATCCCCTCCCCCAAATTCTAATTTAAAAAAATCATCATCATGAATGTGATATCTTTTGGAGCACCCATATCCGATATGTAATAAATGAAATTTATTTCCAATTTAAAACTGATAGAACAAATGTATCTGCATGCAGGAAAACTTAAAAATATTAAGTTTTCACAATTGCATAGTTATGAGTTCTCCCGAGTACGACTTCTCCAGATAACGACTTCTCTAGCATCCGCCAGTAGGTGGCGGTATTTCGGAAATGCGAAAACGCTAAGCAGCTATGCTTAGCGCTTTAAAAACGTCAGTCAGCATGCGACCCAGAGGAAGATTGTATATGCTGACAAGGTCGTTGATAGACCATAGAACTTACGCAAAGATGACTTTAAACGAGACTGTTGATAGTCGTGTTTTTTCAACTTGTTTGTCAGTAGCTTGCCTCGCCTAGGAAACTGTTCATACGAAGAGTATGCCCTTGTGTTTCGAATTAACTGAGAGACAAAAACATCATATACAAGTGATGACGGTATATTGCTACATAAGTAAGGAAAGTTGACTATAGAAAAATTGAAGTCATCGCAGATGACGCAGACCCAGTAGTACTTTTTATTTCAAGTTCACTGGGATATATCCAGTCGGTGTAAGTATAGAAATAACAATTGTTAATTGATAATACGTCGTCAGTATACCTTAATGTTGAGTTGAAGGCCACAGCGAGTAATTTATTTTTTTCACGTACAAGTTTTTGATTAAATTCTGCTTCATAAGAATACAAAAATAGATCTGCTAACATTTTTATTGATGAAACAACTGTCGATTTCCGAATTACTTTTGGTGCTGAATTGGAGATTCTACACACGGGTATATCATAAAGCCAAGATTTTAATTTGGAATATCAAATATAGATATTGGTTTATATGTTCTGTAGATGCATAGACTTATCAATGAACTTTGAAACATTGCATTGATTTAATACAATCAATTCTTAAATATATTGCTTGATTTATTAACATTGATATTAAGTGCTACGTCAATGAGTTTCAATTCTAGGTAATCTTTTAAGGTATGTATCTTGATAATATATTACGTGGTTAATAAATTAAACAAATATTGGCAAACTTGAGTGCTTATCAACAAAATATTCGATGAATTGTTATTCAATTTATCCATGAGATTGAGTTACGAAGATTGACTGGTTTATCTAATAAATGTGGTATTTGATGACGTCAATAATTATAGCAGTGGAACTAATTCTACAGTTCTAGTGAGGGTCAAGAATGTCTTTGGTATTGGGAAGTCTAAAGCCAAGGGCGGCGTTTCAATATCCTCCTTTAGGTTCTATAGTCTCGAAACTGACGAAAAAACTTGGATAAAGAGAAAATACTATCGTCAGAAACTCAGCGCCGTTTTGTATACTCTTACTGACTTTTAGACATCAAGTCCAAATCACTTTAAATTGGAGAGAGAGAGAAAGAGAGAGAGAGAGAGAGAGAGAGAGAGAGAGCAAAACTTTGATTTTTGGATTTCTTCCAGGTAAGAATGTGCATGGCAAGTATGTGTATTTTTGAAAACACTGTCATGTATAGTTTCAAGTTGTCCTATAAACTTCTGTTCCTCTTATAGTACAAGGAATTCACTACCTGAAGATATTTTATCAATATTCCAGGTCGTATGTTACAAAACAAATATTTTTACTCTAATAAGGAGTGCCTAAAATGAGATTTATACCCCTTCTTCTTGTTAAAAATTACAAATTACACATCGCTTTACATTAATTTGAAACTACCTATTTGAAGATGATTAACATTTGGGTACACCTTGACAAAAAAAAACTTTTAATAAACATGCACATTACTTTTTATTAAAAATATTCAATTTTGAAGACATTCGAGCACGGCTGTCGTATTCCAAATTCTGATCTTCACTTTTTTCAGCTACCTGTAAAAATTAAGATTTTAGATCTCAGCATTATCATCTACAATTATATTTTATTTCTGAAATTTGAAAAAAATAATTAAGGAAAATCGAAATATCGGAAAAACCTTTATCTCCCATAGAATCCCGATTTGCATCTTCGACAAAAATTAGCATGTAAACACATAAACAGTGTGTGCATACAATATGTGGGACATTCGCATTCTGAAATTAAACACAAAAAGTTGTTGTTTTTTTCTCATATAAAACTTTAAAAACTATTTATGACAAGTCTTTCAAAAACGATTAAAGTCAATTGCTTTTAACATTATAACGGAAATGTGAAGCTATATTATTAAGTACAAAAATCCACTATAATTGTTTATTTTTTTGGGTAGTTTGCAACATTATTTATGAAAATACTTACGGTTTATAACATTCATCACACTCTGCATTGATTTTTCCGTATAATGTATGACGTACGAAACACTGTCCTCGAAGCATGCTGAAATCAGCATTATAATCAACAAAGTGCTTGCGACGCTCCTCATCATCTTTGGCATTATAAGTGAAAGTTTCCTTTATGATCGTGTCGTGTTACAAAAAGGTTTTCTGCCAATGTGAAACAACTGAGATGGAAACTAATTTATAGCATGGGAAGAAAATCAGTTATTCAAAAAACAATTCAATTTGCATAATCTAAAAAAGTGTTGACAAATAAGGTTTCTTTCATGTTGAAAAATAAAATGTGACAGAACTTAAGTTAATAATCATATACAAGTTAGCAGAATTTGATTACTGTTGTAGATTTTTCAGATAAACATGTTTAAGGCACTATTTTTCTAGCTTTACTGCCTACCGAACGGTTTTGGATGACGTCTTTTACTTATGAGAACTGAATAATCATTTGATTTATGGGTTTTGACTCCACTGAGAGTTTCACTTTTGAAAACGAAAACAACATTGTTTTTAGTGATAACACTGTACTAAGATGAAGCGTCACAAATTCCGCAAATCAGTTCTTGTTATTTTGTTTTCCAATTTAAAATAAAGAGCCTGTAATAACGTGTTCAATCCTATCTATTGAGCAAGGACCATTGTTTAGAAGTTAACTTTTATAATTTTTAAATCTTCATCCAATTTCTTTTCAATTACTAGTACTAAGAAAATGTTGAATTATAAAGCAGGACAATAATATTACATTATTTCATGATTTTTACATACAAAGTATGAACTTTGTTGATATTATACGACGTGATTGCAAAAACATCTTCAAGCTTTGAATTTATCTTAGATACCCTTTTTTATACATGCAGATCGTGATACTCAATCACTAATAAACAGCTTATTATTTTATGTATAGCAGTTACTTTCAACATATCCTAGTAAGTATTTGTGGTAATCGATGTTTTTCTGTGGTACTGAACCTCTTTTCTTAGAGGTTAAATATATCTGAAAGCATGGTTTATTTTGAAAATATTTTAAATACAATAAAAAAAAACTCTCTATTAATAATATCAAACAGATATTATTTTTAAACAAAAAATAAATTATTACCATAATATGAAAGAGAAATGCTCTAACCAATGTTTACATGCAATTCCAATTCCCTCACCTCTTGAGAAAACTTTGGCATTTTATTTTTTACCAAACAATGTAATAAGTAATGATATAATATGGATATAGATATAATATAATGAATATTTAAAGTGCAATTGGGATAAAAATGTTCTTATTTTACATTACTATATTGTATTGTATCTATTGTATATATCTGTATATCTATTATACAAAGATGTAAAATGAAGAAATGTATGTGCGCCTATACAGGTTTTTTTCAAAATATATGCAAAAATTCAATTCAGTTGACATTTTTTGTAAGTAATAACTACTGCTAACAATTGAAGTTTCAAATGGTCTTTATTGATTTTACAAGAACGACACAAAATAACGATTTGAGTACACATTTTCTACTCATTTTAAGATTTCGACTGATTTGTTTGAATGGTTATATTTACTGTGTGAATTAAATGTATTGAATATGCAATTTGGACAACTCCCTTTAGGTGCACTTAAGTGATTAGTTTAAATATTTCTTAAATGCTTGTTATAACAAGAATGTTTATGAGTATGTTTACAAGTTTTGTTATATAAATTTGAATCTCAGTACTTGGTTTCTTCCCAGCCATGAAGTATGCAAACAAGTACAAACTAATTCATATCGTTATTTTGTTGGCGTTTATTTAACTTTCCGAAATTATGTGCATACATCAAAGTTCATATAAATAAGATGCTTAAGTTTGGAAACTCCTAACATTAAAAAACAAAACAAGATATTTAAGAAACAGATTTAAATGCCATCTTTATAGTTTGAAAACATTTATAACGAGTAAACAATAAATATAAAGATTGGTAAAGGAAAAAAACCATTTTTTTCTTTTGAATGTCTTTTTTAATTCACTACACCCTTTTCTACTTTTTAAAAGTCGCCGGGCGGTAAACGATGACAATGATGGCTAAATAAACATCCAACAATGGCAAAAAGTTAATGAATGTACCAGTGTTTACCGTCATTTTCAATGTTACAGAGGGAATTCGAACTCGAGATTATTTTAAGCAATGACAAAAGCTTGTACAAAAATGTGCTTAAGGAAACCCGATACAACAAATTATTGCAAAGAAGGGTTAAGTTTTAGTATAAAAATATGGACATATTCATAATTTTTAAAAATCGATATTTAATTTTGTAACCGGTAACAACCTTTTCAGTCAAGAAATGGTTTAGAAAATTGTGATCATTACTTATCTAGATCATAATAGACACTGTTTTGAAAATCATTCGTCTAATCTTGATGTAGTCCAAAATATCTGACGTTTTCCTGGCTTTTTAAAAACAATCTGATAGTTTACTTTGAGAATGGGTAAAGTCAGTTTTATCAAAAATATACTTTCTTTAGATAATAATCCAAAAATATAAGAGAGCCGATTGATCGGGTTTAATCATATAGATCAGTTAGTGAATTTTGTAAATATTGGTATGATCTGTATGCTGGTGTTGATGTTAACTGAAGGTATTGACTCAATTTACATAAGCTGGAACTGCCATGTTCTTAAATTTAGGTATTTTAACTGTGATGTGCATTATTTAAGGTTTTTCTCGGTCTCAATTTCTGTTTACTCAAAATGTGTCTTGCAATAGTGTAAATCATTATATGATATTTATAGACGCTCATTTTATTTATCCCTATAGGTAGTTAACAAAGATAAATATATATGAAAAATCACTCAGAAATTAAGCACAATATAAACATTTTATATGCATCATTAAAAAAACACTAAAAACACAAAAAAAAACCATTTTTTAAAAACATCAAAATATCATTTAATTAATGTCTCTGTTATTACTTTTGTTTTTTTTTATTTTGAAGCTAAGTAACTGCTCACCACTAACGTTAATAATTGTATGTACATAACCTTGTGTAGGAGTGAACTATACATATGTACAAAACTCATAATAGCTTGATTTATTGATGATAGTACAATTATGTATGGAACAACAAGCAAAAAATTAAATTAAAAAAGATCATTTCATCTAGTACCACCTTAGTATTCCTTCATCGTCTTTACACTTTTCCCATTTTGACTTCTTTTCTAGAGTCCTCGCCAGATTTAATCAAGCATGTGTATAGGAAGGGAACTCTAAATTTTGAAATCAAAGACAAAACCCATTTGAAAGGGAAGCTAATCACAAAACAGTGAAAAATAATGTATCTATTTATCTGTTCTTCTCATGCTTTGGCACCAGAAATGTTATATTTACATCAAACTTCTATATATTATGATATATAATGAAGATTCTAACTTGTTCAATCTGTATATGTTGTCCTCCTTTTCATGTGGTTGCTTGTTTCAGCATGGTCAGACTCTATCGCATCACTTCCTGAAGTTTATAAATGGCTGTGATCAGCATTACTAACACTGTACAGCTTATGACAATCTCAACCTATAGGCGCTGTCACGATTTTGTAAAGTCCTGAGTGGTGGACTGTAACTGTAGCCGCTTAAATTTTCTTGCACAGTATCCCTATCCTGTCTGGTATACAATACTGCTGTAATCAATTTAATATGTTATTTACTATTATTTATTAATTAGAAAAAATGTTAAGCTTATATTTTATTCTACCAACTCAAACAGTAAAAACGTTATAAACAATATGCTTAATTAGTGCTGTGAATGTTTATAATCAACACACTTGTCAAATAAGTGCACTTTTCATTTGCTTTTATGTGATAATAAAAACATGTGCATATATATGCCTACCACGGTTTGTTGTCATCGTGACTTCCTGTTTGTTGATTACTGCGTCAAATGCGTATTTTATAAAACTCCAATTTAATTCCCCGCTAACCGAAATCGCACGATATATGTACCAAGGGAATGAAATATTCTTGTTTGTGTATGTAACACATATTATAAAATGATTATTTAATCGATAAACTTTCTTAAATAAAATTATTCATTTATAACTAATATGCCTCTCTCTCTCTCTCTCTCTCTCTCTCTCTCTCTCTCTCTCTTTCTTTCTTTCTTTCTCTCTAGAAAAAGAGAGAGAGTATTTTACAATATCAGTTTTTGCAATTTTATTATATTATTGATAATATTATATTAAAATATATAGTAATCATATCATTATGTTGTAATTATCAGATACTATTATTATCTATTATTATTATTTCTATTCTCATTATCATAATTTTCATTGTTAATATCTCTTTAAAAAGGAGTAAATGTTTACTGAAAGTCGTTTTCTTTGTGCTGCATCCAGAGGAAAAGTTGCAAAACTTTTTCTCACAGGAACAGTAATTTCGGCATTTTACCCCGTACGTCGGATAGATACATCTTTGAGAACAATTCACATCGAAATGTCCTGGTTTACAGCCTATAAAATTAATTTTTAAAAAAAAGTTTTATTATTTGTTTAAATAAATATTTCCAGAGTACATTTCTGTACCAATATAATTTCAGAATTAGAAAATCTTGTATTCTTCTTGCATTTGATTATTTGCTAGTTGTAGCTGAATTTATCAATGATTTGCACTTATGATATTTTTCTTTTACATAAATTTGTCTGTCCCATGCAGAGTTTCCGTCTGCAAAATTTTAGTTTTGATCTCCAGTCCTTTTGAAAATAACTTTTTTTAAATTATTCTTCCAAAAACGTGTACACTGTATACGTACGCTTTTTGAACAGTGCATTTTTAAGTAAATTACAACAGTACGTTTTGACTTAATTTGTTTTAAAATGAGCTTAATTTTTCTTATTCTACAAATCATTACACATTGTCTTGTAGAAGTATGGGGTAACGACTACACTCTATTTTCTTTCATTTCAAAGATCACTCATGTTCATAAAGCCCCTTTCACAATTGGTGCATGAGCAGAAGCGACCAAATATTCGTGCAACCGAAAAAATTAGATATGAATCGTTAATTGTTACCGAAATAATCGCATATCAAAAAAGTATTCATACGAATTTCGCACGATCTAAGCGAGCGTTGTGCGATGTAAACGCATTGGATCTTGCGATATATTTTGCGTCTGTATGCGACTCATGTACAATGAAAGCAACTGTTGAAAGATAAAACGATAGGAACGAGCGAGAGACTAGGTGATCGGACGATCAAACGTGCGCCAATGTGATTGGACGTGCGATAATGCGTTCCATGGTGCGAATGATCGTGCGAGTCAGAGGGTGTATATACACCGCCCATATTCAGTAGACATAGTTGAAAGCAAGGAAAATGCCGCCCAAAAAGATACAGATATGCAGCAGCATTTATTATTACCCCTCAATATGATTATTCTATTATACCCGATTGGTCTAGACAGGGCAATGTCACAGAAATGAAAAAGCCAATATGAGCATACGATGTAGACAAATATGATTAAATCAAAAATATTTAATCATTATGATTCTCTTTATATCTCAGAACTTTCTTAACTATCTATGATTTATGAAAGAAAAATGAGACAGCTACATAGGAAATCAAACAATCACGACGTTAATGTTGCGATTATTGAAAAGTCAAACATTATAGGAAATCAACGTATTTTGTGTAATCATATGTTGCTTGGTATAATAAAACGTTTATTGCATTAATGTTCAGGGAATATGAAGATTTATTCCCCAGAAAAAAACAAATTTTCCTCGGGCGAAGCCCTTGGGAAATATGATTTTTCTTTTAGGGAACAGATCTTCGTACATATATTTCCCTCACCATCATGCAATTAATGTATATTGTAAATTCTGTTTTGAAATCTTTATAAATCATGTATCACTCTTGCGAGTACACAGAACGTTGTTAAACATTCGTACTAATGTTCTTGCGTTACACTGCGATAATTTGGATCGCGTTTGGTCGCGTCTGAATAGTGTGCATGTCCACTATTTAGAGGAGACTTGATGCGACCAGTAAAACGTATGCAACGATTGCGAGAGCTCGTGAAACGTAAGCGAGGGCTCGTGCAACGTATGCGAGAACTCCTGCGAAGCTCAAAAATTTCGATCGCAAAGTGGTGTAAAGTGGTCGTGCGCCACTTGTAAAAGGGGCTTTACAAGTCATTTTGAACATGATTTAATTAATGACTTTAAAATATTTAAAGGAATCAAATCAAAAATCAACAGAACTATTATAATACATCATTAACATTTGTTAGGGAACCAGTTTAAGGGGTTAACGCAAACGTTGCACGGGCGATTATGAATATAAAATACCCATGGCTATTGTGAATCTAAGGTGCGGGGCTTACGTACATTATTGCTAGGGCTGCCACACAGTGATGAGGAAATAAGGTGCATAAACAGAAGCTGAAATAAAAAAAAATCAAATCGATTCTTTCTATTTAAGCTTGCACAAAGTAACTTTCCTTTTGACCCAAGCTAGGCTACCGCTTTTCAGTACAATCAGTACTTTGATTAACTATAATTTTTAAAAACAATAAGTCAAAGAATAAAGTAAACGTGTGAATCGATTTTCATATAGCTTTAAGGATCTCCAAACCTTAGATACGTTCGATAACTCTAAATTATCCGGGGGGGGGGGGGGTCATACCATATATCTGCCTTTTATGTAGACAAAATTTAATTAGTCTGAAGTGTTAATATTACTCAAATCCATTCAATAAACTGCTTGGCTTAGTGACTCCACGGAGACCTACTACCTAAAGGTAAAGGACTTCGCGCCACCGTTGCACCGATACACTATTTTTTCTAATTTCATCTCAGCTTGTATGCGTTATTTATTCCATTATACTGTGGTTTCATCAATATTCGTTGAATACCAATTTTCGTGGATTTCGTTTTTAAATTGATCCATGAAATTAAATGTTCATTGAAATGTAATTTCTGTTAACATTTTGTATTGATGGGGCCATTGGCCACGAATTTACGTATCCTTGAAACTGTGATTTTTACTATATCCACGAAAATTGATACCCTTGAATATTAATAAAACCACAGTATTCATTATGACCAAAATTGCAATAACTTCGTAAAATGCATGGATATAATAAAAAAATCGTTTTATTTATTTTATTCCATTATTTATAAATTTTGAAGGGTAAATAACATTTTTATTATTAAAAAAAGTACTCTGAGACTAAGGACCGGAGAGCCTTAACACTTACTTATACATTCCCCTGTGTTTTCCTCCTTGTAGTAACCATCACAACACACGAATCCATTTTCGCTACAAAATCAGCTATGTCAGTGTTAAAGCAACGTCAAATAAATGGGTAGAATAGTCTAGTATTAATTGCCTTTTACATGTTTAAATAACTTATTTTCTTAAAAATAAGATTAGTTACTTAGCTGAATTGTTCTAAGCAATATATCTGAGTTACTATATAGAACCAACACTACCAGCTTGTAGTACAGTAAAAATTTTGAATGATTATTATAGTCAATTGAATTTTAATAATTAAAATATATACTTTGACAGGAAGTAGTTAACAACACGTAAAAGGAACACATTTTAACAGGCATTACTCTGTTTTAGAAAACTAACACAGAAATATTACAAGCCAAACCATGCTTAGAAAGATTGCCTGCTCTCAACTCCTCCATTGAATAGTACCTTACAATGTATTTGTTTTTATTGTAATCCCCTTTAAGTTCAGTCTGCAACCATGCCGAATAATTATTACAACTAACATTGCTTGTAGATCAGATCAGGCTTGCTACTACCACTGTCAACTTGTACTGTTCCAATTATTTTGTTGTTTGAACACGTCTGGTACTGTCTCTTATATATATATATATATATATATATATATATATATATATATATATATATATATATATATATATATATATATATAAAGCACTGAATAGAATCAACAACAATAGGCATCTTTAAATTGTCGGATCTAATATATAGATACTAAGCCAGTAAACTGAATATATAACGCACTAAAAATGGCTAACGAAACGAACAATAGAAATTGTCAAATTTTCGGGACTACCCGTCCCTTCTTCAGGATCAAAAAATAAATTACATAAGTAAAAAACAAAGAAAACAAATCTAAAGCTACTACTAAACTACTTAAGAAACTATAAAAAAAAAAAAAACCCAGCTACATTATACACATCATTTGTTCACATTCTTAAAGATGGTGTTCATACTGTCGCCGATCGCTCTAAAGTAATCAATCGACTGCCAACTTTACGCCTGATTAAGTTAATTAGCTAATTAAAATTGATGTCCGAGTTAATAAATGAAAATTTGAACCACCGTTGTTAACTCGTACGGCACTTATGATATAGACTCGAATTTTTGATTAGAAAGAGATAAAATTAAATAGAAAATAAATAGATAAATAAAATTAAGAAAAGAATGATTTACAAATAAAAGGTAGTAAAGGAACTAATAAATGAAAGAGGCGCAGTTGACAGATTTGATGAAATTACTATGTGGGTATCAGGTGATGTATGGCTATGAGACGTTCATTTTAGTGAAGTCCATTTGTTTGTTCATGCCATCAGGTCTGAATGATTTGAGTCTGTGCATCCAAAACTTTTCCTTGCCTTTCCTCTCCGCGTCTGTCCAATTAGGATTATGGTCAATAACCAATACTGTCGTGTCTTCCCATTTGTGGCCACTTGTATTAAAATGTACAACCCTATCTAATGACCTCAACAATACCCAAAAAAGGAAGTTCCTTCGGGATGGTGTTCCGGCAACAAACAGAACTAGGTCTAATACGTTGTCATCTCGCCCTTCTGCTAAAAAAACGGCGCTCTAGACGCTTCAAGCGCAAGAAGCAAACAAGTGAAGACGAGTCCTTTGCCGATACCAACACCTGCCCAGTTTTGAATACATCTAAGGTTCCTCTCACAGACGATAGAACAATAATCAGTATTCAACTTTCTTTAACCTCCGTGTGTTATAACGTGACATTGATAAGATCTTTAAACATCATTTTAAGATAGCGTTTTGAGGAAATATGAGGAGACACTGAATTAAGGTAATACACAAATGGGGAAAACATGGATAGACGTATAACGAAGTGAAATAACTGTGTTTTAAGTATACGGTGAACAATAAACGAGAGCAAAAAAAATTACATTTCATTGAATTGAAAGTATAACAAAACCTGTGAAAAATAGCAAGTGCACTTTAAAAAGCACAATTCGAATGATCATGCTATTTAAATACGTGAATCAAACTTTAGATGATTTCCTTATACTTACATCTAATATTCAACTTTAAGAGATAAATCTTTCATGAATACTGACCATGATACCAAATATGATACATTTGATATTTATTAACAACCACTTTGTTTTGCATTTCTTACGGAATAGAGTCGAAATCGTTAGGAACTTAAAACAAATCACGGACTGCACGGAATAAAGATGATGACAGGCTCAAATTCCCATACTTGAAGACTTGGCTATTTCGTTTTTTTTTATGTAATCATGCACATTAAAAATTACGGGTTTAGTTCACTTAACTTACTTCTAAGATAAATTTATTAATTTGTTGATGAAAGGTGTAAAGATAAACATTAAATTCTTTCTTTGATAATTCATGCTTGTTTCGGTGATGACGACCATTGTACTGTCGCATCTTTTACATCCAACATGAATATCAAACGAAAGCAATGCATTGTTTATATTTTTCATTAACTTGATATAGATGAGTCGGTATGGTTACATATCTAGTATAAACGTAGGCCACTCCTCAGATCGTTAAATATATCGTATAATATGTACATTTAGAAACAAAATATGGATGAAATTATTTAAAAAATAAAGACTTTTTAAAGCACGCTATATCAATTAATACCCACCTATAAATGCTCCTCCTACTCATTTGCGTGAAAATGATGATGATTGAAAGTTGTTCAACAAATCGGAGTGATCCGTCCTAAGGCTAGACCGAAGTAATTTACACTCGAAGTAGGTTTAACAATTGTTTCTGACCAAGTTTTTAAACTTATCAAATACAACTTTCAGGATAAATAACGAAGTGGGCAAAATTCATAAAAAAAAAAAACAAAATTACGAAGATAATTGCGTCTTTGCTTAAACTCATAACCTCTTTGTTGGAGTTCATTAGAAATTTGTAACTTGTTAAGCTTTCTTATAATGCGTCAGATTAACGGATTGTTGCTTAAATCTTTCAAAATAGGATTTCCAAAAAAAAAAAAAAAAAAATTAAAATTGATTAATTTGAAATGACTTCAACTGCATAACAAAGCAAATCTTACTTGAGCAGCATATGAAAATTAGGCGTCCCCATGTCGGTACTTTCATTTTGAATGCCACACGTAAAATAAACTGATAGCACATGAGTGTTTGAATAATCCAATACGGACTTTATTTTGCGTCTTACTTCCGTATCTCACCGTTAAAGCGGCTTATAATCGATGGCTATAAAACTTATATTGTTGTAAAATGTTCGATTTTTAAAACAGAATGAGATAAAGTTCTGTATGCATTATTCGCAATCGGATTATCATGTTTACTTACCAGACGCATTACTTCATACGGATAAAATATTGTGACAATTTGAGGACAGATCCAATTACAGTATAAACGGTTTATATGTATTCATTTTTTTGGTCCGTAGCCGTTCCTCCCATAAGTAACATAATAAAGACTTCATTGTACATAACTAATAGAAGCGTGGTTTTTTTTCTTCTTGCTCTCATTCGCAAACTAAACAATAACAACAACTTTATCTCTGATTTGTAATCTCTTTGAAAGATCATAAGTATTAAAGTCAAGATTTGTGATATATATATGTATCAGGTCTGATGAACTAAACCGTGCCAACTGTTATGGATATTGATGACTGTTTTTTCTTCGAGAAGATCCCTTACATGTATCTAACTTGCAATCTCAATGTAAATTTCCTTGTTTTGTAAATGTATTCGTTTTTCAGCGTTTTTTAAGGTAGAGGAAGTTAATATTAAGGGTTCTTTTATATTCAACGCCGTTATCATATTTTTGTCCTCCTCCTTCAAAATACCAAAAACTGTTTTTATTATATTTATCATTCAATTATACTTCATAAGGAACATTTTATGACCTTTAACAAAGTTTGGATAAAAACTTTGGAGATAATAAAATATTTCAAATCTTAAACTATATAACGAATTTTATCTACATTTATTCTTCCAAGAAATTGAAAGGGCTTTTTGATATCAGATTACAATCTAAACATCTCTTCCTGTTTCCTCTTAAAATAGAAGGTACTATAATTAATCTTGAACCCTTGATACCTCTTAACATAACAGGCACTATAATTTATCTTGAACCCTTGTTACAACATTAACGCACTTTGAAAAAAAAAATGTTCAGGGTAAAGTTAAAATAATTGATACTTTTATATAGACTAAATGATTGTTTTATCCTTGTTTAGCTTAATGTGATTTATTTAAAAAAAGAACCAATTGCATTCTCAGCTAACTTGATAAACAGTTTCTAGATGAGAATTTTTTTCCTTTTCGTTCATTGGGAGATTTGAATTATCCAAATATGAAATGAACTTCATCGCTAAGTAACTGCATTTTTTTTTTAGTATACAGTAAATTTACTTATTATCTGGTATATTGGGCTATGCAAGAACGAGTAAGATTTATGTATATTAATACTGGAGATCAATGTATAATATATTGTAACAGGCTTATTGCATGTGTTTTTAAACAAACATGATGTGCAGAAAGGACACGTTAGTTATGTTTATAAAAAACAATATATTTTGGAAGATCAGTGGGAGAAAAAAAAACGCATCCTAATGCTTTTTTATGTTTATAAATAATTTAATATTTGATTATGAAATTCGTTTTGTATTGAAGTTATTTATTTGATTAGAATATGAAAAGAGGTTTAATGTTGAAACATTAATATATTCTTTAACATATCAGTGGAGATATTATTGTTTTACAAGCTCGTTTTTTTTTCAATATCACTGCCTTTACTTAATTTACAACAGAGCATATCTGTTTTTCCCATCTTAAATGATACTGAAAATCAAATGTTTGGGAAGGAAAAATGAGGGATAGGAGACCTTCTTCCCCTAATCAATTAAATGATATACTGTATTCTGAGTTCATGAACCAAAGATATATAATATATAGATATATAATTGGCCTGTATCTCACCCCCATCCCGTTTTCAAATACGGTAAATTAGATTCACTAGTGTTTACAAATCATCATACTATCAGCAAATTAGAAATTCAATTGGAAAATTTGTGATTTATACATATTTTTTTAAAGTGCGTTAAGAGTCTCGATAATAAAGATGTCGATGTACCTTCTTAACGCACTTCAAACTGTTTTTTTCAAAGTGGGTGACTTGGTCCCAGATATAACGCACTTTGAAAAAAAATCAAAGTGCGTTGATTTGGTCCCAAACTTTTTCAAAGTGCGTTGCCACAAACCCTTAATACTGAAACGCTATGCCTTTGTGAATGCCCTGCTTGGTATTGTTCTAGTCTTAAACACATTTCAAAATAACACAGGCAAGCACAAAATAGTTGTCCAAACTGTAAATTACACGGCAAAGATTGTTTTATGACACTGTGTCATGATTAGTCACATAAGCCAACTATGTTTACATTTACCGGCCAGTAATGTTTTATAAGGTATATTTTTTGATTTTTAACAAGGTTTAGGAAAATCCTTATTGATGATAATTAATTGTTTTATTTTTTAAGCATGTTACACTATTTATCAACACGTAAACCTGTATCCTTCAAAGAATTTGTGATGGCTTATTGATATCAGATTATAATTTATACATATCTTCCTGTTTTCGCTTAAAATAGCAGGCAATGTCATTATTCTTAAACCCTTGATATTGTTACGCAACGCCTTTGTAAAGTATCCGCATTTTTAGAATACCATTGTAATTCGTTCATAAACTTATTACACAATATGCACATGCATGCATTTACCTGTGAAATAATTCCATCTAGAATTTTTTCACGTTCACATAAATCAAAATTAACACATTGTATGAATGAGGAGCATTAATATTATCATTGGATTAATCATCAGAGCTAGCCAATATTGAAGGAAACTTGGCGGTCATTATATTAAACATTAGATTCACTCAACGTCATAAACATAATAGTTTTGAACATAAACTATAGTTTACTACAAAAAATCCAAATTATAAAGCCTATGAGTTTGAATATTTTCCTATATATCTCAAAACAGAGTTATTCTTTTCACGTAGATTATAGTCCCCAAATGGAGGAACCATCAAGCTCTCTTGATGGAAATTTGTCAAAATGTTCATTGAAAATCATGTTGCAAAAGGAAAAAAAAAAATTTATACTTGTGCCAGTTTATTACTATAACGAATTGAATTGTTACGGAAGTTTTTTTTTTACATCCGTTTATCAGTTCATTTGTTAAAATCTTCGACTGTTTGCAGAGCTACTTCTTCTATTTGTTTATTCGCTTCGGCGAACAGCGATACCCAAAATTGTACGCTTCCGTTCCCTTACTGTGCATTACAATTGTTTTTTTAACGCATAGAAACAGTGGATCGATAGATAAAGTTCGTTCCGTGATCTCGTCTAAAAGTTGTTGATTTAATCTTTATTAGTTCAGTCTTGTGCATATTTGAAACAAGGCATATTTTGACCAATGCCGCCCCTTGTCTTTGGCACGGTTATCAACTAATTACAAGTTTCTCACTAATTGTAATATTAACACAAAATGTAATAAATATCGGTTGTAATTTTTTAAAATCAATTTATTTAATGTATTTATTACCTCTAAAGATATTAAAGAGCAGTCGCGGGTGATGAATCACAACAGGGATATACTGAGGCTGTGAAAACGTCTTTTCAATTACATAATCATCAATTTATTGTCTTTGGGTCATGAACTCAGAATACATGACGACTTCAAATTCTCTTTCGAAGACATTCCGGTGAAGTTACCGATCAAAAGGCGTTTAATTCAACCAAGTCGCCCCCTTGTTTGGTCCTTGTTGACACCCAAATATTGTTCGTAAAAAAAGAGTAAAAATGCACTTAATTACAAAGAGCACAATTCATTTATAGAATACATGCAATATAGGCCTATATACCTACATCTCTCAATCAACAAAAGTAATGTCTGTTTTTACTAAATAGACTCGAGAATATGCTAATCATTTTAATAAATCACATTGAATCAATCACCATTGCGATCCTCAGGATTGCTCAGAGATCATACCTAATTACAAATTCAATGAATTGTCCTTTAGTACGTTATTAATGCATTCGATTTTATCATTTTTGCAGGTAAACAATCAACTGCTTGATTTACCAAAGTCTATGTTTGGTTCGATACCTATAATTCCAAATACAAGAATACTGAATACAGGCAATCGTTCTCAGAGTTAAAAAAGCAAAATGAAACGAAAATTAAACCAAGCTTAAACCACCGTCACGAGTGAAAATGACAAATTGTTGAAGCATTTGACCTCAATTCACTTTATATGAATGGTATGCATCATACTAAGGAATAGAATCAAATCTCGGAGAGTTCATCTCCGAGTTATTAAAGGTTCCATGATCAGAACTGCATGCTCATAGACAAACACAATTGCCTATTCGAATTTACATGTCTTGATTTTTTCACACGATTACCCTCCGGAAGTGAACCCAGGAAGCGAGTATTGAATTACTGTTATCAAGACAGGGTTCACGCCAAATATTTTGTATCTAATAGTCAAGCATATTTAAACAGGCCGAGACCACTATATTTTGTGACGTCGGCATAAATTTGCATACTAAATTAGGCACCTGTTTACTTTTATCGACAAACCAATCAGGTGAATGAGTTGCAAGGCATTGTGGGCTACTACAAGTTTCAGTATATACAAAGCGTATTGAAAATATATACCATTTTGGATTGTCCTTTGGAAACTCATTTTGAATGATTTTTCAGAATTTATGAAAGTAATATGGACAATTATGTCTGAACTTCAATTTCTATGCTCACATTTAAAAAATATTGCATATGAGGACTTATATCAACCTATTTAAATACCCCCTTGTCAATGTTCAAAAGAGAGGTACGTCCTATTGAATTAAAAGCAGTGAGTTCTGGTTTTTTTTTTCACGTGATACCCCATATTTGGGACAACATTAGTAGAACCACGCGTTGATATTTTCTTCAGGGACATTCATCAGAATGCTTAACGGACAAAATACTTTATGCTGCATATAGCTTGTGCTTCTGCGTTTGTATATTTGTGCATTTCTACTACCGTGGCTACTAGTATTCACGTATGTTAAAAAATGTACAGTTACCTGTATTTATTTCTAGTGCACAATGATAAAGTCACCAATACATACATGTGATGTTTTTTTTCTTATCAAAATATGTTTGTACTTGTATGCGTATGTTTGTCAGTCGTTTGATACTGATCATTTTTGAAGCAACAATTAATCAACTAAAACAACAGTACTTTTTAATGTGAGCATGGAACAAAGTTAATGGTACGTAATCTTTAATTTTTTACCTTCTAAAGTAAAAATCAAGACGTACAAACATTCCGGCAAGCAATTAAATATTGTGTATAAAACAGACAAATACCACGTGCGTTTGTTGAATCGTAAACACGTTATAGACCGTCATGCATTGCAACTCATTCACTGGATTGGAGAATCTGTTTGCCAAAAATACTGTCACATGTTAAATAATGCTATCCATATAAGGTAGTGTACCCGACCTGTTAAAAAGGGGTCACATTTAATTGTAATGCAGAACAAAATCAATAAGTTATAACATATTTATGCTTAACTTTATATTAATCTTTCTTCATAGCCAACACACATGAGTTTTCAGACAAAATAGGACCTTTCCCTTGTTAAAACAGAAGCAATAATATTACTGACCAACTTTTTTTTTCAAAAAATGGAAAAACACTGTTTGATAATTCATCAAAGTAAATCACAACAATTCAAACATGGTGAAATTTCAATACATTATACAAATGTATCTGTATTAATTAAATACATGTACACAAAGAATATAAAGCCTTTTTTATCCTTAATTCATCAGCTCTTCATTACAATGCTCTTCGCGCATCGGATTTTCTACTGTGGTGACACATCCTTCGTAAATTGGATTCTTTGACTTCAACAAAAATATTGATAATTTAATTTGAATAGGTACATTAATTCACAGTGAAAGTACACGTATATGAATTCTTTGTGTAACCATCTACATTAATTACCGACGGGTTGATAAGCATGATATTTTACAGTGAAATCAATAGAGTTAATTGTAAACTATAGTAAAAACAACCCTACCAAACTCAAATATATCTGAAAAGATTTTTTTCATGACCATAATATACTTTTAACTGTTACTAACATTGTATTGATATTTTAAAGCATAATTTACCGAAACAAGTAAGTAATATGATTGTTAACTTACTCTCTCCCAAACAGGATTTTGGATTTCAGACTCAAATCTGGAATATTCCATGTTATCGTACAACATAGTCAGCAACTTCCAGATCAATAACAACAACAGTCCTAGGAGAAATATCGCTCCGGAAATACTTAGTCCTATCGTTAACGGATCCGGAGAACCGGCTGGACAGCCTATAAGCATCATTTGATAATTGATTGAATATATAGTGCTTTATACATGTATTGTTAAAAGAAATACATTGCTAGATGACTAAGTGAATAAATCTTGACGATTCAACGAACGATTAAACGGATATAAGCTGTCTTTTTCCAATAATGTTTTATAATATACAAATATTGACTGGGGTTGAGGGCAACATTGATTATATTAGCCCCCGAGGGACGAAATATTGCCCGACGCGAAGCGGAGGGCAATATTTTCCTCCCAAGGGGGCTAATATAATCAATGTTGCCCGAAAACACAGTCAACATTTGTTTTGTTATATGAAGAAACAAACCAAACTTTAAGAAAGTAATTGAAAACAGATCGCCGTAATTTTCTCAGCTCAACAAAGAATTCACGAATTTAAATTTGTGCAAAGTTCATTTCCAAAATATCCTCAGCATCAAACGGTCACTGTTGATATTCCGCCGACCGGAAGAATGAAAATACAGATGTTCTACCTGATTTTACTTCACAATAATTCGCAAAGCCTTATATCCGTTATGATAGCAAACCGTCGCATTGCGCGTCCGTTGTTTACTTGCCTTGACTGACTGTCTATTATGACGTCACCTTGTTTTGGAGTCGCGAAGAGTTATTTACGTCATCGTTTACGAATCAACAAATCAAAGGCGATTATTTGAAATAGAGGGAATGTTCTCTAGATATTATTCCTAGCCGGTCAATATCAAAAAAATATTGACCGGTCAATATTTTTCGGACGAGCTAATATTACAGTTATTGACTATTTGTCTATATAGAGTTATATAGTGAGAATATACTACTGAATATAACAATATTTTTTATGATTTGAGATTGTATGTTATTTGATTGTTTGGCAAAATATAATTATTTGATTATATTAAGCTAGAAGGTCAACCAGAACTTACGCTTTGTGTCTTTAACTACAACTTCCTGGCTGCTGTCACTATCGTCTGTAAAAGAAATAACAATCCATGAAACTATTGTTACCAGATCTAAATAAGGATACAAACAATTCAACAATTAATGACATTCCACAACACTATCACTGCCATAATGTTTCTAATGATAATGATATGAAAACTTATACAAGTCTCATTTGGTGTAAAATGATGACCTTTTTTCTCTACTTGAAATAATATTCAACAAATCTTTTTGAATTGTACATGTAGTTTTATAGACAAACGTTACTTGTAGTTCGTGTAAATTAGTAGTTATCTCTTTAATTTTGAACGTGTCCTTGTCGTCCGTTAAAAATTGTTTAGTTTAAACTATCATTAATACTTTTAGCAGCTAACTTAACAATGTAGCATTTTATAAGAAGGAGTAAACATCATGATGGTAAATTATCATAAACTTGGTAGCTTTTTCATTTATTCCTTATTAATAAATTCAGTCTTCATTAGTTTAGGCTGAAGAAAAGGTTTGTTTTTAATTAACAAAAGATTAATACTGTATGCCATTGTGACTTAGAAAAAGTATGCTTATGAAAAACAACTCATTTCTTTTACCAAACCAGTAGCACGTTAACAAGCAAAGTCGAGTTTTCCTTATTTGTAAATTATATCCTAATCATCGTGGTAATTATATTGACAACTTTACATTCAAATAATGACAACCAACTGGTGATACACAAGAAAACCACTATGTATAAGCATTAAATTAAAATGAAAAGTAATTAAATATACATTAGGTACATTATTAAACTGGGAATCTTGTAGCACAACATGTTTTAATGAAGATTAAAAATACTTCATTGGTTTTTACATTGAAAATGTTTAAAGCTTTGTGATACTTACAAACATTGAAATGTTCAAAGCTTTGTGATACTTACAAACATTGAAATGTTCAAAGCTGTGTGATACTTACAAACATTGAAATGTTTAAAGCTTTGTGATACTTACAAACATTGAAATGTTTAAAGCTTTGTGATACTTACAAACATTGAAATGTTTAAAGCTTTGTGATACTTACAAACATTGAAATGTTTAAAGCTTTGTGATACTTACAAACATTGAAACTGATGAAACATTTCTGGTCGTCTTCTATGATGCAGGATTTTATGGTGATATTGGTATGTTGACCAGGAAAAACTTTTGAAAAATAAATGTAAATGAAATTTCAAATTATATTGATTCTGGGATTGAATTGATATGAATGACATTTATATGTTCTTGATAACTAGTACTGGTGGAGTTTATTTATTAGATTCAATAACACGGGCATATCAATATTATATAAAATTTATCAAGAAAAGTCTTCACGTATTTACTTGTTTTATAGTTGATTTGCTTTTACTTACTTTCCCGTTCCAAAATAGGCGCTGTTTTTACATTGGTACACAGCTGTGTACATTCGGTAGGATTATAGATACCACTTCCAAAGGCCACACACTCGGCACAATCCTTGTTGTTTTGGCAAATACCAGGACAACTCTGGAAAAGTGAAAGTAATAACCGTATAAGCTTATAGATACAATTAATGTTTGTTTGATTACAAAATGCACTATTGAACAAATGGTTTTAAATAAAAAATTATTAAGTTTGATTAACTTATGTTTTACAGGTGCATGAAACCTATACTCGTCGAATCTGATAAATCATTGACACTCACAGTGCACTTGTCGCAAACTTCTCCCCGAAAACCAGATCGACACTGGCAGCGACCACATACACAATCTCCATTACCAGAGCACACCGTCTACAACAATAAACGAGGTCAGTCTATGTATACGATGTCATTGATGTCACCGAAGTTCTTATTGGTTATATCAAATCTGTCCAAAAAATGTTAATAAGAAACCGTCAAACATCTCAAAAATCCATAAAACGAAAGACAAAGTCAAAGCAGAGCAACACGGACCTCCTCGTAATCGGGAAAAAAACGGAAACGTCCGTAGACAATTAGGTGATTAATTCTGGTCTTACATTTAGTGACAAAAACGTCGGTCAGCATGCGACCAAGTGGGAGATTGTTTTTGCTGACAATGTCGTTGTATCTACCATAGAACTTACGAAAAGATGACTTAAAACGAGACTATTTATACTCCTGTTTTATCATTGTTTGTCAGTAGCTTGCATCGCCATAGAAACTGCTCATATGAAGAGCATGCCCCTGCGTATCAAAGACAGAAATCACGATATATATATATATATATATATATATATATATATATATATATATATATATATATATATATATATATATATATATAATGAAATGATGAATAATGAAAACGTAGAGCGATAAGAATTCGTAAACAGGTAAATAAAATAAAATTAGGTATCACCAACATATGACTTATAACAAATTTCGCAACAGAATGTTTTCAAAAGTTCACGTCAAAACATAACTGAGCCAGAACAATTGCCGACTTCTCCTTCGTTGCTAATAGGGGTTTTCCATTAGTAATAGGGGCTGTATTTTTTATGAAATGAAAAACGTGTATAATGCCCGATTTACCACTTTTGTAGAAATACGAGGTCACTTGAATTTTTGATGCCAGTTGTTTCGGCAGGAGTGTAAAGGCTCAAACATGATTTTGAAGCACATGTGTAACTTTGACGCAAACAAACTCTCGTGCCTTTGTGGGTGGTTGTGTATGTTTTTACTTACTAATAATGTGTTTAGGAAGTATTGTTTTAATGATTATTGATTTCCCTAGACGTTTGTAATAAATATAACCACCAGCATCTTAATTTGCGTAAGTTTGGTAAGAATATATCGTACAAATAATAGTATGTGTACCTAGCTTGCAAGATTCAACTTTTGTATGACGACATGCAACCTATTTATGACGACTTGCAACCTATTTATGTTGAAATGCGCCACATTCATATCGACATGCCTTGCATTTATGTTAACATGCAGCTAATTTATGTTACAAAGTAACATATTTAAGTTGACATGCGAGATAAAACATGTTGACATGCATCCTATTTATGCATGTTAAAATGAATAAGATGCATGATAGTCGACATAAATGATTCGTGTTTTAAAATGTTTTCCTCGGATGTCAACATAGATAAGCTGCATGTCAACATGTTTATCTTTTGTGTTTGCATTGTTTTTGGCATGTTAAAAAAATCAGTTGGATCAGACATGCTGGAAGTCACATGTAGGCAGCTTATAATAGTATCTTAAATTTTTAAAATTCGTATCTGATTATTTTTGACTGTCAGCAAATATATATTGCATGTTCTCATAGCCACCATAGTTCAGAAATGGTATACATGAATCTTACATAATTAGGGGCTTCATAAGACCAAATGATCATTTCTTTTTAATTAAAACTGAAATTTAAATATCTAAAAAAAAAAAAAAAAAAAAAAAAAAAAAGAAAGAAGAAATACTGATTATAAGTAGAATAATTTTCTAATGATCTTAACATTATGCATGCTCTCTTTGAAATTTAAGTCAGCGGCTCATAGAAATACCTTTCAGTTAATGTAAATCATTTAAAAGTAGTAACTGAATCACACATTCAAAAACCAAAATGAATTTAACATGTGCTAAAAGAAACGATAAAACAAACGTGTTAAACAAGGATTTCTGCAATTAAGTACAACTTTACCTTTCGCATAAATTCTTACTTATTCCTTGGGATAAAAGACAAACTATGAAAATCAAAATTATTTTATAAAAAGCAGTCCATTTCCCTTTCTCCATATTATACTAATGTCAATTTAATAACATTGTGGTTTTTATTCAAGTGAAGTGTTTTTCTGTTCCAGGAAATAAACAACATGTCATCGGAGAAATAAAAATAAATTACATTTTCCTGCTTTTATTAATAATTTAATTCCCTTAACATTCATACATAAAGAGGAAATTATGCACTATGAGCTCATCAAACTCAAATTCATTAACAAGTGTTTTAGAAGTGTTTGTAAAGAACTGAAGTATAGATTATAGAAAGTAAATAAAGGCCCTGTCAGACCAAGCTGCGTCCCCACGACGTTGTAAAATAAATGGAATCGCCGTATGGATCGCAAGGAAATTTCAGAAAAATGTAGTTTTATTTGCAAATTTTACAAGTAGAGATGCCACGGCCTCCTAACGGCGACCGAGGCGTTCTTACGGAGCCCCCACGGCGTGTAACTGCGTTTCCACGGAGTTCTACTTGGCGATTAACTGCGATCTCCGCCGAGTGCTCATGACGTGCTAGGAGTTTTAATCGCGCGTCCACGGCGTGCTCTGCGCGCTGATTGCGTGCACAAGACGTTCTTATCCTCTTGGTATGTTAATATCAATTTGTATAATTGTATGGGGAACAGACACGAACTTACAACTGGTAATTAAATTATTAAAAAATTGTTTTTGATTTTATGAAAACGTACATTGTAATTGAAAAATAACAATTTGTGAAGGACTAGGACAAAACTCTTAGTAGTCAGGTCTACAAAAAAGATCCTCTATTAGTTGTTAGAAAGCATAGAAAAGATGTGAAAACATCAGAACCAAATGGCATGAATTCCATCTACGTCCATTGATAGGTCTTGCAATATTAGCAATTGCTACTTTTTACATAGTCATCTACATCCAGTTTGATAATTATTACATCGCTTTCTATTGTACAATAGCCATTGTTCGAGTTTTCGTGGTCTTCATGACATGGCACTAGAAACGCCGTGGGAGCGCGGTATACACGCAGAAGAAAGGGCGCGAGAGCGCGATGAACGCAGCAACAGCTCTTTTGGGTCGCCGTGTGAACGCAGCCAAACAAAAAAACAACTTTTTCAAACGCTGTGGATGCGCAGTGAGCGCGATAGGGACGCAGTGAGATCCCAAAGGACTCCACGAGGTCTCCGTGCAAGTGCAATTGACTTATCACTGCGTATACACTGCGATTAGCTGCGTTCCTTAAGCGCACCGACGGAGCTCTCGTGGCGCTGTTGGAGATCTTACGGCGCTGTCACGGCGACCTCACTACGCTTCTACGGCGTGTTTATCAGAACGGAGAGCCACAGCGCGTACTTTGTGCATGTTCAAAGTGCGTGCCGTCGCTGGCGTCCTAAAATGTTCAAGGCGATCCCACCGCGACGGACGAAAATGCCGGTGCGTTGTTATGGCGCTGTAGGAGACTCTACTGCGTTTACCTTGGCGTTTTACATTATTAAAGGACGCAGCGGGATCGCCGTGAGGGCGCAGCTCCGGTCTGACAGAGGTTTAAGAGGATGTTAAAAGTTAAATTCTATTCGAATATTAGATATTAAGATAGGTAAGTCCTACATTTCTACATTTCTAAAAAAATTAATTGGTTAAACATTTCTTTGTATATTCTTGATACATTTAAAGGTACACATTCTCTTGGTAACGTTTCATAAAGGCACAAACACATGTATATCAGTGAATTTGACATTTCATTGATGCATAGATATATTCTCCATAACATCATTTAAATTTGTCATTGAAATGTGGCGATAACGGAACACATTCTCTTGGTAACGCTTCATAAAGGCACAAACACATGTATATCAGTGAATTTGACATTTCATTGATGCATAGATATATTCTCCACAACATCATTTAAATTTGTCAATGAAATGTGGCGATAACGAATAGTGTTCTAAATCAAACTTCCAAAGGAAAAATACAAAACAGGAGCAAAAAAACACGAGCTTCTTCAAAATTTAGAGGTAGGATCAGGGGCCATGGAAGAGTAAGCATCCTCTGCAGACCGGTCACATCCGCCGTGTGTTTTTGGTCTGATCTTGTAATTAACCTGTTTCACTTAATAGTCAGCTATTCCGAAATTCTCTACGGACCAACTGTATTTTCATAAGTTTGAACTATCTTTTCCCATATTCTACAAAATAACAAAATCGACATTTAAACAAATTAAATAGGTTAATTGCAGGAGGGGGGACTTAAATTCATATTCACCATCAGATGAGAAAAAAATCTATTAATAACTTTTAAAATAAGCTTTACGACAAATGTTATTAACTACCTTGACAATATTAAGAAACAAGTTCATAACGGTCACTTGAGTATGATTTAGATAATAAGATATGAGAACCCCCACCCCCTAAAATGAAATCAAATAATGACAATTTACAGTTTTTGTCTTTCAAAGCAATAGGTAAATCCAGATTTGGGTTATTTTATTGTGTGTTATTCATTTGAAATATGTTCAAAATCTTAAAACCTGACTCTAAAAATTGCTATTTCAGTTTGAGTTACTTTTCTGAAACGAATTTCAAATGGTATGTTGGTGGCGTTGTTAGCCAAAATTGTGAGAAAAGTTTTTTTTTAAATTTGAATTATTTACATGTTTGATTCATAAAACATATTTAAAATTCAGAAAAATTAAATTACAGGAAATATTTGGCTGATCCTTTGTGTACTTCCTTAAAATTATCAAATGTTAAGGACGATGGTCGAGAACAAATAATAAAATGAAAAATGAGGTATAAAGATGATGAGCTAAATTGAAAAATAAGATATGACTAAAATAATAAAGATTTCGAATTGATATTTCTTAACAATATCCATTATGGAATATTTAATTTCATAAGTAAAAACGATTGCTTGCATTCATGCTCAATTTAAATCACGATGCCGTAGAGATGAGCAGTAAAACATCATGTCATTGTTGTTTAAAAGTGATTTCAATGATAATGCCCCCTCTCCCCAAAAATATGTTAACACAGACATAAACAAGTTATATTCTTGACAATACCTGATTGATTGATCTTCCGGAAACCATATTTCTATTTTTTCGGCGTATACATGTAATACATGCATAATACTAAAACGGACTGCCCCACTGAAAAAAAAAACAAAATACGATACTGAAAATATTACTTTTTGTAATTTGATATTAAGGGTTTCAAACGTGCAGGTAAGATCATGAAACTGTTTTGAAATTTTGACGTGCCCTAGGCACATTTTATAATATATCTTAGTCCTACGTCAGTTTCTCAAACAATATAAACTCTTAATATCATTCTTTTAAAAAATTCTATATACTATAGTGTAGGTGCCATCTGACGTTCATTTTGTATGTATACAAGAAAAAAAGCTCAAAGAGGAATCTCGCTCCCTACATCCACCTCCGATGGTATGGCATTTTTGCGTGGTGATGAAAACTGTTTATATTTAACCAAAAGATATATTATATTGTGCCAGTGGGTTGCAAAAAGTAAAATTTATCCGAATGTTAAAATGACTTCAAACACATTTCTACTCTCAAAGAATGCACATTTGTATTTAAGGAAGGAGTATTTTCTGGTTTTCGAGTTGTCAAACGTACATTTGATTAATTGTTCATTAATTCAAGATGAAAGGAAATTGAAATAGTATATTTTCTTTCATTTTTACTACCATACAACCTGGCATAGAAAAAGTAATCAATGTTTAGAATCTAACAAGGACTATATTTTTGGCGTAATATTGGCGTAGAAAAATATCACATGTTTCGCAACTCAGAATTGTTGTAGATTTATGAGTCTGTTTGAGCATTTTAAAAACAATAACATTAATGTGAATTAATGATGTGATACATGGGTTTCAGAATATGTTTTTAAAATATGATTTGTCTATCAAATTACATTTTTAAAAGCTTTTAAAGCGCCCATTCTATACATTGATTTTTGTGAAAACATCACTAAAATAAGTATTTCTCTCTAATTAAACGGTCAATATATCAGCTTTTCTGTCAATTTATGTCTTCATATAAAGGTTTCATAATACATAAAAATCAGAAATATCTTATTATTGGATGCATAAAAAAATAGAAATTTTTGCAAGGGCTTTGTCATCTCGAATATATCTCACCATGAACCAGTCTTTGGCGTATGAATGTAATAACAAAACATACGTGGATTAGGCTTGCGAAATAAAGTCGTCGCGAATAAATGTTAGTTTACAGTATGTATATAGCATATATTTTTAAAAGTGTGTTGTTCAAAGTTGATTTTTTTCTTTCAGATAATGAAGCATTATTACTGTGCACATATGTACATGTAATTGTTATATGTATTTGCTAGTGTACATGACTGTACCATACATTCTGTTGATAGTACGATAAATTCTGTTGATTATTTAATTTACATGTAGCCTGTTGTGAAGAATTCTTTGGTGTGTATACAACATGTGTACATGTACAATCACAATGTTGTTGACTATAATATGATTTCTTGAAACCATTACTTTAATATGAATACTATATGTTATGTGTGCTTGCTTAAGCCATTATATGTGAAGTATAATGAACGATACTAATTTTTACATGTGTTTCATTCATGTTTGTTAATACTTTAGGGAGATATGTAACATTCTTTGTTACATGTACAGGTATCAATCATTGGATTTGAAATATAATAGATAATACTATTTTGTACATTATCTTCTCTCTCTGTGAACACATATATTCTGGAATGTGTAGCTAGGAAACATGCACATTTCAATATGTAGAAAAAATAAGGAGAAAAATAACTGCAATGTTAAATACTATGTACCTTTTTTACTTGTGCATGCTGTTTGTATTTGGGCTAGAAATATTATTTAATTGGTTACCGAAAAAAGTCATTGAATAAATGAATTTCTGAATTTAAATTACGTTTTTCTTTTGATGTGTTAATGTTATGGATGGTTTTAAAAGTTTTAAAAAGAAGGATGATAAATACGTAATTTATTGTAACTACCATATAAGTAAAAGGACAAGGTGTTTCCTTTATCTATTTAATAACAGAACCCTCACTCATATCTTTTGAATTGCATGATTCTACATGTATATGTATATCAAATGGTTACCAAGAAAATCCTCTAAGATGTCGAGAACTAAGGTCAATGCTATGTTAAGCGCAAACAACCTTATACATTTGCAGATCTATCTATATTCATATGGTTGCTATGGAATGTTGTTTTTTTTTGTAACAGGAAACACAATGTCATTAACATTAATGTAAAATAAAAATATGTTACATTATTTATTTAAAAGCTTTTAAAAGTTTTTAATTAACTTCTATACTTCTCATAATGCAATCGGACTTGAAATAGAAGTTATTTAGTTGGTTACTAAGGAAATCCATGGTTGCCATGGAAACGCTGAGTAAATAATTTTATGCATTTAATGCATTAATTCATGTTGGTACTTAAATTAAATAAACTTATGCTAATCAAATAACAGTAACTTAAAATTTCCCAATTGCATGAAGAGGTTTTTTTTTCTTAATTTAGACCGAAACCATGGTCACGTTTGTTTCGTTGCTAGGCAACTATCCTGAAGGGTTACCAAGAAAAAAATCCTATCATGTTGATTACTGAGGTCAATACTATGCATGGTAGTAAAATGAACATATTTGCTGAGGGGGCCATAAATGGCCCTTATCCTATCTTGTTCTTTCTTCAAAATTAAATTTAAGAAAATTAGAGGAAATGCGGACTAAGCGATAGCAATTTAAGGATAAATATTTATTCCAATTTCGTAGTATAAGCTGATAGACATTCTGATATTCTGTCATTTCATTGAAGAATAGAATCTTCAAAGGAGATGGGGAAATGAGACGGTTCAGCTGCCCATTTGGTTAAGTCGTAAAATACAATTTCAAATTTAACATTTTTTTCAATTAAATCTATTTGATATGTTATGATACAAGTTTACAAAAGGGTGATTTCTAACTATATTCAGTTTGAAAAATTAAAAAAAAACGATAAAAAAATAAGTTTTGGTGGTGTCGAACCCACAACATAAAAAACCAAGTACCATAAAGTTACGTAATGTCTGGTGCTCTAACCACTGTGCCATTTCATTCACAACAAAGTGCGTGGTTTAAATGCTATATGAGACGTTGGCAACGAATTTACAGACTTGTATTATTTTTCTAATACGTTCAATTGTTGGGGTACAAAATGAAATTTTTGAAGTCTAGTGGGTCAGCTCCACATTTTTGTTGATTAAAATCGGTGTAAATTCCATTTAATCGCATTAAGACTATGACAAAAATATGGAGCTCAGACCCTTTCTATTAACGAAAAGGCATTTGAGTCATAAAATGATAAGGCATTGAAGTCATAAAATGATCCTATTTGGAGGTTTTGACACGCATACGCCAGTTTAAACCAACCTATTTCAAATATTAAAAATATTTAAGGGTTACAAACCGATGTTACGTTAAATATGCATTGTTTTTAATTATTGTTTTAAAAAAATTATTATATTTAATGATATTTTAATTTTGCAGTATCTAATTATTCCTCATATGGGCATTTTACACGCCTCATTCACCCATCTTTTTTAAAAAATGACTACAGAACTACAACGAGCTACACTTATTTTTATCATCCTTTACGTTGAGGAAAAAGGTAGTGACCATGACCTGACCTTTATGCAAAAACAAAAAGGTCAAATTTGATTAAACGGATAAAATCATTTGGTAATATGATCCGTTTCACTGTGTCAAAATTTCATGAATTTCTTATTATAAGAAGTATGTTTGATAACGAGAAGACTCCTTCTTAAATAAACGTCTATGTCAATAACTATCCTGATAATGGCGATAAACAGTTTATACAAGTTTAAGTTTGTTTGTTTTTAATTATGTGGGGTTTTTTAATTAATGCATTTAAAAACATTAAGAATCTGTTGTGTTAATGTACAATATAATTATTTAGTCATCAAAATAATAATGCTTTTCGTCTGCTCAGGTCTCTTATATTTAATATGTATAAATAAATGTGGAAAATAATAATGAGTTTAGTAGTTTAGGATATCCACACTTAAGTTTTCTTAATTTAACGTCAAGCTAAATCTTAATATATATTTGATTTTTGGATTTTCTTTACTTTGTCTTAATAGTCAAATCTGAGAAACATGAATACATGCCTCTATTTTATTTTCAAAGAAAAACATTCAGACGAGAAAAAAAACGAATCCAGGGAGGTTATTTGGTGTTTTTTTTTAGGTTAAGGTGTTCTTAAATGGAAGAAATATGTACTTCCGTGAAAAAAAAATATATAACGTATAAAATAAAACTAGTTGTAGTGTGAGCAAGCTCACAAATGATACCCTCGCTAAAATGAAATAGAATAGTATTTTTCAGTTGGAAAGTGATGAATGCAATATTTTTCTTATAGTAACCAGGAACATAAACAATTGACATACACTCAAGATCAGGGCATAATTTTAGGTCACAGGTTATCCTTCTCAAATTTTAGCTTCTAATCATTTTCCATAACAAGATATTGTCTAGACAGGAACATGTTTATGACACAACCTCAGGTTGTAAGCAATCTTTATGCAAAGAAGGAACTTCCAATGTTTCTCCAAAAAAGGTATAGAGATGACCCAAATAATGAATATTTTCTTCCAGTGACATTACACGTGATAAATTGACCTTGGGTCCAAATCATGACACTCTCAGATAATAAGCAATCTGAATTAAGTAGGAATTTCTACCATGATAATGTTCATCCATCACAAAGCACCGTACACGATTGCAAAGACGGACAGATGGCCTAAGTGATTCCTATTTACCCCCACCCCCCCCCCCCCCCAAAAAAAAAAAAAAAAACTTTGTTAGAGGGGCATAATATGAGTATATTCTCACAATTTAATTCTATATCGATGAATAATTATAACATTAGCTCGTCCGGAAATATTGATCGGTCAATATTTTTTTTTAAATATTGACCGGCTAGAAATAATATTTAGTGAATAGTCCCTCTATTTCTGATCGATTTGTTGATTCGTAAGCGGTGACCTTAATAAATTTCCGCGACTCCAAAACAAGGTGAAGTCATAATAGGGAATCAGTCAAGGCAAGTAAACAACTGACGCACAATGCGATGGTTTGCTATCATGCTATTATGGTAAAGACTTAGTAAGTTGTCAGAACTTGTGTCCGAACCATTTGCATATGTATCTTATATATATGTTTACAATAAAATATGTTCAAATCAAATCATCATAAGTGATAAAGGTATGTGCGAAGTATAATCAGGAAGAACATATTTAACTACGGACGGCGGAATATCACCAGTGAACGTTTGTCGAAGATATTTTGGAAAGAAACTTCGCAAAATTGAATTCGTAAATTTTATGTTGAGCTGAGAAAATAACGGCGATCTGTTTTCAAATACTTTCTTAAATTTTGGATTGTTTCTTCATATCACAAAACAAATGTTGACTGTGTTTTCGCGCCGGGCAATATTTCGTCCCTCGGGGCTAATATAATCAATGTTGCCCTCAACCCCAGTCAATATTTGTATAATATATACAGGTATATGGAAAATACCTATTGAATATTGGTGTGAATGTGAAATATAAATAATTTCATAGTACCACTCACCCTGGATAAGGAAAACGGGAGAGAGTTTTACACTTGCTGAAACATTAGCTCCAATTTTCTGAATGATGGTTATTTGTGTCGTATCAGGCACGGAATTAGTTGTTCGGGTCTTGTTGGAACTCTTTAGTATGAAGCATTCGGGGTCTAGAATGATTTTCAAAAAGTTTACTACTTCCATACAATATTTGATAGTTAAAATAATTTGCAATTATCATATTATTGTGTTCATTTTAACAATACTTCAAACATTTTTTATTCAAAATACCACAATTAATGTTATGGTGTTGTTGTTTTTTCATTTGCACAAAAATGTCCTTTCGTATCAACAACGTTTGAAAATAATAAAATTTAAACAGTCCAACTTTACAAAAAGATGTTTCCGTGAGTTGTTTTTTTTTTCTTTGAGAATGACTCACCTCAGAGAAACAAAATCTTTTATAATAGACACTTAGTGTTCTAGCTCAAAAAGTAGAATGGTTTAAAATAAAAAAAATAATAAATTACACTGACATATTTTTTTTTAACATTTTGTCACTGAGAAGTCTTCTCAACAATAGAGCAGATGAAATAAAGCAATGCTCATCATGCTGATTGAAATCAATAAATCTTGATAAAAGCAAAAAATTTGCATTTTTCAGCATGTGGTGGTGCTTCATATTAATAGTAAATCTGTGCAATTGACTTAAGGTTTAGTTTTACATGTTATCTCAACCCTTAAAATGTGCGAAGTGAGCACTTGGGAAAAAAACAGGGACTGTGTCTGAATTATCTTACAAATTGCGCTCAATATGCTAAATAAGTTGTTCATTTTGTCGTCGACATTGTTTTACACATAATTTTTAATGATATAATCAACAAGAATTTGAAATCAAAAAAACTGGAAGTGTTCATGTTATCCAGCAAAGACCAAGGGGTCTCAGGTCGTAACCATAAGTCAAGATCGCTCCATCGTTCTCGTATTCTGAGAATTATAATTAAAAAAATCAACCATCCCACCAACAAGACAATCAAGTGTGTTTTTTGATCTTCATTGTATACATTATATTTGGTGAAAAGTGGTTCAGTGAAGTTTTTCCACTGTAGATACATTGTAATATTACTAGTAAATGACCTACATTTCCAGACGTCTGTAGAATTATACACATCCGGGCATGATCTGCAATAAGCACCTTCACTGCGTTGCAGGACTTCCCCAAATATGTTGTATTCTGGACAAACTTTACCTGAAATCAATTTAAATTTTGTCATACAACTATAATTAAGTTATAATTACAGACGGACGATCGATATATAAAGAAATGATATATTTTTCTCATATGCGTTCTTATATTTTTATTTTTTTGGAATGTAAATGACGACATTAAGTTCATCAATCATTCGGATTAACAAAAGCTAATTTTTCATAGATTAATAAGAACTTTTAAATGTAATGAACACAAATTAATAATATGAATAGATTATAGATATGTTTAATAATTATGGATTAAAACCGCAGGTGAATGGATCCACAAACAAAATCGAAGATCTAGAATTCTTCTGATTTTACAGTAGCAATATAATGCTTACCACCAATAGGTATATTTGGGTGACAAAGGCAAATCAATTGAGCTTTTAATGCATCTCTAACACAGTGGTACTCATCATGCTTTTGACAGTTCAGTCGTGAAGCTTCTTCTATCCATTCTTTTTTAGATTTGGGACAGGATTGCACAAGATGACATCCACACTTCTGTAAAATGAATATATGAGTATGCGCATGTCACATGGTGAAAATTCTGTATCTTCTTTTTAAATATGTTTAAAACCGCCTGGTGAAATCGTTAGCTTCTTTTTTTAAATAACTTATAAATTATAATTAATTATAGAGTAACAGTACGCATGTCTTACCATTAAAAAATGGAATGAAATAATTCCAATGATATAGGTCTTCCAATTTACTGCAACTAAGTCTTCAAAATAAAATCAAGAAATTAATTAGATAGCAAACTCAGATATATGAATCGTGTTTTCATATTATTTAAGTTCAATCAAAATTTACAGCATCACAATTTAGTTAGTCTAAATCTTTGATCGCTTATATCCCAAAAAGGACAAATGTTTTGAAAAGCAATAGAGAATAAGAGATGCTTAGAATGATGTTCTAAACAATATTTAACCATAAATTTCCCTTATGTGGCCCCGATAAGGAGATAAGGGGTCATCCCTTCAAACATTCTTTCTCATATAGCTCATGAACGGTAACAAATTTCTAAACATTTGTTGAACAGAATCTGTTTAATATCAAAAGACCATTTATTTGATATCAAGAAAAAAGGGGCTGGCCCCTCAAATTAGAAACCTAAAGGGCTCTGCAGTAATTCTCTTTACTGAGCACTTTACTGAGAATTATTTTGTTATATGTTATACAAGCAAATATGTTCATCTCACATTTGTGTAACTGAATATTATTTAAAAGCAATCTTCATGCGTTACGTATTTAGGGGCTACCAGAACTTTGATCACTTATATCTCGAAAAAGACAAATATTTTGAAAAGCCGTAGAGAATAAAAGTTGCTAAAAAGATGTTCTAAACAATATCCAAATCGGCCCTTAAAACGTTCTTTCCCAGATGGCTCAAGAACGAATTTCTAAACACTTGTTGAATAAAGTATGTTAAATAGCAAAAGTCATTTCATTTGATATCAAGAAAAAGGGGATGGCCCCTCAATATAAGGGGCCAAAAGTGCTTTGAAGTCTTTCTTTTATAGCATTTAACTGATTCATTATGTAGCCCCAATAAGGGCATAAGAGGTATGCCTCTAAAACGTTCTTTTCCAAATAGCTAAAGAACGGATACCTGTCAAACAAATTCTGTTTAATGTCAAAAGATATCAATTTGTTTATTATTAACATATAAAGAAAAAGAATGAAAAAGAAAATATATATAAATGAGAGTATGTTGAAAATCAAATGATCTTTCATTTGATATTAAGGAAAGGGGCTGGTCACTTAAATTAGGGACTAAAGGGGTTCTAAAATCTTTTCATTTGCAGGTCTTTACAAAGGAATATTTTGTTATATGCTATAGTAGGAAAAAATATTCATCTTGCATTTTTTTTTCCCATGAACGCAAAAGTTTTCTTAATTGTTACGTAATTAAGTATTTTAAGGGACTAGAATCCCAAAAGTTTTACCCTTTCTTTATCAAGAATGATATACATATTCCCTTCAAAATATCGCACGGAAGACCTCCATGTTGCTGGCAACGATGTCGTGTCTAGTTTATTATTATTATTATTTTACTTTTTTTATTTCTTCATTCAACGAGCACTTTAGTTTTATCATATAGAATCAAATTATGATTTAAAAACCCAATTCAAAAACTACACATAGGTTTACAAAAGTGTTATTGGTAGGTTTCAAAAGAAATGTTGTAGAATTATTTGCTTCCTTAAATTAATTGCATGTTCTATTTATGCCTTAATTGTAAGCTGAAACTGCCATTTCGCGTTTGTAAACTCTGATGTGAATAAAAGCGAAATGGGAACCTAGCTCTGATTTCTCTTTAACGGGGAAATAGGCACAAATGGAGTAATGTGTGAATTTCTTTATGATTCATCTGTAAAAACAAAACTTGTAAACTGACAAGATGGTTTCGTAAAACAATGATAAGTCAATTACACATTTTTATTATTTTAATATTATTCATGTATTTTGACTACTGGGATTGATATATTAATCACTATTTTTTTTAATCTCGATCAATTTTATTTTGTTTTCCCCCTGCATTTCGAAGGTAACACGGGATCCGTAACAAAAAAATTAAGAATCGTTCACATAATACACAGAATAAAACAAATTTTATAAACATGTAAAATATAGATGAACAGTGATATTAACTGTGATATTACCTTATTCTTTCAACTGAGATATGACGTCAATATTTCACAACGCCTGTGATTTCGTTTTGTTTAACTAAAAACATCAAGAGAATGGTTTGCTTAATTATTTATTATTTACGATGTCGTGTATGTATTACTTCAGCGGCTTCGATCTATAAATCTTTTAGATGCAAAATAAACTTTTATGCTTTTAAGAAATGTGGGAAATTTCCCCTTTTGATGACACAAGAGGACAAGTATTGGGGAATGTTGTTTGATACTAAATATTGCTACTAGGAATTATTTTTCTCATGTTTTACATAAATCAAAATACATGCACATGTATAAACATGTAGATAAAATAATATTTCAGCATGTATGAAATAAGGACCAATTAGCCTTATTTAATATAGCCCTTTCAATTGTATTCCTGTGGTCAATAAGCAACAAGAAATAATGTATTTTTAGTATTAAAACTGATCGCTCATACTAATAATTAAATCCCTTCCAAACCAACATTTTATACAGTGGCCAAATAATATCTTGATGTGAATGGAAGTGTTCTGCATATGGATGTACATCAGGGTTTCGGAAATGTTCATATCATTCTGACTGGGTTGGCATAATCAAATTAAAAACCTCATATTTCCGAGGACAGTGGAAAATACTGGTAATTTCCTGCCAAGTTTATTTACTAGGAAATAAAGTACAACTGCATATTTCTACATGCTTTAAATAACATTTGTTTGTACACCTTGTCAACTTTGATATTTCATCACTGTCTATGGTTTTGCTTTTTTTTAAATTTGATCTTTTTGTAAAAATATTATAGGCTAAGATCAACAGTTTTGACAGAATTTAGCTACATCTCATATGATCTATCAATGGAACAAGTTAGCAGACAGAATAAGAATGTTAAGGTCTAAACAATATAATTCAGATGATTATTGACCTTGAAATAAAAAAATAGGTCAATGTAAAATATGAGGGTATTATGCACTTCTTTTTAAAATGATCTATTAATGTTTCAGGTTTAAAGTCAAAGTAACGGTTTGGACAAATTTTGTGTTTCTAATTTGCACTTGAGAAAAAAGGATCAAAGTAACAAATTAACAATAGAACATCTGAGTGTATTATTATTGCTTTGTTTTTGTTTTGTTTTTTTTGGTTGATAGTTTTTTTTTCTTTTTGTTTGTTTCAAGTTTCAAAGCCTTTAACTCCTTCTCTAAAAGTAACAAATATATTCTTTTCTAATCTGACTTTGAAATAAAAATATTAGATCAAGGTCCAAAATTTTGGCAGGGTTCAGCTACGTTTTCTACCATCAATTTTAAATGAATTTGTTGAACAACATTTGTTTAGAAAAATGATTGACTTTAAGATAAAAAAAAAATACAACAAATTTTGCTACCAAAGTGCGCAGTTACGGCCCAAACAGTATTTTAAAAAAGGAGAATTAAAAATTTGACGTTCAGACGGTAAATTTTGTCAAGGTCGACATGTGCAATGTATATTTTTATGTTTCAAGTATTTAGTCTATACGTTGAACGATTCAAAAGTCATAATTTCGATTATTTATTAAAATATTGTCCTTGAGATGGTAAATTTTGGTGAAGGTCAAAAGTTTTAATGCAGTGCACCTCTCGTTGATGTCACCATTATACATGTATGTTAAAAGTTTCACGTTCTTATCTTGAAGGGTTAGGGATCGGACAAAATTTGAAAGAAAAAGAAGAAAATCTACAAAAATAATATGTCTTACTTTGGAATGGGGAGAGATAATTCATCAAAAGGAGTGCGAGCAAGAGTTCGAATTTTTTTTTTAGATTATCTATACCTTAACTCTATGATATTGCGTTTGTGATTTTGATCGAGACTTGTTTCATGCAAAAAATAGTGACCTTGCTATTCGTGCGCTACTTGACCTCTTGACCTAGATTGATGTTATGAAGGAATATAGCGAAGTACATAGAAGCGTTTAATAAGGGTTAACTCCAGAAAAGTGTCTACGTAATGTTTGACTGACCTTTGTCCAATCAGATCGTAGCTGGGCGGAGTTAAGACATTGCCGCTCGTGACTTGAATGAGAGAGAGAGAGAGAGAGAGAGAGAGAGAGAGAGAGAGAGAATTGAGTAAATTTTAAGTGATGCCGACGAAGAGATGTATATCCTATACTGGTATAACTTTAAAGCGTTTTAAAGAATTTCTTTGGCCGCCGACAACAGTGTCTTCATACGAGTGTCTTTATACATGTACATGTATAAGAATGACGTAACTAACCAACTTAATTTCCTGGCATGGAGTCCGAGAATACGGGCATTGAATATTTGGAAATGCGAACGAATGATAAATTATGAGTTTAGATGGAAAGGAAAGGCAACGCAGGCGGATGCTTAGTGGCAAAATAAAACAATGGCGGACAAATTCGTCCTTAGGTCAGGAAAGTTTCACACCGAGTAACCATGAAGAAAGTTTTTATACAAAGTAAATATGCAACCTATATCTAATTCCAGGAAGATTCGGCAAACTTTGATTAGAATACTAACTGTAACACTTGTAATGAAAACAGTTTCTTAAATATTCATACAGCCAAGGGTTTCCGATACAATACGCTTCTCATAAACTTTATGAGAAGCGTAGTGTATCGGAAGCCCTTGGCTAGCGAAGATGCTGTATTGACATTCTCTACTGTCTTTGTCTGTTATAACAATACGAAACAATTTTGAGGCCAATTATTTCATAAAAGATGAGCGACGCAAAATGGGCGTGTCTTATAGCATAACCGAAAAACGTTATTGGTTGCGCCGCGTAGTATTAATACATAGGATGTGCTTAATGAAAAAATAGTGGTTTTAAAATGTTGTTTTAAAGTGTATTAATTGGAAATGATGTAAAATTAAGTAATAAGGAATCATTTTTTGAATATAATTAGGGGAAAATTTCGGTCGGAGCGTGATCATATCTATACATAAAGCCTCCGGGCTTTACTGGATTTGACCACGCCCCGACCAAAACTAAAATCTCATAATACTCAAAGAATGATCCCTTATTCCTAAAATAACAGTGGATTGCGCGAAAAGAGTCATATAAGGGAAAACATTTGCAAGTGTTAATAATGCTGAAGTAATAGCTTTCTAAAAAGCTTGTCTGAATAAACAAAATTATTCAATGGAAGCATGCATGTACATTGTAACAATCGGTCTATCTTATGAGAAACAAATTTTAATTTTCGCTGCCGATCGTAAGTTCATTAACAGAACGTGCAGGTTTAAGAAAAAAAAATTCAGTATTTTCTTCAATCTCGTGCATGTACATGTATATAACTTGAAATTAAATTATTTCATTAATTCAATTTATTTTAGGAATGTACACAAATCAAATATTTGCATGCAAGATTGAAAGCGGAAGATAAAGCAGTAAAAATTCTAAAATTGTATTTGTTATATTAAAATGCAAAATCAGCTGAAAGGCTTTTTTTGCTCCCCTAAGCTGAATGTTCAATGAGCTGTCTGTCCGTCCGTCTGTCTGTCTGTCTGTCTGTCTGTCTGTAAATGTTTTACATTTTCGACTTCTCCAGAACTGCTGGGCCAATTTCAACCAAACTTGGCACAAAGCATCATTGGATAAAGGGGATTCAAATATTTTGAAATGATAGGGCTACGCCTTCTTTCAAGGGGAGATAGTTAGGATTTATTGAAAATTTGTTGATGATTTTAATAAAATCTTCTCAAATATCATTTTGCAAGAAAAGCTGAAACTTGTATGGAAGCCCCGTAAGATATTGTCTCATTTAATGTACTAAAGTTGGAGTCAATATCGTTCAAGGTTTAGTTCAAATCATGGTCCCCATGATGATAAGGTCGCGTTACAATGGGGGGGGGGGGGGGGGGGTAGAAGTTTTACAAAGAAATATACAGAGAATTTTTTAACCTTCTACTCAGAACACGATTGGCCACAAAAGCTGTATTTTTAAGTATCCTAAGGTAGTGTAGATTACAGTTTGTTCAAATCAGAGTCCTTAAGGATAAGGTGGGGCCAAAGAAAGGGGTCAAAGTTTGACATAGGAATATAAAGAGAATGTTTTAATCTTCTACTCAGAACATGATTGGCCAGAAAAGCTGTAACTTGTCTGATGTATCCTCAGGTAAGGTAGATTCAAGTTTGTTCAAATCATAATCTCTGGGGAAGGTTGGGGGCACAACTGGGTGGGGTTAAATTTTGATTTAGGAATATATAGAGAATTTGTTTTTCTTAATACTTTTTTTTCGTAGAAAAAGTACAACTTTACTGAAGGCAGTCTTAGATAGAGAAGATTCAAACTCGTCAAAATCATATTTTTCAGGAGTAGGATAGGGTCACTTTTGGGGGTCCAATTTTACAGAGGAAAACATTCAGATATATGATGTAACTTTTCACTCAGCAAATTTCATAAACATTCATAAGTTATCGACAAATTAAGCGCTGCTAATGAAACCATGACAAATTTCGAGAGAGTGCTAAGAATGACGTCCTTTCGATCAATAACAACGCCAAAATTGTGAGTAAAATTCCTAGAAACCGCCACTGTACGGGTTCCATTTATTCAGACCTTCTCACTATTCGAACAATCTGTTGTTTGTTGGGTTGTTTTTTACTACGGTATTCTCTTGCATAATTTTTATAATTATAAATGGATACTCTATTTGATAAAACAGTCTTTTTTAAAACTAAAGGTGCTCGTTTTCTTGCCAGATTCATTTTGAAGAAAATTCATTCCAACCAAAGAAATATGATGCTGTTGTGTGATGTCACAAAAGAGTACTTTTTCACCAACCTTTTTATATGGGAAAAATTTAAATGATTTTACTTTTCTTTGAACCATATTTACTAATCCTGGACAACCATTTTTAATTTATACGAATTTTAAATGGTATCAGATATTCTGGGACACCCTGTACAAAGGAAAACATTTGACAAGTCATCCTTTGACAAAAAGGACCCAATGATATTTTAATACAGGATCTGTTTTGCTAAATTTTCCAGATATTTTATAAATGACTCCGTAAAGCTGGTTTTAGGATTTCTATTGCTGCTCTGGTGAGCAATGTGGCCCATGGGCTTCTTATTTAGTTTTTTTTTAACCATAGGAAATAAAACAAGAGGCCACATCGCTCACCTGAGCAACAATTGCCTTAATTCTGATCAAAATAGCATTACAGTATCAACATATCTTGACAACTGAGTACAGTACATTTTGTTGTTGTGCCTGTAAGAAGATTTTTCTCTATTCCTATACCCCCCCCCCCCCCCATTTCGTGGCCCCACTTTTCTCTGGGGAATCATCAAACTTAAATCTGCATAACCTGTGCTTTCACACTAAGTACTGAGTTTTGGACCGAAAACTTTCCCAGAATATTTTTAAAGATTTTCTAAACATGATCCCCCTATTGTGGCCCCACCCTACCCCCGGGAACTATGATTTGAACAAACTTGAATCTACACTACCTGAGGATGTTTCCATTTTAATTTGAGCTTTCCTGGCCTGATAGTTTTTGAGAAGAAGATTTTTAAAGATTTTTAAAGATTGTCTCTATATATTCCTATGTAAAACTTGATCCCCCAATTGTGGCCCCACCCTACCCCCGGGGATCATGATTTGAACAAACTTGAATCTACACTACCTGAGGATGCTTCCATTTTAATTTGAGCTTTTCTGGCCTACTAGTTTTTGAGAAGAAGATTTTTAAAGATTTTTTCAATATATTCCTATGTAAAACATGATCCCCCTATCGTGGCCCCACCCTACCCCCGGGGACCATGCTTTGAACAAACTTGAATCTACACTACCTAATGATGCCTCCACACAAGTTTAAGCTTTTCAGGCAGAATAGTTTTTGAGAAGAAGATTTTTGAAAAATACCAACAAATTTTCAATAATTCTCAATTATCTCCCCTTTAAAGAGGGCGTGGCCCTTCATTTGAACAAACTTGAATCCCCTTCACCTAGTGGTGCTTTGTGCCAAATTTGGTTGAAATCTGCCCAGTGGTTCTTGAGAAGAAGATGAAAATGTGAAAAGTTGACAACAACGACAACAACGACGACGACAGACAACGGACAAATTGTGATCAGAAAAGCTCATTTGAGCCTTTTGCTCAGGTGAGCTAAAAAGGATATACAAACACGTAGTTTTGTTTTTGAAAGTGTGCAGCCGGGGGCAGCATCACCAAAAACATCTTGACAAGCAATTACAGAATTGTAACTTCAATTCAATTAAATAAATATTCTTTATTGTCCGTTTCATTTATTACATGCTCCGACAAAAGTGGAGTAGGGGGATCCATGATATTTCCCATTTAATATACATGTATATGTAAAGTTAAGAAAAGTGCATACAAAAAAGCAGCCACCCCCCCCCCCCCCTCCCATGCTACGTGCCTGTGATGTGTACACACGGTGTGCTCTAGAGTATTCTCACGATCCCAATTTGGACTCGTCCACTATTCGGCGCGCAAAAACTATGATTGAGACATTTTAGCGCGAAGTCCTGCTTTACCATTCATAGATCTCAACCCGTTGGTATAAATTAACTTATTTATTAGCATAGATCCATTGGAAGGAGGTCAAATGATGTTTTTTTACATTTGGGTTGGAACAACTGCATAAAATATTGTTCTTTAAATCAATATTTCAAGATGACTGATCGAAAATCGGGTTACACCCCGCTCCGTCGATTTAGTTCCTCCAGTAAACATTCCAGCTGTATGAATATATATATTTCTTTTAATCCAAACTAATTATTCTTTGATAATGATAATCCAACACCAATTATTATTTACATTGTACCGAAAAAGACAATGTGTTACAACTTGTTGCGATGACCCCCCCCCCCCCCCTTCCACCGTTCAAATATGGCTAATCTATTATTAAATCAGGATTACACACATGCATGGTGAAAAACCCCTTTACTTGAAAACTCTTGCTCATTGTTGTTATAACATTCCACATAACATTTTCATCAATTGTGCATGTAAATTAACCATGCATCGGTTAATCTTTTTTGTTAAAAATCTTGATATTGCTTGCTCCCATTGTCTGCACTGTTTCGGAGATGGCAACTTTTTAACCTTTTGTAAAAATTATGTCTTAAAGTACTTAAAATTTTAAGGTGCTGGGTCTACATTTATACCTATATATCATCAATTATGCATCCGGATCCGCGTCAACAAACTATCATATGGCATGTTGCAATATTCGATCTTTTCCATTGGTATTGTATAAATATTCATTTGTATTGAGTAATGTTCTATTTGTTTTGTATAATTTTCCATTTTTATTGTATAATTTTCTATTTGTATTGTTTAATTTTTCATTTGCATTGTATAAAGTTCATTTTTATTGTATAATCTTCTATTTGTTTTTTATAATTTTCTATTTGTATTCTTTAATATTCCATTTGCATTTCATCTGTATTGAATAATTTTCCATTAGTATTGTATAATTTTCATAGTGGTGGTTTACCAAATTGATGCAAGAACGTAAAAAAAATCATTTAAAAAAGGCCAGACCCTTTCCATAGAGGGTCTGCTTAAAAAAAACGTTTATTGAAAGAAATTGTATGCAATAAATGTATAAATAAGGTTAGAAATATGCCATAAGGGGAAAATTTAATGAAAATAAAAAAGGAAAGTCCCGGGGTCTAGATACTTGGGTCGGGGTATGAAAGTGGGAGAGGGGAAAGGTCCTGTCCTCAAGCATCTGTTACCTGCCCTACGGTAAAAAAAAAACGCAAAAAAATGTGAACGTAAATCATATTTGTTTTTTATTTTGAAAGTTGTAACCATTCTTACTCGCGTAAATTTTACTTAATATGTTCTAAGTAACTTTTGATAAAATGATCCGATATAAAGTTATCATATATATATATATATATATATATATATATATATATATATATATATATATATATATATATATATATATATATATATATATATATATATATATATATTCCTCCCTTTATTTAACACATTGGGCTACTACAAGCACCCTGTGATAGCTGGGGCAGAAAAAAATTCGTTGTAGAATGCAAGGTATCTACAGTCCAGGCTCTTTAAACTTGCAGTGCATGAATCTCTGTCCGTTTAAATTGCATAGAATCAGCTGATTTCATCAAAAGAAAACATTTGGGATGACCCCCACGTAGACAAACAATGTAGTAAATGCCTGATTTTTTTATTTTTATTTTTATCTTAAAATGATAATTATATCAGTTGTAATTTATGTAAAAAAAAATTTAAAAATCTAGGGCAGAATAATTCATGCAAACAAAATAATCATTATAAAATCTAGGGTAGGACAAAAAGACCCGGCCTCGTTAAGTACGGATTAAATGCTCTTTACTTTTGAATGAATGTTTCTTTTGCTATTTAATGTAAATATTCAGATAATTATTTCTTTGTTGAATATATAAGGAAAAAATTGAGGACATGTACACTTCAGAAAAATATACAACCTTCTCAGTCACCTTAAGCTTGTTTTGTGAAAATTATTTTTATTCTGGAATAATCACAATGTATATATGCTCAAACGAACAACAGTGGAAATATTGTGAATTTGTAAATCATTCTTTAGAGTTTAGAAATAAAGTGTGTAAAAATGAACAAAAAATACTGGTTTCCGATTGAATAACATAGTTGGAGCTAACATTTATACTTTTTGAGCATTGATTGACACTGATCAGCATAAAATTAATTTGACTTTTGGCGCAGTTAGATTTATGAATATCTTCAATTTTAACCATAAAAATTAAACTGAATCTTTCTCCAGAAATGTTGTATGAAATAAGTCAATTTAAAAATGAAATGCTTTCTTTGCCGTTCGTACGCGGGTATGAAAGCCAGCATTGCAGAAAATGCATAACCCTTGTATAAAAATTGCCGTACTTTTCGCAGCTCAACATAGAATTGACGGCTTCACTTTTGCGCTAAGCCCATCTCCTAAATATCTTTGATATCAAATAGTCACTGGCTTAATTAATATTTTTTCTGCAATGCTTAGCTTGGATGAAGCTACTAATAAGAATTTCTTAAAATGTTCTACATCTATTGAAGTTCGCGAGAGTTATCTCTCTTGCAGTCTTGTCACAGTTAAATGTTTACAGCATCTCCGAAATCAACGTCGCGCGTAGATTCTCATATTCTTTCAGGACGCCGATAGCTTAGCACTTGGAATTTTCAAAGCAAAATCAAGAAACAATCAACATAGAATCAACAGCACAAGTACAAAAAGGCATTGTAAACATTATTCATTATGGATACTTAAATCAAAGCTGGCATTAATTTAGCTAAAAAAAGCATCTAAAGTTGTATATATAAACAAGAGGCCCATGGGTCACATCGCTCACATGAGCAACAATGGCGAACTACATTGACTTAACACACTTTACGGTCAGACGCGAACTATCTTCCATTATTTTCTATGTTTTCCTATCTCCACAATATAAAGATTTCCACCAAGTAATTCCATAATTATATTTTCCTGTTATATGATACTTTTTTATTTAGATATAAAGTGTTCAATTGAAAATATATACTATGACTTTATTTATAAACATTCAAATGCATTTTGCATGCTATTTTAAGGAAAATTCTAAATATTATAGCTCTAAAAAAAAGCCTGGTATAAACCTTCAATTTTTGGGAATTAACAGGTTTAAATGTTAATAAATAAGGAATGCTTTATCAAGGAAAATTTTATAAAATTGAGGAACGTCTCGTGTGTCCTTAAATAATTTAGAACAGTAAAAATTTAATAGCGAGCGCAGCTCGCCGGCGCGCAGCGCCGGCGCGAAGCGAGCTCTACCGGCAAGGCGTGTGTGAATAGAAAATTCGGACTATAGTTGCACATTCATTCAACGGATTTTTTTGGCGTCAGTAAATCGGACCAGTAATGCATCGTTTTAATCGTCCCAGTAGTTCCATGTAATCATGGCAATTTTTATCACTTCACACTCTCACGAGAATCAGCAAGACAAATTTAGACAGTAAAAACAATAACGATGTAAGCGACATACAGTCAATGTTACCTCTAAAGTTCACCTCAGTACACTTTCAATCAAAAATAATCGTGTGACGTCACAAACGTTTACACATTGATCCGATATATTTTTTCGGAGTCAGTAAATTTTGACCCACAATTCATAGTACCAATGGTTTCCAACATCACGTTCCAACATCACGTTCTCCCGAGAATCAAAGTAAAACCTTTGAAAAGCTTATAAGATGTGTAATTTTAAGAACATCATGCTTTTTAAGTAAATAAAACAGTATACTTCGCATACTTTTATTTCTCAGGGGAGTTTTTTAAAGAGTAAGACGACACTTAACCAACGTCAGCTTTGACGTCACAGTAAGCACTGATAAGGGGAAATTACTCTAATTGAAGTTATTGTAAATCTGCTGAAATGACCAAAATCCTCTTAAAATCTTGCAAAGGCTAAGATAAAGAACAGCTGACGAATAAGGACATTTCTTCAGATACAGGAAACAGTTGTAAATTGCACTAATTTGGATGAATGCTCACAAATATTTTATTCACTATAATTACGGTAATTTCCTGAAACGTAACGTTATACGTAGCAGCGCCTTTTTTTAAAGGGGGTGGGTGGGTGGATGGCAGCCTCATCCAAAAAATCTTTGCAAGCAAAAAGAAAAATAAATCATGAAAATTCTAATCCTTCAGCTCTTTAGCAGTTCAATGGTTTCTGTTTATTTTCACTTCCATTTATTACATGCGGGGGGGGGGGGGGGGGGGGACAACACCATGTTCTTTTAACATGATAAGCAAATATTTTTAAGCGTAAATTAAAAATAAAATTAAACATTAATTATTTTTTTTTAAGTGGAGGGGCAAATCCATGGTAAGTCGATTTTCTATGTATAAATTGACAAAAATGAAAAAAAAATTTAGCATGGGGGGAGCTCTATGCATGATGAGTCAAGTTTTATATGTAAGTTTAAGAAAAAATGTCTACTGCAAAAAAAAAAGGGGGAAATCAATCAATCAATCATAATCACAATCACTTTAAAAGAGGAGATGCAGTGCAATGAATATTTATATATTAAAATCTTTATTATTTAACAACATTGTATCTGAGATTAAACTATTGTTCTACATATAAATAAATAAATTATAACAAATCTTATAAACTATGAATAATGAAAATTCACATGCTGTGCTCGCCCCAACGGTCGTACCGTAAAACATATTATTTAGCAAAGTTAAGTACCATGATAATTTTCTGACCTAAAACTCAATATTTTATAAAGGGGTAGGGGTGAAAATATATTGCGATATATTAATTATATATAACACCGGTATATTATTTCCTACAGTTTTTGCACATATGTGAACAGTATTAGCTCATTTAAGATAAAAAAAATCATACATTTCCTAAGACGTATATCAGTTAAAAATTCAGCACCCATTGTGGGCCTACCTTATTGTGTGTTATCATAATTTGAACATTTTGAATCTACACAATTAAAGGATGCCAACATTTTATTTCATTAATATGTTGTCTTAGAGGCCATGCAATGCATATTTATTTTATATGATGAAAATACTGGAAAATGTAGTAACCATTTACCTGCAATATTTATTGTTTGGTATATTGGTACTTAAGAAAAAAAAATATCGAACTTAAATTAGTGTAATTTTCATTTTCCACATCTAAGTAAATATTTTTAGTGTGTTTATTTAAAATGCCAAGCTCTATGAATATACCATGCAGATGAGATACATTTCATTTTCACAGCTGATATCTCATATGTGAAAGTTAACAAAGATTGACGGACAGAGAATCGCCAGCTAGTCTGGAAGGCAGTACGCAGTGTTAGAACTCTTTGGCAAAAGTTGCTAAGGCTACAGTAAAACACTTAATTGGTCTTCCCTTAAAGAATTGTTTACCTGATGTAAACTTGTGTGACGTTTTATATCCTTACTCACTTGATCGATGAAGTCACATGATGTGTTAAAAAGCTATATAATTTAATGTATTGTCAGGCATACAGGTATCAGTTCTATACTAAGGCCCATTAATTATTTCATATTCCCTCAAAAACAACAAACGGCTACAAACCAAGAAGATTTTCTGCTGCAATATTTTCTTTAAAATAATGATAATGCACGGATATCCTCATAATTATAATTTGTCAGAACTGTTTAAAAGAAGTTTTTATTTACTCGTTTGAAAAATACCAAAATTGTTGCAGATTTCAAATAACTTATCAAATGAGAAAGGACCCCAGAAAGTAGTTATAGCACATCATCCTTTTGATTTTCTGTACACAAGTATATACTGTTTAGCAAGACAATTCCAATGATCAACAAACATTTCAGCGTCAGTCGTAGAATGAAAGGCAACTTTTAAAAACTTATCCAATTTGTTTAATTTCATTTTTTAAATGCATTCATACATTATATACATAAAATGTTTTGTAATTGATTTAGCCAGGTGACACAAAATCAGTTTATGCACTGTGTATTTTGGAGAAATTAGTCCTACCCTATGACCCAATTACAACAGTTTTTAGTTTTGAAGATAACTGTAAACAAATTGTTTTGCATTTATTTGGCAGAGTTATTAAATAATTACAAGTTACCTTCTATTTGTAGTATCAACAAGAAATGTAATGATTATCGATTGTAATTTTCAATGCACGGTATATGTGTTTGCATCACCCGTATTTATAACCTCTAAAGATAAGACAGTCGCGGGTACTGTGAAAACGTCTTTTCAAATTCATAAACATATTTTTATTGTCTTTATATTTAATTTACACGATTATGAACTCGGAATACATGGCTACTTTAAATTTTCTTTCGCAAGAAATTCCGGCGAAGTTACCGATCAAAAATCGATTATTTCAACCAAAGTCGCTCCCTTGTTTGATCCTTATTAACACAATTAGAAATTAATAAACAATAAAAACAGAGGGAAATGCACTTTAGTACGTTGTTAATGCATCAGATTTTATCATTTTCGCAGGTAAACAATCAACTGCCTATTTACCGAAGTCTACGTTCCAAATACAAGGCGATCGTTTCCCAAGTTAAAAAGCAAAATGAAACGAAAAATCAAAACAAGCTAAAACCACCCTCACAAGTGAAAATGACAACGCGTTGAAATATTTAACCTCAATTTACTTCACAATAATCGGCACCAATGTTATTTCCATGTTTCATTGATTATATTCGCACGTGAACTAGATAGGCCCCCCGATGTCAAACACATCAGTCGAACTTGAACATTAAACACTCTAGGAAAATAACTAAACACGCCCTAAAAATAATCACACACTGGACCAAAGCAAGCAAAATAAATAGGATTTAATGGTTTAATAATTGTTTTAAGATCACGCTCCGTTTATTCATTAAAATTAATGCAATTCCCAATATCGTAAAATTAACTGATTGATCCACCTCTCACAACGATGACGTCACGTCGTCACATTACGGTCAGTTGTTTGTATTTAACGTTGTTGGACTTATTTGACTACAAAGATGCACTCAAAAGTAACTTTTAATGAATATGATGAAGTGTTTAATGTGTTTTTTTGCATACAGATAACAATGCTGCGTACTCGAGGAGCTAGGTTAAGGCCTCCCATAGATTTCACCTCATGAATATCACGTGACATTTCATGACATTAGCTCCGCCCATTATTCATGTTTCCATCTTTTTCCTACTTTCGATATAGTAAAGCGATTGCTGTTAAAATTTATCGATTGACTGCTTTAAATAATCATTTTGAATTTTATTTTAAAGAATATTGTATCGAAAATATGTGACTAAAGATGTTTATTTCATAAAATGACATTGTCGTTTGCTAACCATCCGCGTCAACACAGCGCTTTCACTCTAGCCTTGTTTTGGTTGCGAACAGCTGACAGCGGTGTGTCAACATTTTCGTAAGATGCATGGCCTGCACGACGCCGAGAGTGGAAAATGCAGCTCAACCATCGTTTGAGAGATAATTAAGGTATGTTTTAATACAGGATATGTAGTGTTGACCTTTTCTTTTCAAATCACATGCTCTTTTCAGTCCATGCAGTGTAGGAAAATGCATGTACGTTACACACGTGTTGTTTTTGCACATCATCGCTGTTTTGAATTATTATTTCTTATTAGGCTATTCTTTTGTGTATTGAACTACACACCAGACACTGTAAACATTGCACTTGAAATAGGTGGGGTTCCCAGGGTACACAATTGAGGAATTCATTAGGGCCTACAAAGTGCATATGCATGTTTGCATGGTGATTATACACATGTTTTGCATTTCAGTAAATTTTTGGATCTTAGATGATATAATTCATTTTGCTGGTATAGTTTACAGTAGATATCTATAACACTGTTTTGAATTCTTATTTGTTATTATGCTATATATACATACCTGTATGTACATATGTGTGTCTTAGTTCGGGTTTGTATTGAACTATTGTATATACACACCATAATACATCTACATGTTGCATACACTGTATAAACATGTGGGGTCCCATGGTACACAAGTGTAGAATGATGTAATCACCAAGTGCATGTATGCATCATGATTTCTTTACTTTATTTGAATAATTTTGTATTATACTAGAATTGCTATCCACAGCCTCATTTATGAATTCAAAAATTCAGAAAGATTTGTACTACCGTACATATTCAATTTGTATGTGCTGCATTAAAATTATATGATTAATATATTTGATGTGTTAAATATGTGCAGTTATGCTTCATAATAATCTGATAATAAACCCCAACCAGTAAAATCTAACATATGTGGTGGTCAGACTTGGCCGCTTGAGACCAGATTGCATGTTGGCTAGATAATATTCGAGGGGCACAAGCTTTAAACTGACCTGGTTTGTTATTATTATTCACTACCTCATCCACATGTACATGCATACAATATTACATTTCCTCAATAGCAGAATTTTTTTTAAAATTAACCAATGTAAATTAAACTTATATGCTATTCTACAATTCATTTATGTATTTTCTTAAAAGAAGATTTTAATTTTAAAATTGAAAAGAACTTTATATATATATTACCCTAAGGTCAGAATTTTAGGGTATTTATATTCCCTGATATTCATAATAAAGTCTTTTCTGGATTTTTTTTTACAGAATCATTGTTATTTGTTTTGAGTTATGGTTTATCTTTATGTAAATACATATTGATAATGATTCACTTCTCGGTAAAGTGTTCATGCATAGCACATGCACATGTACATTGTATACAAACAATTTTGAGATAACAAATACATGTGTATTTGGATTAATTGTTACTGTGCTCAGATACATCAGCTTATGTGTGACATTATGGACAATTCATTGATAGAAAAAAAAATGAAACTAATGGAATTATAATATGTCAAAGATTATTTCGAGAAGAGATATATAGTATATCAAAAGAAATTAGATATTTACTACATGTATCACACTTTGAGTAAAGCAGACTCTCTCTCTCTCTCTCTCTCTCTCTCTCTCTCTCTCTCTCTCTCTCTCAATTTGATATGTGTTAATAGTTTAGACCTAAGCTATTTGGTTTGGTTTTTGTACTGCCATCTTGTCATATGCACAGATCCAGAATTTTTTTTCCAGGAGGGGGGGGGGGGGGGGGGGTCCGAAGGGTAATTGTGGTCTGAGGCATAATTTGCGATAATTTTACAATGTAAAATCTTCCTCCCTTCGAGATCCGCGCATGTTTTCATACATATGACACTGCATGGTCAGTGTATTTTTTTGGTAACAAATATTCATGTATTAGCTATGTATATGTTCCCACAGCTTATTGATTTTTTAAAATTTTTATTTCAGCCCAACATGGACTTCTGCTACCACCTGGCGACATGGGTTTTGCGGGTCGATTCTTGTGGTTTCAACTCTTGAGGTTACCCTGTCTTCCCTACCCACATATTCCTTGTTTTCTACAGACTATTTAATAAAAAAAATAATCTGATAATGCATAAACATGATGGATAAAAAGGTGCTCATCATCATGCTTTGGTGTATTTTGAATGTGTGAAGACATTATTAAAAACAAAATTAAAGCTGTTTATAATAAAAAAATTACAATTGTGAGTTTTGAAATTTTGCTTTTCAATTAAAGTATATATTGATGCCTTTATTTTGTATTCATTTGATATCATATGCACTATTTTTTATGACAATTTTATACAATTATTTATGAAAATCTTGACAAATATGCGGTTCAGTGTGTCTTTAAAAGAATTCTGTATCTTAATATAATGAAAAAAATATTCTGACTTTATGGTAGAGATACTCTTATAGTTATAAGCAAGATTAACTTATATCGTGGCAGAGGCACCATGCGCGGATCCAAAAAAATTTCTGGGGGGGTATCTGAAGGATGATTGTGATTGCCGGCGGCGGCGGGGTGGGGGGGGGGGGGGGTCGTGTCAGAGGCATATTTGCGATGATTTTACTATGTAAATTTAATAAATTTTCATTTTCCAGGGGGGTTGGGACCCCTCTTACCCCTCCTCTAGATCCGCGCATGGACACGCTTGATAACAATATCAAATTACATATTTAATAAACAGGGGTAGATTGAAGCAGGCACGTAGCATAAGATGGGGGGAGGGGGTGGATGATTCCAATGATTGGGAATGATTTACATATAAGAAATTAATATGCATGGAGTTGGCCCCAACTGTTTTGAGAGTATGTAAAGAAATATTGATTTTTTTTCTTTGCTTGTCAAGGTTTTTTGGATGAGTCTGCCCACCCCCCCCCCCCCCCTTTCAAAAACGATCAAATACGTAAGCGTGGATCTGGCTTCTTATTTTCTTTTCTTTAGCCTGTTATATATACACTTTAATTAGTCTAAAATTATAAGGAAGACATTTATAGAAAACCAGAACCCACCACAGACCTTAGATCCGCGCATGCATGGGGTTATCTGATTCTGTTCTGGTGCATTGACGAATCTATCACTCTATTCTGTTTACACTGAACAAAAAATAATAAATTGGTAATATTCCTGTGTATTTTACGAATTGAAAGGTTTAAAAGGTTAATGAAATGTGCAGGTAAGGAATAACCAATGATTAACAATGTAAATCTTTAAATTTTCCGCGCTTCACAACGCCAGATTATCTGCCCTTGATCCTGATCATCAGTGCGTTTGAAAATCGGCTAATTTGCATAAAATCATATACATCTGTCTAAAATTGCAAAAGTTCAACGATATCCCGTCAATTTTAAGGATTATGTTTAACTTTTTTATTTTCATCAAATACCAGTGATTGTAAAAAGTGCTAGGAGCAAGTTGTTGCTTGAAAGGAAACATTTTTTTGACACGTGACATGCGCGGATCCAGAAAATTTTTCCAGGGGGGGTCCGAAGGATAATTGTGTTTGCCAGGGGGGGTCCGAGGCATATTTTCGCGATAATTTTACTATGTAAATTTAATAAATTTTCATTTTCCAGGGGGGTCGGGACCCCCCCCGACCCCCCCCCCCCCCTCTAGATCCGCGCATGCGTGAATTAACCAGTTAACTCGGTTATCAAAAAAAATTATTTAACTTGAACGATCAATGCTAAAGTTAAGCATGTTGCTGGTACTGCTATAGTTGCTCCCAGCACTTTTTAGATTAAGCAATTTATTTTCTTTTTAGTGATATAAACAACAATTTAATATGTAAAAGGTGTGACCGTTGGACCGAGCGCAGATTTAACACAGGGCAGTTTGATTTTTGTATAATAAATCTATTTAAAACGCACACAGTAGGATCCGCGAGCAAGGTTGCCAACTCAAATCATTCGTCAAAGTTAAACTAAACGTCGCGTGCTCAGTCTACATTATGACGTCATATTTCAGACGTAAAACGTCTTCGGAAATAGCCGAAGAGACTTACGTGATTCCGAATTTTTTGTTATTTCTTCTTTCATTGTTCATCAATTTAAATTATATGAATGCCAATGTAATAAAATTGAATACTTTATTCAGAATCTTAAAGATCAGTTCCTTGACGTTAATGTTTTTATTTTCCATCTGATAATTTGATAGCGAGCGCAGCGAGGCGGCGCGAAGCGCCGCTCGCGTAGCGAGCTCCATAGACAACGTGTACGAACGGAGGAAATTCGAGTTGAAATCTGCACATTGTTCAAAGAAAATTTTATGAGGCCACGTGAAAACGTTCTACTATCCCAGTGATCCTTTGCGGTGCATAGCAACATGGCAGAACAGGAAGCGTTTTTAAGGAAAATTGTTACCTGTAAATCGCATACATCATTTTCATTTAAGAATAAAAAATCCTTTTAAAAACATTAAAGTAAACAACACATGCTTACGTAAAAAACAGTACCTATGACGTCATTTCCTTCCCCGAATTTGTCCGACAATTTACGAAAACTGTCGAGCGCAAAAAGTTATGTATGACGTCACAGTGATCTCGCGTTTTATATTCCCGCGATACATTTAGAGGTGGATCAAACATCTGTACTGAATGTAACGTGTAGGAAGTACTCAGTAGGGAGTCACCGTTAATACTGATACTGCGCTCGCTATTAACGGTGACTCTTTGGCTGATTAGTTTTGTTTTGATGATTTTTTTTCCTCAGTAAATTCACATGCAAGTTCCATGCTAAATTTATTGTCATATTGATCCAATCATTGTATCGGCGTTAGGTAGGTGACAAAAAATTATTAAAAAAGAAAAGTCTAATCGTTATTAGATATACGTGTAGCCACGTCATTTTGTAATGAATAAATAAAAGAAAAAAATTAAACTGTTAAAATATCTACATGTATTTGTTATTGTTGCATATGTGGTCAAACCTTTCAATAATATTGGATATCACACACTAAAAAGAGAGGGAGGGCACATATGTCTACAACGCTTATATAGCGTACAAAAATTAAAAAGATTAAGAACAAAATTGATGTCACAGAGGAAAATAATTAAAACACCAATAACAAAAAGGAACAAAATGAGAAATAACACAGACACACAATTTATTGATTTTAATGATCATTATTAAAAGGTAAAGAAGAGATAAAAAATATAAAAAAAAAACCGGCTTTGTGTTTATCAAAATATTTTGATAAGTCTGTTTAACATTTTATTTAATGCTCAGTGGTGGTTTTTTGTTTAAATGTATAATTAATCCTAGGAAGGGACCATTGGAATAAAAGTTTGATATCTTCCGGTTCCTGGCGGTGGTAAAAGTTTTCGAGACAACGCCAAAGTTTTTTGGTTTGGTTAAACGGGTTGCATTTAACAATGATAACAGATGTGTGGCTCCTTCTGCGCTCGCCCCAACGGTCACACCGTAAAACATATTAAGACATACATAGAACAAGTCGTGTTTCTTGATTGAAGCACTATTGAAACTTATCTGGTTTCCTTTTTAATTTCTTTTAATTCAAATTACCTTCTATTGAAACACTGGAACTTATTAAATCGAGTTTAGGGGCAATAAACATCGATAAGTACCAGTCAATCAATGATCGAACTAACTTTTTAAAAACAAAATGGCTGCCAATATGGCGGCGCCCAGGGCTGGAAGAAATTTTTTTTGGCCTTAGTACCCCTGATTCAACTTTCATTTTTCACCGATTTTCTGATATATACGTGTTACCATTAATCCTCGCTTCGCGAGGCGGGCTTCGCCCGCCTCTCGCTGTGCTCGGTAATATTTCATTCGTTTGCAATATATGAAGTCATATGTAGCTGCTCTATTTTTAGCGTATCACGTGATAAACAGCTGATGCGGTGATCACAAAATGTAGGGGAGATCGGTAGTAACATAATAATGTATAAACTTTATCATTGCCATATTTGGATGAGTTTGTATACTTTGTCTGAAATAAAGGCCGTTTTAGTGTATTTATTTCATACGGTAATCCATGGGCGTCCTTAACCTAGCTGCGTCGCGATCGTTGATATCCGTACAATAAACAAACCCAACTGAGCTATGCCCCTTCTGCCTCTCTGTCTGTTTTGTTCCATAAAAGAAATTAATTAGAATAGCCTACCTTTATAATGTCCTAGGAAGATCATATTTCTCTTGAATCTGATTCTGCGATAGAATTTCCTTTGAAAATGCCCAAGTATACTCTAATTCAGCTTTCAATGGATTTGTTTTCGATTTCAAATTTAAATTTAAATGTCCAACCAATCGCAGCCACTCCCGCCAATGGCGCGAATTAAACGACATGTACATACCGGCCGAGTCTTGGTAAAATGGGTAAAAAAAATCCAATATGCCATATGATAGACCATTGCTTAGAGAGTTAACAACCACCTTTGTAATCAGTGTATCTCACCTGTCAGGTGAGATATTTACCTTTCAAAAATAAATTCCTATAGGAAATCAATTTTTCCCATAAGAAAAACAATATTCCTATAGGTAATTTGAAATTTCCTATCGGAATACAAGAACTTCCTATAGGAATTTCAATTCCGATAGGATTTGATAAAATCCGATAGGAAAACTTAATATCCTATAGGAAAACTACATGTCTAAATCAAGTTCCTACAGGAAATACCATTCTCCTATAGGAAATATAATTCTTATAGGACTTTTAAAAATTCCCATAGGATTGTCAATATTTCCTGTAGGAGAATCAATTCTCCTATGGGAATTATCATTTTCCGATGGGATATTAATTTTTAAAGGTAAATATCTCACCTGTCAGGTGAAACATACTAAAAACAAAAGTGGTTATATACCGGTACTCTCTACATAGTGGTATACACTAGTGGTATGGATTTTTCCGAATCTGCATCTTAAGTGGGTGCAAAAATGCCACCTTGGCACTGGCATAATTATCCGGCACAGTGTTTTGTGTTATATAATTATTATTTTGGAAGCAACTTTAATAACTACTGTTCTTTTCGTGGTTAACAAGGCATCCTACCAGCTAGGCACAGACTCAGTTTGCCAATTAAAAAAAAACAATATCTTACAAGCACCAAATAGAAATAAATCAATATTGGGAAATTATATTAAACATCTTCATTATCCGTAGGAATAAGAGGCTGATCAATGCACACTAAATTGACAGTTGAATAGGAAACTGTCACCTGAGTTGTTACACCTGCACATTTCTGATGATACCATTTCATAAAACAGAAAATCCATGTGGGATAACACAGACACGCAACTATGACGGAATTTTTGAGTTTGTCCCAGGTGATCGAATCCGATTTTAATGACCCAATTTTTCTTAAATCATGTTATTAATCGCAGAAATATCAATTTCCATTAAAGAAATCATTATTTTTCAAAAGTATTTCATATTTTCTAAATGAATAACCTCGAATTATTAAGTTTCTTCTTAAACAAGTCCAAAAACCCGTAAAATGTCAACCCGGGTTTGCCTACCCATTAATTTTACCAACTTGGAAATCAACAATCGTCGATAAATTCCAAAATACGCATTATTGTGCAGCAATATTTTCAGCGAATACAAATATACCGGTCCGTAACATATCCTGAAAATTTCAATGAGATTAACAGATTAATAACGAAGAAAAATTAAAAAAAATCTCGATCTGCCCCGGCTTTTATTTTGCCCCGGCCCGGGTTTGCCTACCCATTTTACCAAGACCCCTTGAGACTTCAACGAAACCTACAATCGTTGTTTTTTTTTTCAATTGTACAAGTGATTTTTCTGTACAGTTATACTCTATAAAATAAAAATGTGTTGTCATGTCAAAAGTAGTGTCAATTATCTTTAAGATAATCAAATACTTGCAACATTGTTGCACTATTTTGTGTCGTTTTTGTTATTCGATCATCGATGCCGCGTTGGGGCCTTCTACGTATGTAGGTCAAGTATGGAACAATGTTATCGTCACACATGCTATTTGCAACAAATGTAAATACAAGGAATAAGGTATCATTTTTAGATGAATATCGGTATGAAAACCAATTGGTATGTGATTAATTTTCCATAGAGACCTTCGATACCTCATTCTTCATGAAAAATAATTAAATGAAAAAGAACAGCCTTGAAAAAAAGACTTATTTCTGCTCTGCTCTACTCTGTCCCGAGTTTTTTTTTTTTGCTTCCATCACTTTGCGCTTGATAATTCGATAATAAACCTTTGTACTCAAACTACGTTCATCCACTGATACGAAAAATGTCCAGATTATCTTTCTTACCCCCCCCCCCCACCCCCCTCTACCTCGTCAGGTTTCAATAGACATCCCAAAATAGTCTACGGGGATTTTGTATTGCATCAAACATGAAATAGCCCGGATGATAACGTTGAAAAATTGCTCGAGGTGTCCCAAGTACTTCCAAATGGAGAAAAGATGTAAACATTTCCCATTATGAATCTCCGTAAGAAATCTGTTTTCGTTCCTGTAAACTTTTAAGAGTGAAAAAGAATTTTCCATTTCATCGATTTCAACTGTATATACTTCTTTCACAGGTATTTTTTAAAAGCTATCAAAAAGTGATGGAAGCAATAACTTGGGACAGACTATGGTAAAATGTTTGAAATAAATATATTTTTAATGAAAAGACAAATAACTACTTCATTATAAGCAGCACATTTAAAAGCAGTTAAAGGTCAACTTATGAGTTAATTGATTTTAAGTGATCAAAAATGCATTGTCCTGTTCTTGTATTGATAATTTGCATACAAAACAACATACATGTAGAATCTCATATTTATTGCTTTTATATCTTTTGGCGGCAGTTTTGGGCAGAAACAAGCCAGTTCAGGAAATGTTTACATTCTTATCCTCAAATGTACAAGATTGCCACACATCCCCCTTAAAGCTGACATGAATCCATAAAGAAAGCCAATGCTGTAAACAATTTTTAAATTTGTTTTCACCCAAAGGGCTTTTCAGTAGATTTGATCATGTACCAGCCAACTTCATATCCCAGTGTCAGAACTTTTTAACATTATTGTTTATTACTTATATTTAAGTTTGAAAAAGAAATTGCTCAGAACTGTCAGAAATACCGAGATTTTATGTTTACAATAATTCAAGCGACAAGCGTCAAGTGCATGCTATGATCATTGTGACGTCACAAAAACGTTCATACACAATTGTTTGACACAATAAACAAATAAAATACAGAAAGATATATGTGACTGGTCTTTAAGATTATCAACTAAATAAATGTACTGTTTCATAAAATCAAATATAACACAAGCACTTTCAGTATTTATTGGATCAAATGACAACATGTCATTACTGTCATTACTTATAGTTTAAAAAGTTAATGATTTGACAGGATTTAACATTGCAACTTTGATGTAAAGTGAATTTTCTTCTAATACTTCTTAATAATCATATGAATTAAGTTGTACAATGTACGCGTACATACAAGATGAAAGCATGCCAAGAGAGATTACTCAAAATGCTCAAGCTAGAAACTTTCATTAAACTTGTCATTTACTGTAAGCTGTCTTCAATTTCATTCACAAACTTCATAGTACATTTGACAGTAAATGTTTCGTTTCAGCATAAAGAGAATATAAATTCCCAATCTACACTAAAAACACTAGATCATCCTAATAACTTCTTTCAATATCAAAATATCATTACATGTACTAGTATGATCATATCCAATCATATGGCAGTGTTGAAAAGACAAATCCCTTCCTTCACAATAAAATCCTCCTTCAAGATGCTTTCCCATTGGACAACGTTATAAACTGAATCCTCCTGGGCTGGCCAGAGGGGGTGCCTTTGGACCCGGCCTCAGGGACAGTTTTCACCCCCGTGGGTGTGGAAGAGTTTCCCTGCCTTGACTCTGACTTCCTATTCCCTGAAGGGGTAGTCTCCATGCCAGATGGAGTCTTAGCACCTTTCGCATTAATAGAGTCGGTTTTGGCACTATTTTCAGAGTCTTTGTGGTTGTGTTCAGTAACGACAGGAGAGGTAGCATCATTGGTGGTCTCTAGGATCAGGTTAAGGTCCCCGCTACTCGTGTCCGTGTCCATGATAATAACTGGTTCCTCAGACTGAAACAGGAAAATTACCATGAAAACATGAAAATTCTTTGAATGATCTGTTAGCACAATTCTTTTATCTTGAAGAAGTAGGAGCCTGTTCTATTTACCTTATTGCTGGCTTTGAGGCCAATAGCAGTTTAATGTCCCCCAATGTGCCTTTCAAGGGGGACAATACACTTTTGAATGTTTGAAGAATCAGTAAACAATAAATAAACAATTTATTAAACTGAAGAAAAATGTATCAGTCAGTCATGCACAGGGTTGTCTCTAAGACCCGGGAGGCGGGGAATTCCCCCGCTTAAAGTGATGTAATTACCCGCCTATTATTGCATTTCAAACTCAATCTAGCTATAAGCTAGACCTTCAGATCCCCTTTTACTTTTTTATTTCTCCCTTCTACTTCAATTTTTAGAGACAACCCTGCATGCAGAGTAAGTTAGTAATCAATTTCAGGTTATCATACTTCCAATTTGTAGTAGCTATCTAAATAACGCCACAAAAGTCCCAAGACTAAAACGTTGCTGGTGAATTATAGTTTTGTTGACTATTCACCATTAGGAAATTGCATGGAGCCTATATCACAATAAACATTATATAAATTTGCAGGTTAAATCATCATTGGTTTACTTGGACAATTTAACTTTTATTTATACTTTTTATTCAACCACAATGTAATTCAATCATCTGCTATCAAACTTTTTGAAAATTCAAAAAAATATCAACCATCTGACAGACTTCAAAGTTTGTTGGGAATGATAAGAAATATCCCACCTGACAGACTTCAAAGTTTGTTAAGAATGATAAGAAATATCCCACCTTTGAGCTAACTGAGGAAGCAGTAGGGCTGGATTTTTCTGCGGTCATTTTCTCTTCTTTGACTTCTGAGCTATCTGCTACTTTCACCTCTGTGTAAAGCTCCCCGAGTTCGTCCTCCCCGAACCTTATAAACGTACAGTATCCATCAGTGGAGCTGATCAACAGAGTTCTCCCATCTGGACTCCTTCAAATAAAAATCTTAGTAATTTAAAATACAATTCATGGTATTTTCAATACATAATATTACATTGAAATATTACATTGAAATATTTGTTATTTAGCAACCCTCAACACCCAGTGACATATACTTTAAACGAAAGAAGGTTAAACTGTTGAGATCAATATAATTTATAGTGGTACATTTGTTTATTAATGACACCAAAGTGGATAGCCTAGTGGATAAGCATGAGTCTTACTCAAATATGGATTATAAAATCAACTATATCAAATGATTTACTGAAATATTGGTTATTTTAGGACTGAAATATAATCGACTTTGCCATTACAACATGCATGAATAATCAAAGAACTTAACAGGGCACATACGGCATGAACTTATGAAGAAATTACAAAAGTAAGTTTGGCATATTTCGAACTTACAAATTTATGCTAACTGTAAGTCACAGAGTTCAAAGGCTACCTTGCGAAATAGGAGGGTTGAGAACTTATCAAGCAAAGTCACTACATATTGATCATAAGATGATTGAAAACCGCCCTTGCTAAGTCTGCTGTGAATTAAGCATTTATAGTGCTACATCACCAAGATCAGAGTATAAATTGATGTGATCAACAACTTGCTAAGTCATTTATTCCCTTACCATGCTAAGTCACTGAGTTGGTGGTAGTGTATATTACTGATGTAGGCAAACGGAGACTGCTGCTGTGTGTCATACAACAAGACCGCATCTTCTGTACCCACAGCAAACACCATTCTGTAGGGCAGTCTGAAAACAAGGGACAGAACTTATGTCAAATATCATTTCAAAATCAGCACAAGTAGGAGTTCCATATAATTACTTGTAACATACAAACTGATGTTTCTGTTGCTTTAGTGTTATCATGAACTGGCCCATTTGGAGCATGGCTTGCATGGGTTTTTATTGTTTAATCATGTTAGACTGTAGTTCAGAGGAGATAAGAAGTAGCTCTTAAGGTAGTAAAATATGATTACCAATAAATTAGAACTCTTCCAGGTAATAAATATTGTTCATTTGTACATGTTTATAAATACTTACGCAAATAAAGACCTGCACTTCTCCCATTCCTTCTTGTTGTTATTTGAGTGATCTAAAATATAATCAACACTTCAGTAACACAATCACCTGAAAAATCCATTGTCATAAAAGATACAAAATTGTTGAAATGTGACAGGCCTAGAATCTAGTCATAATCTAACCATAACAGAAACAATTTGTTGAAAATGTTTTACATACAGAAATTACCGTATATGAAGTTTTGACTAATTGATATGGAAATAAAACTGAACAGAAAGTATGTAAGTAGGTTCACAATGACACAAACTATTTTGATGCAGCAGTTACAGATCGACATACCCAGCTGTTTCTGATTATTATTTCACTATATTTGCTGCAATAGAAATATACCTGGCGAGTCCTCAGTGCTACTCCTTAGTTTGAAATAACACGGACAACATCTCACACACACAGTTATTTTTTGAGGACTTGGCAGGTAGGCTGCTGGTCTGTAATTAAAAAAATAATTGATCCTTAACCTCAGGTAAACATTTGTTCAATGTCTCAATCAACCAAACAATTGTAAGTGACTCCATAAAGTCATTCTGCCTATGTACACAGAAAAATTTGTCAAGTCTCTCTTTCTTGCTTAAAATTGTTGAATACATTAATATGAACATGACTTTAAAATTGTTCAGCAAGCTTTATTTACTATTTTTGCTTAGCATTATTGAATACGCTGGACATTTCTTGTGAAAATATGTAACTACCAACTTGCTCAACAAACTCCAACTTTCAAATTTGCTATCCATCTTCAGAGGTTCAACTCATACAAAGAAAATATTCTAAAAAAAATCATCTCTTATTCGATCAACTGAACTGAGCTTTATTCATTTTACAGCGATTGATAAACAAGTTCTACAATTTATATCTTTTGTTGGAACGGATGTTTGTGCAAGTTGGTAATTGATGGGGGAGGAAGCCAGAGTGCCAGAGAAAACCCATGTGTTCAAGCGGGCAACCACCATACCCTTTCACATACAACCACTGTTGATCATGGGGATCGAACTCGGGTCCCAGTGGTGAGAAGTGAGTGCATTGTCCACTGCACCACTTGGACACTTACTTATTCCATCAAAAACAGAATATAGAGACTTACTTGTTTAGACAATGCCTAGACATGAGATAAGTGGAGTTGATGATTTTATTCTCTCCTAGCTCCATACAGCCCGCTGGTACTATTAAAATCTCACCGTCCGGCGAGAAACACAAACGTCTGAAAAACGACCTCATTGTGTCGTCATGGAACATGCGGAAAGACTTTGGCTTCGTTTCAGGAGTGCCCTCTGTGTTTTTAGGAACAGGAAGAGACATCTTGGAAACATTGTATATACAGTTTTTACTGGAGACATTGAATATTCTACATGACCTGTAAAAGACAACAACAAAAAAATAAAAATAAATTCATTCCACAATGTTTTTGTTAACTTTACGCTCATGAAGTTGTAAGAATATTTTGCTGAAAGACAAAATCATGTCATTTTAATTGACAGTGAGATTAAAACAGTTCCTTTTCAACATTAAAAATGATAATCAAATCTGCAATTTTGTGTCAAGATCTAAAAATGGAAGTAAGACTGCCTACAACACTCTCTGCGATTTGAGTGAATTTAGATGTGAAAAAATATGGGGGTTTTTCATTTGCAAAATTTGATTCACACCTGCATACATGAAAGGCTATCAGGATCAGACTAGAAGGTTAGGTATCCTTATCTCTTACCTGTCAGTGCTCATGGTGGCAACATATTCATTCTGGGGGTCCATGGCCACTCCCTGTACAAAACTTTTATGTTCATTGAACAGAGCAACCCTTTGTTCTAGAAAAAAAAATTGACAACATTTTTTTTTTATAAAACTTTTGATGAAAAGCATAAATACAACAAATTTTCAAACTAATAAACCATGTCATATTAAAGATGAATTTATATTCCTTAAACAATTCTTTTTAATATCTAAAAGGTGAAATAAATATGTAATAGCTGATAAATTGCCCATATAGGAGAAAATGTTTTATCAATAAATATTTCTTATATCAAATCTTCAATTTTTTATTTTAATTTTATACCCCAAAAAATGCAATTGTTGCTGCGCACACCTGTGAGTGAATTGAAGATGTACATGTTACATGGAAGTTTTTTTTACAGATAAATCAAATTTTTTTTTTTTTTGGTTGCTTAAGCATGGCCATATCTGGTCAAATACTGCCGCAATGATTAATTTTATCGTCATATCAAATAGGTATATAAAGATTTATAAATTCCTCTTTAAAAATCTTGCAATAAAAAAGAAATACCTCCCTGTTGCATTATTAATATCAAATTTCTAACCAGAAAGCAAACAATCAATTCTGTTTGGGCCTAATAATCGCTACCTTTGACAACATCCCACACAATGGCCGTGTTGTCCATGGAGCCTGACACCAATTTCTTGCCATCTGACGACCAACACAAGTCGTATATCTCAGCTAAGTGGCCTCTGCAATGAGTGAAAGAGAGATAACCCAATCATTTACCTAACTCAGAAACTGAAATTTAGATTAGCAATGATTATCTTTCCTGAATGCACTTTTTCAACCGAAAATAAATGTTCTCATTTTTGAGGAGCTCAAAGGTCAAGATCTGAATTTTCATTCTGTTCTTGAATTAAGAACTGTTAATCTTTGATACTAACATACAAATATTTATGAACTTGAAAACTGCTTTGATGATTTCAATCACAGTATCTTTATGGAACCAGTAAACTCATTGACCATTATGACACTTTTGAAAATGTAAGCATTTCAAAACCGGGTTGGAAATCCGATAGGAGCTGGTTGCTACCATTATTTTATTGCTTTGAGTCTTGCCTGAAAATTTTGCAAGCCACCCAGTTTTCTTTATTATCCTCATCTTCATCTTGAAAGAGATTTCCTGGATTCACGGAGGCGTCGCTTAATTTCCATATAATGACTACTTCATCTAAAAATACATTCACATTTAAATTCAAATCTATATTAACATTATGCAAATACTCAATATCAAGAGGTACCAATACTATAAGAATAAAAATTTTAAGGAAATGAAGAGTTGATCTGTCAGCATTTCCTCATTTGCTGAGAAATAACAAAGCAAGATTCTGATTCTTGAATTTTTGAGATAAAAACTTGAACAAATATTCTAACACCAAGTATGGATATTAATTAAAGATTGCTGTTAACTAATTATTACTTCTATATTTCAGTCAGTAGCGATATTTATACATTACCATCTCCTGCTGTTGCTAAATATTCTCCTACAAAAAAGATATAAAGAAAGAAATGAAAAATAATCAAAACACAGGACTTAAAGATCATTTCTAATAGCTGTGAGTTAACTTTTATGTCACATTATTTCTTACTCATTTTTTTCAACACCGGAATACAGTTAATAAAGAAAATATTTTATTTTTAGCCAGAGAAAATGATATCTATCAAAACAAACCATCAGGAGAAAATCTGCAGACATTGACAGACTTGGAGTGTCGTTTCAAGTTGGAGAGAAATTCCACACAACATTTTCCGTCTGGTTCTACGCTCACTTTCCAAATCTACGAAGGAACAAATAAATTTTAAACTATGGCTTCTTAAAATTTGTTTTGACAACAAAAGGTAATTATATACCAAATATAGATTTGGATATTTATGAGCTCAAAGTTTTTCGTAATCTAATCATATTTATGCTTGCATGTATAACATAAACAACTTGTTCCAATGGCCCTATATGCATTTAAAATGGCTGGTATAGCATAAGAAAAAAAAAGTAAATCATTATTACTAATTCATTTTTTTATCAAAATCAAAGAAGTTGATTGATAATTTTTGTTTTGGAAAAACTGTAAGGCAAATTGAATTTACATGTTCTTAAAGAAATAACTGAACGAAAGTCACTAAAAAATAGATTTCGTAAAAAGACTTAATGAAATTGACAACATTAAAATTAGAAAAAAAACAAAGACAAGGGGGGGGGGGGGGGGGGGGGGGGCAGGGGTGTTTGACCCACATTGAGGATTTCCCTTATTTAAACTTGTGTATATGTATATTGGAGCTGAAACAAGGGAGAGGACTTCATGCTGAATATTTCATACTCTAGCGTATTTGTCGACTCCAGCGGTGACAATTCTCTGTATGCTGTGTGTTCCAGGTTGGAAATCTGCACTGTACACTGGGTCTCGCTCGTGCCAGGATATCTCTGGAGTCGTTACCTTCATTTTTCCTGTCAACAAGAGAAAAAGTTGTTGAGCTTGTTTTCATGAATGTGGGAGTTAACTAATTTTTTTTTCTTCAAAATTTTCAATGATTTGTTTTCTAGCATTCCGTCAGTCACAATTTTTCACCATTTGACAAAATTCACAGAAAACATATATGAAATCAATTAAGATTTAAACCAAGAGGAAAAGATTCTTTCCTAAATAAAAAAAAGTTTAATATTGATTTTAGTCTATTGTTTCACTTTAAAAACATGCATTTTTCTATATACTGAAATATGTTTTCTGTCAGCATTGATCTCCTTCAAACAAAGAAAACTTTTTTTCACACAAAAAACAATATTTTTGGACTAAACTAAGAATTGCCTGTTAACTCAAGCATGGAAAGTTTCCATCACACTGTAAAAGCAAGATATTAAGCTATCAACCCACAGGAATTGCTTATTCATAAAGAGAATAATATGCAAGAGAATTACTGATGATTTGCTATATTGTTCAAGTTTATCAATAGATAATCTGGCATTTAATCACCTTTCTATGAATTCTATCAAGAGAAATGATTTATCTTTGCTTTTCTTTTATAAAAAAATATTTTTTTTTTATTATTTTAAAAAACAGAAACTTTGAACAATACTCAATCAGACTTTTTCATCATGGGATTTTATGATTCTATTCAATGGACCAGTTGAATTTTTTTTTTTTCAAAAGTGGACCAATTAAAAAGAGAGCTGGTGGGAAATTACAACCGAAGCAAAAGTAACATTAAGAAAAGCAAGTCCAATCACTGAAAAATGGGACCCTTCATATGATAAAAGTTTCTAGGGGGAAAATAAAATCGGAAGCCATGGACTTGGATCTAACGAATTTATATAGATAAATCTATAAATTTTGATACATGTGAGTTCAAGGATTCCCTTTTAAACAAGAATACAGGCTTTGAGGTAGAAAAAAATTTCTGATGCATTAATTATTGTGCATACAGGTAAATCACTAAAAAGCCTTCATTAAAAGCCTGGCATAAATTGGCCAGAAAATTTTATTGGGATCAAAAGAGAAATATCATAAAATGACACATCACAGGTAGGGATGGGACGATCCACCGATGCACCACAGTATTTATTTTGACGATACTTGGATCGATACATTTACCATTAATACAACGATACCTAAGCGAACTTTTTTTTATTTTCGAAAAATATCCGAGCTTCATATATCGGCTATTTTTTGTCTGCACGCCTAATATGACAGTACAAAGATGGCGGAAAACCTTGTAAAGTTGTCAAAACTGTTAGGAAGCTAAATCTGGAGTGTGGACAACTTTTGTGGATTACTTGTTTATGAAAAAGTAGTGTATATGAGACTTAAGTAATTTGTAAATTGTGCAGCGCTCATTTTAAATGTATCAAAATAACTTTGGACATGCGGTAATACATCAACAGATTGAATAAATTTTTAACCCTTATTCATGTTTTCATTGAGTTGCAATGTATTGTGATATGTATCGTATCGCATCTCATGTATCGTGATATGTACCGAATCGGCAAAGTACAGAATCGTCCCAGCCCTGATCACAGGATATTGTGGATAGGTCTTATTTCATAATCTCTATACCTTGCTGACCCTAACTATTTCTTTTTCTAGCTTTTTGACTTTATGTGGATCTCTAATCAACTGCATGTTTCTGTTTGAAACCATCTCCCTCTTAGCAATTGAAACTATTAGAGCACTTGTTCAATAAGGCAAGTAAACATTTAAATCAATATATTAAAATAAAAAGACAAAAATCATAGCCAAAGTTATTTTTTTTCATAAAAAACTCACTTTCTTTAAAAAAAAAAATGACAATTGTTTTTCATTGTTTAATTTGTTTATACCTTCAGAAGTCATGTAAATTATCACTAATAAAAGTATGCTAAAACCTTTGGGCATGCAAGCAGAGCTTTAGCATGAAGTGTCTTTTAGCCATATTCAAGATATTGGAAGCCATCTGCAATTAATATGGAATTGTGGGTATGATTCTGACAACAGAAAATTCGGTCAGGGACGTATACATGTACATACTAATGCAATAGGCAACAGCCGCAACTTCTACATTTGCCATGTTTATTTCGAAAACTAAGTTAACGGTTTCACTCGAGCCTTGACAAGTTTTTAAAACTAAATCCCAGTAATATATGTTGTTTTTTATTAGATTTGTTATTTCTCTTGTCAAAACGGGTAGGTTTTTCATAAACTTTCAATCATCATTTGTTGAAATCTAATTTAGATATAAAGAAAATAAATATAGATTTTAACTTATCTCAGATATGGGGCAAAAATGGGTCCTGTGGTTTTAAGAACTCCATCATAGCTATGATCAGATCAGGGGTTTAAAGTAAAAATAAAATTCTAGCATAATATATAAGGGTTTATCATCTTTATATCTGGTAACATCATAGGTATATGAAGTTAAAATTGACCTACGAAATCAGGTACCACATGATTTTTGGTGAGGCTTGTGAGAGTTGCCTATCCCATTTAAATACTATTGTAACGGGATGAGAGAAATAATGACGGACCAGACCAGGTTTCGAACCCGGGCCCCCTGAATCTCTAAACAGGTGCTCTACCAACTGAGCTAACTGGCGCCGGTATTCGAACCGGTCTGATCGTCATTCCTCCCCCTTTAAATGATTTTCGCCCTCGAAGATCACCCCAGGCTCTTCCCCTGGCAGGAATTAACCTGTCAGTTCCAGGGGTTGGTCACGGCACCAAATGTAACGGGAGAAATAATGACGGACCAGACCAGGTTTCGAACTGGGCCCCGTGAATCTCTAGTCAGGTGCTCTACCAACTGAGCTATCTGGCGCCAGTATTAGAACCGGTCTGACCGTCACACTATTTATGTCCCTGATTAAGTAGGTAAAAACAAGCAGTGGCTTAAATTTTCTTTCTCCCAGACAGTTTTATTCGACTTGCAGTGTTTGCCAGTGCTTTGCGCCTACAAGATAAGTCTTTGGGAAAGACCGATTGATTGTAAAATTAGAAAATCATTAAATTTATGGAACATAAGCCTGTGATAGGGTATTATCAAATTACCATACATCAATATTTAAATGCACGAATCATTTCTTCTGCGGAAAAAAAATATGGTGGACCTGAAAAAATCAGAGGTTTCAGTTAACCGCATCATTGAGGAATAGATCTTTGTTGTTTCATCTTCAGGGCAAATGATTAAGAGAAATATCACTTATCAGTACACTAATCAAACACCCATGTTTAACATCGATAAAAGAGTATAAAGTAAGTTATATGTGCCGTGATGAGCAATGATCTCAAAAAGTGTGAGCATTTGTTGATTAACAAAAATATCTAATTTTTTACATTGTCTTCGGAATAGAGCAATCAGCTGATTAATTTGTAAGCAGTGCGACACCTATAGCAATATTAAACAATAGCCAACAATAACTTTTCCTTCGAAAAATTTAAAATTGAAAACAATTTTGAGGTAACAGAGGCATAGTGTCGACTTTTTGTGAATTAGATTATCTACATACCTGGAACTGTTGTGTTTACTATACAATGTAATTTGGCGGCAAAATTTTCACTTGTTCGGGGTTAACCAGACGCTTGGAAAAGATAAATACAGAACCTACTGATGTACAGTTGAAAAAATTCCGACAAAATATTTGGATCATTTTGTTGTACACAAGATCGAACTATCGTTAAAAGAAAAAATAACACAAAATAAAATACCCAGACATTTGTCATCCATAAACTTTTTTATATCTCAGTTTATCTAAGTTGCAAAGTTTCCCCAGAAATAATTGAATTCTATAACGTTATAGAAGGGAGGGGGGATTCATCCAAAAAAATCTTGACCGGGGGGGGGGGGGGGGGGCAGAGCAGAGCGTACCAACATCAATTTCCATTTTAATTTCCATCCTTTCGATTAAATTTTTTACATGCTCCCGAAAAGTAGGGGGACTCTATCTTAAATTGTTTTTTATCTGCAAATCATAAAAAAAAAAATTGGCTGTGAAAAAGTGCCCCCCCCCCCCCCCCCCGATGCCACGTGCCTGATATATGACGTGGCCCAAGGGCCAGTCAATTTCTTGAAGTGCATGTGACAAAGTTAATTTGGGATTCATTGCATGTTCACATGTACATAGATATAATATTAGATAGAATTCTTTTAAAATTCTTTGATCAAGTCAAGGCTCAATTCAAACAACTCATAAAGACGAATTTGAGTAATTAAAAAAAAAATCACATAACCATAAAACTGTCATAGATCTTATTAAACATGTACTTTAGAATTTTTTTTTCAATACGTCATTTATAATAGTTTGGTTTTTTTTTAATCTGTGCACTCCACGATTTCACACTAACGTGCACTGATGAACATGTATATCTGATCTGAGGGTTTGCTCCATTGATTTTCATAGTTTAGGAGCTCGAGAATAGTTTATACTCGATACCCCTTTTAAAAAACCATGGAGCAAACATGTAAAATGAATTGCATGTTCTAGTATAGCGGTAGCATCTACATCTACCTTATTTCAAGAGGGAGAAATATTTTTAAAGCAGCTTTCAAGTTTGCAGTTAAGTGGGAAATGAGCATACCATTTAATCTTTCCGATCGAGTGTGCATCGATCAAGCTCAGTGATTTACCAAATTAACCAGTGCTTGAATGAAAAATACGAAAATGAAGGGAGAGTTACCAGAACTCCTGGCGATGTCTACTAGTATTTTAATCGTAATTATTCTACAATATTCGGCCGTGGCAGCAGGAAATTTGTATTTTTTGAGCGAGAGACTGGACGGCAAAATCAAAACGCCACCCGATTCCAACACCCAAGTAGCGGTGTCCCTACTGCAGTGTTCAGCACTCGCGAGCCAACAGAATCTTCCCGGGATATCGTACAACACTGTATCCCAAGCATGTTATATGTATCTTACCTGTCTACAGGTGAGTGATGGAAGCCTCATCCAGGAAAACGGGTGGAGACATTACTGCACTGACTCCGTTCCAGAGGGTATGATTATATCTTAATTAAAACTGATAAATAATATGAATGTGCTTAACATATGACGTTGAATATCACGATAACAGATTTTTTTAGTTAATCTTAAGAATGGTATCGTGCATTTACTCCCATTTATGTTTAAGAAGAAAGAATAATGGACCCACAACATTGTTTGCAATTCTAAATTAAAACACAAACGAAAAGTGCATCAATTAAAGCATAATAACTTGACAGGGTGGTCAAAACTGGCTCATATAGATTCAATCTTAAAACTTACTACAGATTAATTCAGCTTATATTAAACCTTTCTGTAACAGTGTTAGAATCACTTCGGATTTATTAATTATGCCATTGATTTGATTTTTATGTGACCAGGAAGAAGGAGGGGAAAACATAATGCATTTTCCAATACAGTTAAGCCTTGTTAAGTGTCTCTATATCTTATTACTTATGTTCTGAATTTCCGTAAAAAAATACCGATAATTAAATATATAAATAATGTATCATATTTAGCGACAAACTTCACTAAGTAGTCGACAAATCATACATATATGCATACAGTATACATCAAGACTTATTATTGACCAACAGAATCAGTGAATCAGTCACTCAAAATGTTTTTAATTGCTTTTGCTCAATGAATACATATCATACTACCTTTTTTTAAAAATCTTTTAAACTAAATTTTACCCCAGTCTGAGTAAACTGGCAAGAAAATGAATTTTGGAATTTCTCTTTAGGAGAAAATGTACCTTACAGTGCCCATACATGTATGTATATAGTAATAGTACATCGCGGAATATTTGTCTTCTAAAAATTTGTGACATATTTTTAACTCATCATATACAAAAAATAATACTTTAAAATATTACTAATTAGTATACTGTACGTAATACCGTAATATTTCCATTAATATAAGATGACCAATCGCATGATCCACAATACCATGCAGCAGTCCCCCCCCCCCCCCCCCCCCCCCACCACAAAATTAATGTCCAAATTTGTCGGAAAAAAATAAAAGTGTTACTTGGCATTCATAGATTGTCTGCATGCGATGACAATCACAGGATTGTATGTGACAGTTATAATATTTCAACACACGAATCAGATTTGGTATACTCTAATTTCATCCATATCAGTTGTAAAAGTGGCTATATAGGGGGTATTTTACAATAGAGCTATTGTTATTTGAACAATGTTAGAAAGATATAGTATATAAATAGTGCCTGTTTGGGAGGGTAACAGTTGAAATTGACACCCCGAGAAAACCATTGTCAACCGACGCGAAGCGGAGGTTGACAATGGTTTTCGAGGGGTGTCAATTTCAACTGTTATCCTCCCAAACAGGCACTATTTATTTTGTTATACTGAATGTCTTTTTTAAAAATTTTAAGAAAATTTTACTGCTTTTATATAGGAATAACGTGAATTCTACAGCGAACCGTACGCGCATAATTTTCGCGCATGTAACATTTTTTAATGTTACCCGTTGCCAAGTGCGTTGCTAACGCTGAGGGTAATAGTAAATATTATTAACTGCGTCTTAACCAATCAGATTTCAGTATTTAACATGAAAGTATAACAATGTTATATATACCATTACAAGATGACATAGTTGGATTATGTTACACTTCCTGGTATTCAACATTCAACAAAGGGGGGGGGGGGAGTAAATCCGATACCACTGGGATGGGGGGGGGGGGGGGAACTACAATGAGCAATGAGGGAAGAGTTAACAGTGATAAATCACTGGGTACTAGAATTTAAAATACTAGAAAGGGATTGGGTGAGAACCTAGTAAGTTGCAAGAACTTGTGTTCGAACCCTTTGTATATTATATATACAATAAAATATGTTCAAACCAGAAAGGGATTTGCATCAATTAAGAAAGTGTCATATGCAATTTAACTCTTATATAAAGTATACGTTGTTTATTCATGTGTTGCTGTTTAATTTTTTTTATTAGCTTTCAGTCCAATGGCATGTCATTACAAACTTCTATCGGGAACAATGGGATGGATAGAAGCCAAGGTAAAGCTATGCTTGTGACAAATTATCAGTTGTCTATTATTAGTTGCACCTTTGAACCTTTTCTCTCCACCAGAAAAGTTAGATTGCAGCAAGCTAAAATTTTATACATACAAAAATTATACTGTTAATATATCAATATACGTTCAAAGCATTTAAGATACAAGATATCCGCTACACTCTGTGAGTTGAAACACATAATACCCTTAATTATTCCTTTTTCGACGGTATAAAAAGGTATTAGTCGTAGATGGCTACCAGCCGCTCTCTGTTTTACATGTTAAAAGTAAAACCCCAAAGAATTATCCATGAGCTGTATATACTTATAAAATAAGCATATTTTTTATATCATAGGCAGAATGCATTCGAAACAGTGGGTACTTACTTGAGATTCACAGCGAAGAGGAAGCGAACTTCGTGGAGACAAATATATTCGGTGAGAGAGAGAGAGAGAGAGAGAGAGAGAGAGAGAGAGAGAGAGAGAGAGAGAGAGAGAGAGAGAGAGAGAGAGAGAGAGAGAGATTGACCATTCGAACAATGATTTTTAAATAAAACCCAACTGATAACAAGCTAATAAACAGTTTTCCTTAATTCTGGGAAAAGTTATTTGTTTTATAATCATCATTTTATATTTCCGATATAGTAAACATTTATACCAATATCTCCTTCATTTGTAAATAATATTAACTCCATTAAGAAGACTGTATGGTCAACAAATTAACCACCAGATCTGTCTTCAACTTTGACATGATAATTTTGGCCATAAAATAACATTTAATAAAAAAAAAATCCAATATTTTAGCTTTAAAATTTTATCAGTTTCTTATTAATATATTTATACAGAATTCTTCTTCTTAGGGAGATTAAAATGCTCTGGAAATAGCCATGACCATCGAGCCTTCCTAAATCCTAGATAGTTAAACGAACGTGAAGCCAATAAAAAAATTATCGTATAATGATAACCACTGTAAAAAAAACATTATTATGACAAATATTTTTTTTTTGTCTTAAAAGATACAGGATCCTGCACCGGCTCTATTTATTGGTTAGGCGGATTGAAAAACAGCTCAAAGGTCACGTGGGTGACCAGCAAATCAGATGTTCCTGTCCTACCGGAACAAGGCTACTCAAAGTGGTCCACGCATGAGCCGACCCTTGATATCACAGGTTTCGACTGCATGCTTTGGGTGTTCACTGGATGGAAGGTCTATACATGTAACGAACCTAAGTGTACCATTTGCAAAGCTGATGACTGTATCTACTAGACTTACTCAACTTGTTATTATAAACTTAAAACAATGTTTGATGTATTAATTATGGACGGAAATTCGACTAAGAATTTTTTTTATTTATAATGTTTCAAAGTATTTAGATATTCCAAATGCGACATCAAGATTGAATCCAAAATACTATTTTTACCTGATATTCTATTAATCATTTTTTTTGCGTGCGATCTTTTAAAGGAGCATGATCAAGATTTAAGCTAAAAAATTTCAAACTTTATTTATCCTCATATATTAATTGCGAAAAGATTTATTTTACCCAAATTTAAGATACTAATTAATAGAGTGTTAAAGTAAATATTTTAAAGTTTTCTATTCATTATTGTAGAATGATAAGAATGTATATCGATTGTTCTTGATTAACTTTTTTTATACACGTTATATATTAGCTTATTACTACCATCAGCAACTGAGAACTTCGCATATTTTCCATCGCGCATTTTCCCGTTACACACAACTTCCCACTCTGTTGACAGATATCTACATAGCTATGTTTAACTGAAGATGTTTTAAAGAAACAGTTTCGAAATTGGTAAATTTTTTTATAATCTTTTTCATATCATAGATGCAAATCAGCAGATTCATAAAAAAAAATCCTCAGTTCGATATTTTGAGAAGAACTACTTTGAAAACAGACGATACAATTTTGTCATCTAAGGTACAGGGGAATAATACACATCACATATGGTAGAAGTTTATATTTATTCTGTGGTTTTGATGATTTCCTTTGAAATACATGTACAAAAACACCAATTATTCTCTGCCATTTTGCAGTTTAACACTTTTCTTTACTGACCACCAAACATAATATCAAATTGTACTGAGGTATAAAATAATTTACTATTTGACATGTATCAAGCAGCTGAATTTCCCCAAAGTATATATTTTGTATACCAGTATATATAGGAATGTCTTTGATTTGGTCTTAAAAAGGCATTGAAACCATTAAGTCTCAATGAACTACATTTACTTTTATTTTGTAGAAAAGTTACTGCACTATATAGAGGCCATATTCAAATTCTGAGCTGAGTCTCACCTTCACCAATTGCAACAGTTTTGTACTGAACTAAGTGTGTAACCTTTACAGGAATTATACTCAAGCAGCAAAATATTCAACGAAAAAGATTATCGAGTTCGATACTTGAAATAATAGTACAAGAACCAAATGACACTAATCTGCACCCAAAGACTTTATCAATTATACAAAATCTACGTCACATCATTAAAGTCAATAAATCCCACGTGACATGAATCTATCAAGTAACTATGTAATATCTCATGGCTTAAATCGAATGAAGCAGATTTATGTGAAAAATGACGGGTCTGAAATAAATCATATAGATTCTAAAATTATCATTGAGGGCAATATGTTTAATTTATTTATGTGCTTCAAAATTATCATCAAAGAGTAGTGTTCAACGAAGAAACTTACACCTATATTTTGCATATTAACTCCAAGTCTAAAATTGTGATCGATATTTAATCCGACCTTAATGAAAATATGAGAAATTCCAAACAATACACATCAGAATGGGTATATGATATTTGGTAACTCTTTCAATAATTATGATAATGATGATGATGATGATGATGATGCCGGGAAAAAGTTTAATAAACTGAACTGTCCTATCTCCAAATACACATTTTGTCGAAATATACTCTTTACTTAATATCACAAACATTATACCATATCTTTTATAGAAACATGTTTCCAAACTCTTAGTGTTTAATTGCCTTTTTGACAAGCATAATTTAGTAAAGTTGTTTTCCTTTTAAAGTGCATGCATATTCACAATATCTAAATTTAGAATGTTATATAAGAGAAAGCGATATCTAATTCAAACAGCGGAGAATTCAAGTAAGCCTTGATTTTCGTTTTATCGATCAAAAATGAAAAATGGATTGAAATAAAGAAAGAGCAATTATTATAACTTTATATCTACAGAAGATTCTGGTATTTCGCTTGACAACAAAATCATCTCATACCCAAACACTTAAGTACTGCGTTTTTAATCAAAAGGCAGTCATATCAATACTGCAAAATAAGACTGCTTCCGACCAACATGATTAGCCAGGGTTCTAGTACATAATCATTTCACAATTATGAGTGATGTAAAGACTTCTTCTAAAAGATAACCTTAACAAAAGGTTTTTACGAGCTCTTTGTAAAAAAACTATATCATTATTTTTTATGTTTAAAACACAACTACACGTACAAACGAAAGTCAGAAAAACAATGCCTACAATATTGAATCAATGCACAGATGAGTAGCAACGTATTGATATGATTAACATATGTGTACTTGCTGTGTTGGGATTCGTTCTATATTAAAAACATAATGAAGGCTATAAGGTTGTCAACATCCATCAAATGTTCTCACAACCACGTGATTAAAACATATTAACAAAGTACATTTGTTTCCAGCCAAAACAAAAATGTTATATTAATAACACCATAAAAAATAAAAGTAAATAAAACTTAATCTGCCAATCAGGTGTAGGCACTTTCTGAAGTTTTCATAATGTACTTGTAATCTAGCCAGAAGTTTATGATTATAACATTAAAGTTAACGTTACAAGGCATCACATTCTACAGGACTGGTATGTTTACAGAATACAAATAAGAAAATGAGTATTCAATAAAAAAAATATCACTACAAACCTAGTGAAGGACCAAGATATGTCAATAATTTATCATCAGATAAATCATTAGTTAATCTTTTAATTACTAATTAACTAGTTTATGAGTTCAAGTGGAAAGTAATTATTTGTAATTTCATAATATTTCACACTTCTGATTTGAATCAATTTTTTTAAAAAAGTTTTAAGAGAGTGAAAAGTTGTTTAAATTTAATTTTTCTTACTAAGTACAATAAAATCTAGATACAAAAAAAATCCCACGTGAATTCTCTTGAAATATTGATTTGAACTCCACAACAGATAAAAGTTTTATACTTAATGCAAATGGAAGATAGTCCAAAATGTGAAAAGAAAGAGGGAATATTTCAAAGGTACGACAAATACCGTTAATCAATAAGAAAAAAAGATTCGTTCGAGAATTGTGGTGAATTTCTTACGATATCTCAAAAATTTGAAAAATAAAACTTTATAGAACCACTGATATTCAACATGCTATTGATATGTAAAATTTTATTGTTTTAAAAAATTTTTCAATCAAAGAATATACTTATTGCTATCATTGATAAGATTTATTTCAGTGGGCTTAAACATTTGCTAAAAATAAATTAACTACCGTTGCATTTTATATTATGTGACATAAACTGACGGTATGACCTAGCCAGATTTATAAACAGTCATGTTCTAAAACATATTTTAAATTACAGGAATATCTAAAAATTGCATGAAAAAAGAACAATTATTGCTTTTGTTAAACAATGAAACGTTTACTAGGTTTGTAGCAGATGAACCTTAATCATCAATGGCCCCGTATCCTATGCTAACTTACTTCATATTTATTCTCACTTTCAGCAAGTTAATATATGGATGTAAATTAATATTACCTTTACCTTTTAACATTACCTTTCATTTAATGCATTAACACAGTTCTGACGTGTATAAGAATGTAGAAACTCTATAGCTTTAAGAAATAAATAGGATATCAGAATAGTGAGGTTTACTAAAAGTACCTTTTATCGAAAAAATGTATACATTCATTAAATATGAAATTTTTGTCGCCAAATCAATGCGTTATTTGCATAAAAACACGATATATACTTACTATTTTGTCGAATTTATAGACAACTTAAGCCACATTACTTTCATACATTAATTAGGATCAATTGTCTTCATGGTCTGATTAGTAAAACGAAAATAAATTTCACAATACGTTAATGTGGTCATTATGCGTTAAATATTTGACATCTATATACATGTAACTTTATTCATAAGGATTTCTGACCTATGTATTGTGATGCAGATTTTCAGCAGACCTGCATTTGAGAAAGAAGTCTAAAATCTGCATCTCTTATGAGAAAAAATTACATTTTCATGGTCAAAGATGTGGCTTTCTGAATTCAAATTAGTTCAATGATATTAGCATTTTAAAAATTTTCATTTACTTCAATACAAGTTACGTTCAAAGGAGTAAAAGACTAAAACCATTTGATTTTTAATTCTTACAAATTTAAAGTTCCTATAACTTTTATCATCTTAAATTTCTTTTAAAAGACATGACATTACACCGGTTAAATAACAAAATAAAGCTATTTTTTCATATAACGAAAGTGCATAATAAGTAAATGTTCGGTATTTTATTACTTAGTAAATATAAAGTACATGAAAATAAAAGTTGTAACACTCTATAGAACTTCAATTTTGACATATTAGAGAAGAAGACATTTACTTGAGCTTTGTACCTAAGGTATGCAAATTATGTGCAGACATACATTTTTGGTGAAAAAAAGAACAAAACGAAGAAAAGAGGAAGGGAAGAGATATTAATATGATCATAGTGCATTTTTGCCGTGGGATTTATATAGGTAAACTGCTTGTCTGAAATGCACTCCAGAGGGACATACTAGTATTTAAAATTTAAAAAATCCTAAAGAATGCATATTCTATTCAAAATTTACTTTTGGCTTAAGAAGTATTATTTTCTCATATTTCAAGCTCTCACTTAAAACGCATGAAAATACATGTTATTGCACAAACTTGTAGGTAAGGCTAGCGGGGTTGAATACAACTCGGAAGTCATGGGAGTGACCAACCAATCAAATGTTACCACATTATCGAAACATAGATTCTCATATTGGATTACGGATTAGCCGTCAGAGAACACAACTGCATGTTTTGAATTGTTTACACACTTGACAACCCAATTTGCACATTTCACAAAGCCAATGACTGTCTTTAAAGTTAACATTTAAGTCAAAAATTTTATACGATTTTAGAAATTTTTACTTTACACAGATACATGTAAATATTTACTTTTTGTAAATTCATTCTTTATTAACTTAGATCTAATAAGTATAATTAGTCAGCCATTCTCCAGAAATGGTTCCAAATATGGGATTGCTTTCAGTGAAAAATGAACTTTTGATATTCGTGTTTTATTTGTAATAATATTGAAATACAACTATTCGCCGATATAATTATGAAATTTGACTCACCAAAATTTCTTCGTTCATGAAAAATTTGATTTTGAAAACCATATTAAAAACCCTGTTACGGAAATCAGAAGTGAATTAATGCAACCAATCTTCGGCCTGTACAATAACAGTAAACAACACTAGCCACTTTGTTTGATATCATATTGAATACGAATGACATATTTGACAGAATCATGAAGAATTTAAATTTAAGGGGAACATATTTTCAAAAATATCTTTATTTTAAGAAAATCTTTATTTTCAACAATAAAAAAGAAAATAATGCATCATCTTTCATTCAAATTCAAATGTAAACTAGGAACAATTTCATATGTTCAGTGATTTTAATTAAAATATTGAAACAACAGAACATTAATATAGAGATGTTAAGAAATTGTACATCACAAATTGATGTCAGATTGATTTTTAAAGATAATGACCCAAAGTTACGGAAGTTAGCAAATTACCTTTTTTTATGAAGAATATTTTTTCCAATACATTTTACAACCAAATATTAGAGAATAAAAATTAAATACAGGTTATTCATTGTAGAAAATACATTTTTAACTTAATAAGCACGCCTTTTAAAAAAAATTCTTTCCTTTAATTAGTATGTAATCAACATTACATAGATTTAAAAATGTTGACATGAAATATCGGTCTAAAATAGTGAAATACCTAATTGTATCAAAATTGCATGCTCTGATGGATGTACCAAACACAATTATGAAATATACTGGTAAAAAGTCAAACATATAAATCAGTTGTCTTTTTATATTTGATAAGAAGCTTGGATGGTTCGTTACGGATGTCAGAGATTATCATTTCACAAAAATCTACTGCTATGATGTTTTAAATAGTCATGAAATTTATTGATTATATCTTCCTAAACTTCCTTTTTTATGTGGAGGAACTGGGGTCTTATCCCCATTAAAATATGGGTTGACTGAATCCACATCTCACCTTTTTCGTTTTTTCACTCATGTTTCTCCATGTTTGCCTGCTTTGCATTAATGTATATACGCATATTATGTATTAATGCATATATATACATATGTATATGTATTGTTACTAATAAGTCAACTAAATAAGGTCGGTTTTTCGCAAGTATATATAATCTCTTACTAGTTTAAGTTTCGGGTATTTGTTCTTTAAAAAACTGACATCCGTAACTAATCATGTTTAGAAAAAAAAAATCATGAACAGAGTATTTATCAAATATTCTGATCCGGGAATAATACCATTTCGATATAAACATGCATGCATATTAATACAACCTTGAAAAGCCAAATATATTTTGGTCACCTGATATTTTTTTTTATCAAATCACATGTTGTAGAAAACAATAAGCTTGATGCACTATATTTCAATAGAGTAAACTTTAAATAGCATATTATGCTAGTATTACATGAAAAATTACCACTTTGTTGGTTTTAAAACATAAGAATAGATTATCCGTCGTGGAAAATATACATAAGAAGCACTGGAATGAACAGATTCCAAATCTGTTTTTTCCCCTGATATCCGTAACGCTGCAGCAAATATTTAAAAAATATTGTCAAATGATAAAGTGTCTTAGGTGAATTGGTTCTAATCTGCAACTGATATATCTCTTGCAAATAAAAATAAACTAAAACAGATAAATCCACACATAATGATTCATATTTTTTCGATAGTTTAGCACACTTTCATCATATTTTTCTCAAAAATGCACTTTGCATCAAAATATTAACTGCTTCAGTTAAGAATATCAAAGTTCCTTTACTTTCTAAACTCATGTTCTGTTTCGCTGAACAATCCAAATTATTATCGATGGAAAACCGAGTCATATATCACTGATTGAAAATACTGTTACGGATGTCATACGTTACGCCGGTCAGGGGTTTTAATAAATTTTCCTCTCACTGTACCATGCTATTACATTATTTTTCTACAGATGATGATAGATAGCTTTGGAACACTGTGTTCTCCAAAGGCATCATGAATAATTTTTTCGAAAGCCATGAATTTAGTTGAAAATGGCGTTACGGAAGTCAGGCCTTGAAATGCGTCAAACTCAACTTTCAATTTTATAATCGATGATTAAAAAAACACATAGATTTTCGACTGTAAATTGTATATATTTTTCTTTTAATATGCCTATGACATTCAATTACTATAATATCAATAAATATTGTTTTTAATATCATCGCTTACTTTTAAGTCAAACACGTGTTACGGAAATCAGGACTGTTTCAGCGACAATATATAAATCAGGGGGGAAAAAGAAAGAAAGGATTGTTATCAACAGGTGTTTACTGACAAAACAGGCTATGTGATGCTGAAATAAAAAATGAGTTTTAATTGTCTCTTTCATCACCGTAATGCTATTTAGTATTGTAGTAAAATTGAAATATTCACGTGCGACATGCTGAAAAATACACAAACCGATTTTTTATTGAAATAATTTGACATTTTTTGACACTTCAAATGCATATTGTTTGGTATCAAAATTTGTAATTTTTACTGTAGATATCTCCTGAGAAAAGTATCAGCCAAATACATTAAACGGCAAAAAATAATTTTGTGATGAATGCTGGCGACAACATTATATCATAATTGGAACCATTTCTGGAGAATGGCTGAGTACATCTCCCTTTGGTATGTAATTAGCTATCCTTGAGCCACAAGATGTATATTGGTTGCAGTGAAGGGTTTTCACATCCAATGTGTTAATGGTATTTGCATATCGCGATCTATCCATGTCTCCGTATCCGATTCGCCCTCCAACCCCAGGAAAAGGCACGGGCAAATAAATAAAACAACACTGTTTATTACTGATATATTCATTTATTTAGATAACTAATAATAATAAATAATAAAAGTTTATCAATATTAACATGATTTTTTGTTTAATATACAATTTTGTTTCCAGAATGTTTCCAAATCTATCTTATTGAGATTAAATTTTCGATATATAAAAAGTAAATGTTGAAATATCGTAAATTAAATGTCAAAGAAAATGAAAAAAGACACTTGAACGATAAAAAAAGGCTTTAAAAACAACAATGGAATTGTAAAAAGTATAAGTCATACTATAAATAATAAAAAAAAAAATGTAATATATCTATTGCACATGTCAAAGTGAAAAGAAATAGGAAATCGACTTTGGCGAACAACACCAGTGAACGACAGATGAAGCTAGTGTTAATAAACGGTGCCGTTAGTCTAAATAAACGTTTTAATTTTCTTTTTATTAGCCTTGTACCTTGGTGTTTATTCCCGAAATTCTAAATACCTGTACAATATGAGCTTATAAATCATCTTTTTGAGCAGGATAACTTCGATAATGTAACTACAATTCATAAGTCTGGTTCTTTCCATGTTTCTAATACTGTATTGCATAACAAAGACCTTAGAAAAAACAAAATGTTCTTTACACGGTTGTATTTGGTAAACAAAATATGCATCGATACTATTGAAACTTTAATGCTTCATTTCTAAATAAAGGGCTTGAATCATGCTATCACACTAACAAATAGTGGGCAGTTTGATAGTTAAAAAAATCGTCAAGAGCAATAACAGGATTTTTTAATAAAAAATAGATTATATTATATTATCATAATATTATTATGTTAAAATTGTTATTATTTTGTATATATTGCTAGTATCAACAATAATTATCTTGTAAAACAATTTTTGGTACATAATATACAGTCAGGATACCCAGTGTAATAATTCATCAAATATTGTAATGTATGCTATGATTTCATTAGAGGAATAAATACAAGTAACTGTATTTTGCAATTCGATTAAATAGAAAACTAAATATATAGTATTAAAATATAATGATTAGTCAAATTCTTTTGCCTACGTAAGAACAACGTTTGGAATCTACTCCAAACGAGCAAAAGTTGCACAACTTTCCCTGCGAGCCCATGAAGTCAGCCACCTTCCCGTTTGTGTCTTTCCGGACAGGCATTTCACACAAACAACATTTTCCCATAAGCTTACTTTGACCAAAAGAGTGTCTAATGCAAAGATAGGCGTCGCCTGAAAAACGTCCTTTGACGACATGAGTACCACAAATAACACAGGCGTCTTTATTAAGCGGGAAATGTTTGGTTGTGAAACCTCTATATGAACAGGAGCATCCCCTGCACAAAATGACTGGCATAGTGACTTGCAAAACTGGATCTGCTATTTGTATACAGCGGGCAAACTATAATAATTAGAAAGCTTATATTAAACACATCGATTCATATGTTTCAAATGTTGAGATTGGTTACAAAATTTGATATGCTTTCTAAAATTGGACCAAAAGAGAAACAGCATGCACAGATTTGAATATACAAAATTTTTCAAATGCTGAGATTGGTTACAAAATTTGATATGCTTTCTAAAATTGGACCAACAGAGAAACAGCATGCACAGATTTGAATATACAACATTACTACATCAAACGTCATGAGAGATTGCTATGGGTACAAGTTTTACTTGGAACATGTTTTTAATTCATACACCGATTTTTACAAACGTCAACAGAGGGTACATACTAGGTGAAATTCATCGAGTATCAACGCAAATATTAGATGAAAATGCATGTACTATATTAAGCATAATATCAAACTTACAACAAAAAATCAAAAAGCAATCTCCGAAATATGTGGGTTTTCATTTTTTGTATTAATAATTGCTAACATTGACTTGGCATACTGGATGATTTATTTAATATGTATACTCTAAAATAAAATTGCAAATCAAATTTATTCTATTTTTTGCCAGCACATACAGTACATTGAATAAAATTGCATACCAATTACCACACTAACCTTTAAGAATTGGCTTCTCATAAAATCGGGTATAGTTGAAGCACTTTCAGAATGTCTCATGAAATCAACCAACCTGTAATTATAAAAAAGGATACTCAATATAACCTCTGATCAGTACAAATTCTGTATCAGTTTACACCATAATTCTATTTTTTCCAATACAAATATTAAATCAATTCCAAATCCAAGTCTTATATACTAGTATGTATTGATTATAAGATTCGTACTTGTCAGGTAATCCAGCTCTTTGGCAATGGTAAGGCACCCTCGTTCGTTTAACTGTTTCATTTTTACACCAGTTCATTAGATAATCGACAATAATGGTATGGTACATGATCTGAGTCTTTTTCTCTTTAAGATATAGCATCTCGGCATTCTATATAAAAGAAACCAATATAATCAGTACTTTTACAGAGATGTCTGGGGAAGTGTTTCGTTTTTAATTTACACTTAGTAATTGGTATGAATTGTATAAATTTAGTTTGCTAGGAACTAAACTTTGTTCAGAGGGAATGCATAAAAAACATATCCAAATGAAATATAAAACCTTAATTTAAAAAATAGTGATTCAAAAATAAGTCAACCGTCTAAACCCTCGAAAACGTTGTAATCATTTTGTCATCAAATCACCTCATAAAAGGCTCCATGGATGAATCTGATATCTCGAATAGCTCCAGCGAAGTAGATGAAAGGTTTAAGGGCCCTCCGAATTTTAGACCAATACAGGTCAGGAAGAGGTTCTTGCTCATCGATATCGCCCAAAATCTGCTGCATCTCTATTTCAGGTAATCCATTTGTTAGAACCAAGATACAAAGGGCCTGAAACCCGTCAGTAAAAATATATTATAAAATTAATCTTATTAGCAAGATTCAAAAACATGACAAATAACAACAATCAATTTATAGTTACATGTATGTACACTGTCTAATGTGTAAAATGAAGTGTTGTTGAAAAAAAAACTTAAGTATGTTTCACCTTTTCCATTTGCCCAGTGTCATCGTTAACAACAAGGTCCTTCAAAATACACTCCAACAAGCCATTTACAGAATCAGAGAGTGTTTTGATGTGTTGATCTAGAGTTCTAAAATCCCCGAAAGTTCGAAGTTGTTCTGCTAAAAGCGTGAGCCACAGTGGATTCAACGAGTTGGGTTCGGATAAAATGAGCTCCATTTGGGTCTTGTCGAGTTTCTAAGGTAAAAATACAAATTAAAAATGTACTATTGCTCAGATATGTGTATCCCGGATAAAAGAGTTTTAAAAAAAATTGACAAGCCTCGTTATTACGTTAGCTTTTTGAAAGAGTTTTGTTTCACACTTCGTTTTCGTCGGTATAATAATATTTGGCATGTCATGAATGAAAGAACAAACAGTCACTGTTAGTCCTATAAATCGATAGTTTTTTAATTTTGAATTTTAAGGCAAGAATATTATTCTTACTTTATTATAAAGCATAAGGTATTGAGATAGTATTTCTTTGGCGTCAGACAATTTTAACGAGGGGATCTCCAGGAAGAAGCAGGCATGCTCCTTTGCCCGATGAAGAGAAGGAAGATGCGCACTAGAAGTAGCCACAACAGCTCGAACATTACCAGGTAATTGAGGCGGTAACCATTTCAGTTGCTCATATGAATCCCGGTTGCTTAACTTCAAAAAACAAGTGAGAGTAATGGTTAAAGACACTGTATACAGGTTCATTTTCGCCCCGTGTAATTTTCGCCCTTCTACACTTGCAAACATGCAGTTTCGCCCCGTCTTGAATTCGCCCAGACACCGTTGTGTTTAAAGCGAGATAATATGAGACAATTGAAATCCGAATTCACCCAATCTTAAATTCGTCCACTAAAATCAAGGACGAATAGGTATAAAATAAAACAAGGGCGAATATTACCCCTGAATACAGTATTCCAAATACATAAATGTGACTAAGCAGTTTCTGTCTTTCAGATTCTTGGCAGCTAGCATACTATACAATTCTGGGTTTTTTAGTGAGATACCATGTGGTCAATATTAGTTGTATGAATAATTTGTAAGTAACATTTTTGAGTTTAAAGATGGCAATATGCAGTATCAAAAAAGTGTAATCAATGAATATTTATCACGATCATTCGTCTTAAAAGTACCACACATTTTCTGCAAAATGTCAAAAAGCGATACTGGTTTAAATTCTTTAGAAATTTATTTTCGGTTTTATGTAGCGGTTTCTCTTTTATGTTATCTATATAGATTATAATCGTACCTCGTCTATTCCATCTAAAACAAGCAGCATTTGATTTTTGTTCTGTCGCAGTTTTTCAAATTCCTCTCTCATAATCTTCATGTAAAAGTTTTTTAGGTCGTGCGTATCCTTTGGCACATCTATTTTATATAAATAATAAAAACTTGCAATAAAGAAAAAGAAAAAAATGAAAGAATCCTAAAACTATTGTTTTTACAGTAAATAATGTAGGAAAAAATAGTACTGACCTATTTTTTCACCTTTAATAAATTCTGTCATCCGACGAAGCAAATTGTCTGTCTGCTGACTCGTCTCCGAGATTCCAACAAAATGGTAAAAGACATTCAATCCCTCCTTTAGACAAAGAAAGCTTCACGTGAAAAATCAGGTGAATTTAACGTGAAATTCGCGTGAAGCGAAACTCAGGTAAATTCCAAATGAATGAGGAAAGTCAATGCAATGAACAAAAACTTGTAAAACCCCGCAACTTAACTTGTTAAAAACATAAAATTCAGTCTCTATCATAAGAGAGTGGGTTAGTTTAATTCCTTTTTACTAACAAATATAGAAATATGTCCATAGAATACGAATGTCGCACCTATTGGTACACTTGCACCACAATAATTTCAGAAAAAAATTATATACCACTTCTAGTTGCTAAAACGAAAAGATTAAAAAATGAAAGACAAAATTGGCACAAATTATCATTTATTAGCCATTCTTTTTTGTTCCCATTAATTGACGTAGTCTCTAATATCGGAAGCAGGTTTGTTGAGGTACTTATTGTCATCCCTGCATATACTGTCACTAACGACTTAATACATAATTACAATTCACATATCGTCAATGACTACTCAGACCAAAAGGGAAATAAGGAAATGCCGTATATACTCTAATATAAGTCTCGTTGTGGTTTCCTATTCCTTCATTATTCTTCGTGCAAATTCATTTATAACATCCCTAAAAGTGGGTATACCATATCGTTAATCATAACAATATTTCATAAATCCCACTTCTTGAAAGGTAAGATAGAAATAGTTTTTATTATTCAACATAGCATGATTATGATCAACATAGATAATGCAAGTACGTGTAATATATGTTTCATGGTTACTAAAGTAACTCAAGTGACTGTCATTTATATTTCGCTTCCGTGTTGTAAAATTTAACTGTAAGATAACAAACATTTATTTTGTAAATCTTAATTATAAAACTGTTCAACTGGAATTTTTCTGTGGGATGATAGTTTAGCAAAATCATCTATAAAGCAAATTTTCATTTTGGAACCAAAGTTGCATGTAAATGTTTGCATCCATAAAAAAGATATACGGTATAATTAAATAATTAATCAATAACTCTTGTTCAAAAGCATAACTATCGTGAACAAAATAAACAAGTTTTGAAGCATGTCATAACTGATACGTTTTTAAATGTGTTTTAGTGAACACTGCATTATGAACTGCAATGCTGAGCTAAAATATATACAAATGCTTTGATTCGCAGTAGCTAGTGAAGTATCAGTTTCGATAGTGATGTAACAAGTAACTTAACATTTACAAACTACTCATGTTTGGATTTTTTTTCATTAATTGTTATCAATGAACTATTGTTATCGGAAGGGGGTCATACACTCATGTATTTATCCACTGTTTGTATAAAAACTACTCAAAGCTTGTTTCCACAATATCAAATTTACAAATTTTCTAGTTGAAGTTACCATGACAAAGTGCCATCACTTGTAGAATCACTGCTACTCGCCTAAAATCAATACATGCTTAAATCAATGCTAATGCGGAAACTAAACGAGCACAATATTCCAAAAAATCCTTATGTAGTTTATACAATTGCGGAAGGATACACTTTATGTTTGTGAGACATGAGATAAACTATCGAGTGCCAGGAAAAAACCAACCTATTGAAAATATTGAAATGTAATCGACAAAGTAGTTACATTGTAGAATTGTCATCCCGACTCTAGTTTCCCTCAATGTATTTTAACTTTAATGACTTATAATGACATACAGAGACCAAAAAAATCTAACAATTTTTATTGATGCTACAAAAATATCAAGCGTGCACTTAACAAATAATAAAAAAATTAATAAAAAAAATAAATGCATATCTTCCCATTTGATATTTAAAAATTAGTTATAAATAAATGTATAATAATTAATTTGGTGTTAATTTGCAATCAAGTACTGTGGAATCTTAAAATTCATGGGGACAAACATTGGGGGACTATCAACCCTTTAATGGTTCATGAGGATGTTATTTGTTGGACTCGGTGGAGCTAATATATAACAACTCCAAACTTTAATGAATCCTTAGCACGTTTGATATTCTTTTTCTTTTATTATTTTTTTAAATCAAATATACTAAGTGCTTTATAAGTACTCTTTATGCTACGTTTTAGCCAGGGAGAGACCAATCAAAATGTGTACAAAACTCTGCAGCCTCACGCGTTGTGGTGTCATCGCCGGTTGCTTTTTGTTGCTGGTAGACTTAATACTGGACTGGGCCTTCTATAGCGTAATTCTCAATACAACTCAAGAAGGCATCAACAAGGCAGATAATTTGAAAACAGCAATTTTAGTGTTTGCGATCGTCGGCAGCTTAATTTTGTTGTTAATATTCTTAGCAAGCATTGCGAAATTTCTCGTTAACAGAGAGGGCACTCTCTTGCATGAAAAGGCTGCCGAAATTCTTATAATTCTGTCAGCGGTTGGGACTTGGATAGAGGACCTGCCACAAATACTGCTGGCTTTGATCGTTGCATTAAAAGCCAAGGATCCTTTCACTTCCATACAATACGCGAAAGCCTGGTTTGCTATATGCAAGGCAGTATTGCTTATTACAGTCTTATTTGTAAGGATGCGGCCATGTTGTGAAGACAAACCAGGGAAATGGAAGAGAATGGTATTCATTTCAGAAATCATCGGACACGCCGCAGTCATCGTTGTTAGTTTGTTTCTGTTAGTTCAACTCTACTCTGACAAACTCTCTTAGAAGGAGAGGGTGGATTATATAACATTAAAGGCCACCAGCCACAAACCATTATTACCGACCACAATGAACAAACAAAAAGAAAACGTTTAACTTATGCACTCATTCATTTTTAAAATCAACGTTAAATTTATTTCAGTTTCAGCTTATTTTTCAAACATGATCACAAACACTTATTTTTTTACCAGTGTTCAATGTTTTGAGAATTAATCTATATTTTTACCCCTTTTTTAAATGAAATTTGTAATTTTTAACTATAATTATGAATTCATATGAAGCTGTGCCTTTTATATATACTATTATATTTATATAAACAACTGAAAAAAAAAAACTTTTACAGGGTTTTTTTTAAACAGCAGTGTACAAACTTCCTTATAAACTGTATGCATGCATTTAGACACTTTATTAACTGGAATCGGTGATATTCATTAATATATTTATATTTATTATAATTATAATAGTTAATGTATACCTGTAAAGCCCTCTTCACAAACTTTGCCAGTACTGAGGTTTTCCCCTGGCCTGCAGCTCCCGTCAGGCACAACAATAGGTTATCGTCCTCATCATTTTGCCAGAATTCTGGATCCCCTGTGATATTTACATTGAATTTGAACACATTCAATTGCAACAAGAATACTGTGTTCATTTTGAAATTCATATTTTTACTTTCTTTCAGAGGCACGGGCCCTGGAAGTTATTGTAAATATATTGCATGTGCATGTATAAAAACTTTTTTATACATGCACATGCAATATATTTACAATAACTTCCAGGGCCCGTGTTCAGAGGCAGTTAACCTTCATTGATTTTTTTTTTCCAAGAAAAAACGTCCATGTTAAAAAGCCTTTAAATTTTAGCAAGTACGTAGTACCTAATTGGGGCTTAAGCACGTGTATGAAAATTATTAATACGAGTACTACAATAGGTTATTACCTTTAGATTACTAGTAAATACTATTGAATAAAAGTGGTTTTAGTATTTTTATTACATAAAAAGAAAGGGTGATTTTATTGCACTGCACTAATACTTACGAACAAATGCAGACTTTTCGCCTATGAAGAGAATGTACATGAAAATATAATTCAAAGAAAAATGTACAATGTAATTTATTGCATGCATATATTGCTACTATATAAAACACAGAATTATAAAAGGTAGAATGATCAATAGCATGTTATTTGAAGCCAAAAAAGAACATCAAAGTACTGAAGAACTGACGGGAGTTGATTTTGTCGATGTTTATTTATTTTAAAATCAATGATATGTTTTTTTGCATGACAAGTACATGTATACGTAGTTTCTAATTTGAATTATGTATATTTTTATAATATGAATTTTTGAACTTTTTCGACTAGAATGTCGAGAAACCTCCATATGAATCATGTTAATAAAATAATATTTAAAGATAAAATTAATTCAATCAAACTATGTATCAGTGGTAGAAATATTTCTCGAAAATTGTATGGATCCAAGCAATATTGAACTCTAGTCTCGTTCAACCAAACGCTCGGCTGACACCGTAAATCTCCGACAAGGGTTTACGGAGACAGCCGAGCGTCGAGTTGAACGAGACTATATTGAACTCTGGCGTAGGAATACATACGACTACAAAAAATATTTAAATTGTTCGTATCATTTAAAATCTGACTATTTTTAAGGTATTTGTAAGTAAGTTTCCTTGAAAAACAATGCTTTAGCATACATTACATCGAATTCATCAATAATTTTCAAGAACTAAGTCTTGTCAGGAGCAATGATTTGTGCTGAGGTCCAAACACTGTTTCACTTTTGGTTTGTCCGAGTGACTGCATAGGAGAGTTGATTAATCAAAGTACTGAAGAACTGATGGGAATTGATTTTGTCGATGTTTATTTATTTTAAAATCAATGATATGTTATTTTGCATGATGAGTACATATGTAGTTTCTAATTTGAATTACGCACATTTTTATAAATGAATTTTTGTACTTTTTCGAAAAGAATGTCGAGAAACCCCAATATGAATCATATTAAATAATATTTAAAGATAAAATTAATTCAATCAAACTATGTACTAAGTAATAGAAATATTTCTCGAAAATTGGATGGATCCAAGCAATATTGAACTCTAGTCTCGTTCAACCAAAGGCTCGGCTTACACCGTAAATCTCCGACAAGGATTTACGGAGACAGCCGAGCGTCGAGTTTAACGAGACCATATTGAACTCTGGCGTAGGAATACATACGCTTACAAAAAATATTGAAATTGTATGTACCATTTAAAATCTGACTATTTACAAGGTATTTATAATTAAGTTTCATTGAAAAACAATGCTTTAGCATACATTACATCGAATTTATCAATTATTTTCAAGAACTATATATAAGTCTTGTCAGCAGCAATGATCGATTTGTGCTGAGGTCCAAACACTGTTTCACTTTCGGTTTGTCTAAGTAACTGCATAGGAGAGTTGATTAAAATCAACTCCCAAAAATCAACTCCCAAAAATTATTTCATTTATGTACTTGATATTACTTACCTTCTATTTTCAAGTGAGCAGGATCTATTCCTTTAGCGTATGCCAAGAACATATCTATCAATTCCTCCTGTCCAATAACAAGATGGGTTTTCCTTTCCAGAAAATTACTCTGTTCTAGGCTTTCTGAAAACAACACATTAATATGCCTCAACTTCGTACTGACACAATAAAAGTCAAATGCATTCTATTAATACCAGTAAAATGAATACATTAAATTATGAATATAGAAATCATACAATTTCTTCAAAAGAAATAAAAAAAAAATCTTAGTAGTAATTATTTTGTCAAAATATCTAATTTTAGATATGAATTATGAATTTTCCTATTTCTTTTATAAAGGCTTCATAATCTATGAAAATACAACCATTATTCATGACTGTCACAATTTCTGGTTTGTTCTTCTTCCTTCATGGCTTAATTCAATATACAGTACCTATGTCCACATCTGTATCTTTTCCTTTTTCCTCTGGATAAAACTCTGATATTCTTGATTTAAAAAACATCAATACTTTCTCAGCAAAGGTGTCCAGACCTTCCAGGATGACCTACAATGGAAAATTTATTGACCGCAGATGTAATATTCATGCTGTGCCTTATTCAATAAACATTTCAGCAGCGAATTTTGAAAATCCTGAGCTTTTTCTTTATATTTTTAAGAATAATTATTATGGCCTTTATTGTAATATCCTACCCTTTTCCTTCCAGCTTTTTCAGATAGACCGCTGTATTTACAGTCATATTCAAACAGCTGGTTTGGAAATTTCAATGTTATATTTTTCTTCAACTCCTAAGAAAAGACAAATTTAAGATACATAAAAGCATGTTGCAATTGTATTTTAAGCAATATGAGCTGCCATTTTCATGATGAATTTTTTTTTAACGAAAATATTTTTTTCTACTGAAATGACAAAAATATCATGGTTTTTAAATTTCTTTTCGCATAATTTTTGTGAAAATGGCCGTTAAGGAGCATTAATTGGAGCGAAATTGAATAATTGTCGTCCTGTACAAAAATTGATTTGCTATATTTTCCTTAGAAGAGATATATTTCCTCTGACAAAAATTGATGATTTTTTCCTACCTTATTTATCATAAAAGTTAAAGTTACATGCAGACTTAGTATATTACTAACAGGTTTTTACAGCAAAATAAAATTCTAAAAAATACAGCTCATATTGCTTTAATTAATGGTTTTATTAAAATATCTTAAAAAGAAATTTTCTCTGGTGTTGTTCTTATTTATTTAAAGACATGTACCAACCTTCAAATGGCACATTTTTAGAATTTCTTTATCTACAAATCTGTCTTGAAAATCTTCTGGAATTTCTTTAATAGCTTCAGAGTTCCTCAGAAGAAACAGAGCATTTGGATTACCAAATCTATAAGAAAATGTCACTTGACATACAATAGTTCAAACAGATTCATACATATCTATTCAGTTGATTTTAAAGTTAACATTATTTCTAAAAACTGCTATTAATAAAATTTAACAAACATGTGTCTTAATTACTAATATGTCAATTTCAATTTTTCCTATTTCAAGCCAGGAGCCTTCTACCAATTACAAATGCTCATTCACTGAACACTAATGTCATGGTGATTTTTGCCTGTTTATCATTACAGTCGTATCAAAAGCAAGATATAACTTCATCTTGACTAATTGATTTAACAAATCTTATGCCTAATAAGAGTAAGAGAGAGAGAGAGAGAGAGAGAGAGAGAGAGCATTTGGTTTGGGACTGTATAAAGTTCTAAGGAATAGCAATTACTTTTTATATCATTCCTAAGAACTTCCATTCAAAAATGCTGGGTGAATATATATTTTTGCAAGATACTTTTACCTGTAAGCACCATGAAGGATTTCCATAAATGTGATTGATGAGTTCAACACCCAGGAATACTCTTCCTTTAAATCACTCCCTATATCTTTATCCTCTGGAATCCATCCATATCTGTAGAAATCAAATCATAATTTGATCATAATTGATAAATAATTTTGGAAGATTTTGTAATTAAATATATTGATAATTTGAATTGGGTGTAAATTTCCATATACATGCATGTACATTTCAGATAAAGTACAGTGACTTGAATATCATGTCAGTCTGTTTTAAAAGTATTAAATGTACAGAGTGGTGTTGCAGATTAAATTTATATATAGCTTCCACAGCCCTATAAATTGTAAATGGAAGATCACATGATAATAATCTTGACGTCTAACTGATTTATAAATAGTTCACATTTTTTGGCAATATTGAAGGAAATTAATGTCTGAAACAAGACAGTCATCAAAATTTTTTTTTCAAATGATTTTATTTTATTTCAATTTTCCTAGTAAATCGAATTGATTACAAATGATTGAATGCACTCTTCACCTATATCTTAGCTAGGTTAATTTGGAGCTCATATAATTTGAAATCATAATTTAGTATAAAAAAATGTTAGTGGGCTTTCAAAAAAGATAATGCTTTGTATATGTAATAATCATGTGTTACATCACAGAAAGGAATATGACATTCATGTATCTAAGAAAGCTAATAACAATATGTGTACCAAAAGTAGGAATGCAAATGTGCATGTTAATAGAAGGAATACATAAAATCAATGAAAATTCAATCCCCACATCATGCGTGGATCCAGAATTTTTTTTTTGAGGGGGGGGGGGGGGGGGGGGAGGGGGAGATGGGGGGGAGGGGGTCCGACGATTATTTGGTTATTTAAGTTTACCAAGGGGGTGTCTGAGGCATATTTTTGGTAAATTTATTACATGCATGTAAATCTAAAGAAAATTAGTATACTGAATTGAAATGAAACTTGCACAACTACTATTTGATTGTGTCATGGAGTCATATGCATTGTAAAAAGTTACTGATGGTTAGCTACAACCCGTAACTGCAAGAAACATAGGTAATCATAGATTACTAAGCTCACCGAGACGGAGTATCACCCTTATGAGACATCACCTTCATAAGACCACCTTTATCATTTTATATGAAAATCATACTTTATGATCTTGGATATTCATGGATTCTGTTTTGACAAAATATTGTATATCATCTGATAAATTTTTTTATGATAATCATATGTTCATATGTTAATCAATTCAATGATATAAAATTAAATATTGCATCATGTCATATTTATAATATATATCATATAATACAATAAAATACCGTAATAAACAATAATGAGATATGATATTGTAACGTATGATATGACATTGTATTGTGTTATACCTTATTGTATTTGATCACATAATACAATATCATAAAATATAATACAATATAGTATTATATTACAATATCATATTACATAATACATCATAACATTGAAACATGATATTATATTGTATAATATAGTATAATATTGTATTGAATGACAATGAAACATATTTGATACATTATATGATATATCATATAATACAATATAATTTGATTCCAACATTGTATCTTTTCAAATGATACAATATTATGTGATAAAGTAAAATATTATGAAATACATTATTATATTATACATATTGTATCATATGACACAATAATATATATAACAATATCATATAATACAATTTCATGTGATATGATAATATATCATATAAACCAATATCATATCATACAATATCGTATGATACAATACAATATTATATTATAATATCATATAATACAATTTCATGTGATATAATTCTATATTACTGAAACCAATATCATTATATGATACAATATTATAGAATATACAATATTGTATCATAGGATACAATATAATATTTTGCAATATCTTATGTAATTGTATCATTTGATAAAATAATAAATTAAAAATACAATATAATATTATACAATATTGTATCATAATATACAATACTATACATAACAATATCATGATACAATATCATATCATAAAATATCAAAAAAATTGAAACAATATCATATCGTATCGTATAACTTTTTATAATACAACATATGATATCATATTGTATCATATCAAACAATATTGTTTCATATCATACAATACTATATCATAGGAATCATGTGATAACATTTATCAACAAACACATCTATCTATCGATCTGGTTTGAGTGAGGTAGGAGATTTCTTTAGCATCCTTGATAATGGAGATCAGGCTCTGCATCTGAAGCAACCTCTGCGTTTAATTTATAAAAAAGTTAAATCAACTATGCAAGCTTTCATCTATAAAACATGTGACCTGTTCCAAAAAACTAAACCTCATCCAGCATCCGAAACCTATGACTCAGATTCAGCATTCAAGCCCATCAGGTGCATTGGTATCATAAGACGCATCATCCATGCAAGTTTGGTGAAGTTTGGACCAGTAATAACTAAGATATCTTCATCAGAGGGCACTAGCAATTAAAACCTTTACTTCCTCCAGCATCCGAAACCTATAGCTCAGATTCAGCACTCAAACCTGTCTGGTGCATCAGTATCATAAGACACGCCATCCATGCAAGTTTGGTGAAGTACGGACCAGCAGTAACTAAGATATTGCTATCAAAGGGCACCTGCAACAAAAACTTTAACCTGGTCCAACAACCTTAACCTCCTCCAGCATCTGAAATTTAGGACCCAGATTCAGCATCCAAGTCTTTCAAGTCCATAAGTAGGTCCAGATGCTCAGATTCAGCATCCATGCCTGTCAGGTGCATCTGTATCATAAGACACACCATCCATTCAAGTTTGGTGAAGTTAGGACCTGTAATAACTAAGATTAATTTTTTAGCATCCTTGATAAAGGAGATCAAGCTCTGCATCTGAAGCTACCTCTGCGATTCATTCATATTACAGTTAAATCAACTATGCAAGTTTGAAATAGTACTATCATCTATTAAACATGTGACCTGTTCCAAAAAAACTTAACTTTATCCAGCATCCGAAACCTATGGCTCACACTCAGCATTCAAGCCTGTCAGGTGCATCAGTATCATAAGACACATCATCCATGGAAGTCTGGTGAAGTAAGGACAAGTAATAACTAAGATATCATCATCAGAGGGCACCTGTTTCAAAAACTTTATTTAACCAGCTCTTAAAACCTTAACCTCCTCCAGCATCCCAATCCTATTGCTCAGATTCAGCATTCAAGCTTATCAGGTGCATCAGTATCATAAGACGCACCATCCATACAAGTTTGGTGAAGTTACAATGTAGGACCAGTAGTAACTAAGATATAATCATCAGAGGGCACCTGCAACAAAAACTTTAACCAGCTCTAAAAACCTTAACCTCTTCCAGCATCCGAAACCTATTGCTCATATTCAGCATTCAAGCTTGTCAGGTGCATCAATATCATAAGACGCATCATCCATACAAGTTTTGTGAAGTTAGGACCAGTAGTAACTTAGATATTGCTATCAATGGACACCTGCAACAAAAACTTTAACCTGCTCCAAAAACCTTAACCTCCTCCAGCATCCGAAACCTATAGCTCAGATTCAGCACTCAAACCTGTCTGGTGCATCAGTATCATAAGACACGCCATCCATGCAAGTTTGGTGAAGTACGGACCAGCAGTAACTAAGATATTGCTATCAAAGGGCACCTGCAACAAAAACTTTAACCTGGTCCAACAACCTTAACCTCCTCCAGCATCTGAAATTTAGGACCCAGATTCAGCATCCAAGTCTTTCAAGTCCATAAGTAGGTCCAGATGCATCATCCATGCAAGTTTGGTGAAGACATGACAAGTAATAGCTTAGATACAGGACCTGCAACAAAAACTTTAACCAGGTCCGGACGCCAACGCCGACGCCACCGCCGACGCCGACGCCGAGGGTATAGCATAAGCTCTCCTTGACTTTGTCTCGGTGAGCTAAAAAGGAATTAATTATAAGCCCAGTAACAATGCTAAATTTCCTCCATGTAATATGTTTTGCAGACATTATGCATAAATTTTTTATATGAATATGAAGACCTTAAAGTATGATTAGCAGGTAGTTAAATTTTCACCAACACAAGTTACATGTTCCACCACAGAATCAAATTCAAGACAATTAACAACTTTTCAATGCCATACCTTTGAGTCTGATCCAATTTTTCTGGACAATATTTTAGTTGCTGTGTATACCATATAGAAGAGAGAAAGAAAGAGAGGAGAGAAGATTGAATGATGGTCCAAAGCTACACATATAATTATAAAAATTATCACTTCTATAAATTGCATAGACCCAAAATATGCATTTAGCTAATTGGTGGTTTGAAACTTTGTATATAAATTTACATTGTTACCTTTCTCCCGATAAATTGATGAAAAATGGACAGCCGTTGGTCTCTGTGTGACATCTGTCCAGTTCCTCCATGCAGCATCGAATGGTCTCCTCTGAGTTGGTGTCCTTTGGAACACCCCACCTCAGGTCACAGTCGATGAGGTGAATTTTCCTCTCCTCACACCATTCTCTCAATTCGGGAAACACCTATTCATGATTTAGAGACATTAAACACTTATTTTTCAAAGAGTTTGTAAATACCCGGTATATCTTACTAGGGTTTTTTTCATCATTATCTTTAAAAAAATCCTCTTAAAAATAATTTTTAATAAAAAGTAAAAACTGTAATAAGCAAAATCTGAAAAGAGTTTGAAAACCTGAAGTACCTCTTGTTTAAATATTTGATTTAAAAAATTGATTAATCTCCTAAAATTTGATTTTAGAAAAATTTTGAATGTTTGAAAAATGATTTTAAAGATGTTTGCCTACCTTTTTTACTAAAATTTCTCTTTCACAGAAGAAATCTGTAAATGTTGAGGATACAAACACTCTCACTATTCTCCATGCTCCGTTATTTTCAGAAGACTTGTCAGAATCTACAGGGTGAGGCTTAATGTTTTGACACTGTTTTTCTACATGCTCCCAACAAGCATTTACTATTGCCTCAGCTTTCTCTTTTTCCTGTAAATACCAATAACGAGATTTGTAATATAATTACATTATACATAAAATATAATCATTGTACATGCCAGGCACATATGTAGCATTGTATTTGAGAGTCAGGTGGAGATGGGGAGGGAGGTGGGGGCAGACTCATCCAAAAACTCTTGACAAGCAAAACAAAACAAAAAATAAAACAAAACAAATATCCTAATCTGTGTGTGAATGAATGTTTATTGTACAATCTTCGTGCTGCCCCTTGATGGCCCCTAATTGGTCAATAAGGAATTAAATTGAATTGTACTAATAACTTCAATTTCCAATTTTACTAATAATTTCCTTCCTTTCACTTCAGTGTTGCATACATGCTCACAAAATATTGGGGGGGCAATTCCATTTCAATTCACTTTTAACATTGTCAATTTAAGCAAAATGTTTGCTGCGAGAAAAAGGGGGCAGCCCCCCCCCCCCCCCCCCCCCCCCGCCCCTCCCCCCGATACTACGTGCCTGCATGCACCGATTCTACGTGCCTATGTGCATCAAAAATATCTTTTAACCATAAATCTTTGTTTATTCGTATTAGCATCAACAAATTTTTAAAAAGATAATTTTTCAAATCATACAAATGAACACCGATGTAAAAGAGAGTGTCGACCGTAATTAAGAATCGATGCTTTAACTATCATGTAAGATGGAAATGACATCTTGACATGTTCTGCATGCTATCGATTACACATAGATATCTAACTTAAGTATAACAACTTACACGCTTGTGTTGACTTTCTGCTGTCCTATATCTCCGATACATATTTTACCTGTGGGGAGGAAGTCATTTGTTTACATATTTTCTAAGGTAAGCGATGTCGTGTTAGCGCTTGGAACTCGGCGTCAAATGTCCCCATCATTAAACGCAAAGCTGATATCAAATCTAGCCACGTCTAAATGCTAGACGCTGGTTCATTTTATGCTCAGCACTACTGATTTCCGGTTCGGTTCATTATTTGATAAGAGTTTACTTTTGGGTCACATCAAAAGTTCACATCATTCATTTTTTTCCTCTGAAATTATACTTTTCCACTTTTATAAATTCATATTAAACATTTTGTATCATTGTTTTTAATTAAAATAAAATACAATGTAGCATCAAGGTTATTGATAGATTCAATTTATTTATTAATTGATTGATTTATTTATTGATTGAAAAATATTACAAAGAAAAATGTTCATGTCACTGACATTTAGAATACCAAAACTAAGAAAATTAAAGTTTTTATCAAGGTCATATTTATTGACCAAAAAATATTACAAAGGAAAATGTTTATGTCACTGACACACTTAGAATACCAAAATCAAGAAAATTAAAGATGAGTTAGAAAAGTTTTATATTTAGCACTGATGTCACACTCATTTGCATATTTCAGTAGTATTCTTTTGGCAAACAGAACATCCCCTCTGGATGAGTCCAACGAATTCCAGGTCTTCTCACATTCTGATGGATTGAATTTAGCTGATTTTTCAGAAAAAGAAAACCACAACTCTTTGAATTCATTGTCACATTCATCACAACTTTCACACAAAATTTTCAATGCAAACCCAATGGAGGACCATGATTTATAAGTATCTGAAATGTTAACATCATATAGATCTAACAGATTTCCCAAATCTATTATCAGCTTATTAACGGTTTTATCACAAAATTGTTGTTGTCTCCTTGATTTGCCATAATAACTTTTGACATAAGGCTGAAAATGACTGGAAGCCTTGGATTTAGATGCATTAAGGACACTTAGTTCTTCCTCTCCACTTTCTTCAATAGACAGAATTTCATTTTTCAGATCACCTGATGCTTCAACACAATATTCGCTAGATTCCTTATGCCGAATAGAAAACTTTGATACCCAATGAAACACTTCACTCTCTGAATTCATATTCAGGGTGAATGGCATCAGTTTTTCTCCATACTTCCAAACATATTCCACAGTATATGGATAGAGATCACAATGCTTTTGGGATCCCAGCATAAACCATGGATTCTTCCCAATTTGGTCGACCAAGATTTTGAACTTCCCTTCCCCTGATGTCATGTTTTCTACCACTTCGGCTATGGGTATATGGAAGAGTGAATTGTGTAGATTGGATGGGAACACCGCATCAGGAAAAATTGCATGCAAACCATCTTTTGTCTCACTGTCCACCATGTAATTCTTCTTTCTCTGCATAACATAAGCAGTCAGTAGCCCCTGAGTTTTAAGTGACGTTGGATCAGCCAAATATTTTAGACTCTCTTCAGCGTAAAGACTCATTATTTGCTCTATCAACTTCTCTGTGACAACATCAACAGATGAATCCATTTTCTCAACATCCACATCAACCCTCAGGGGAGAATAGACTGTAGGAAGTTCCAATAGCGTCATATACTGATGATCGATAATACCTCTGATATATTTCTGAAGAAATATCTCATTGTCCACTCTAGGTACATGGAATTTACGAGGCGGGTTCATAGACACATGAGTGATTGGACAATCGTCTGATTTTTCTGTAATCCCGTACCTATCTGATATCACCTTTCTGCGAGCAAAAGTATTCATAATGATGTTTTTATCTGTCTGCCATCGGTCACTCAGAGATGGTCTACCACTGGTGTAAAACCTGGAAAATGTTGTTCTCAATATTTTGTTTGCAGTCTGTGTGACTTTTTCCAGCATCTTTAAAAATGGTATTGGAATCACATGTTTCTGTAACCAAAAAAGTAATTTTTTAAAAATACACTTGTAATATTATCGAAGAATAATATTGAGAAAACAAAATAAATGTACAACCATTTACCATGAATTGATTTTGAACAGAAACCCTGATTCATGAACTCTCTTGAATTTTACATTTTGGGTCTATTGTTCAACTCAGAATTGAAAGTTGATTATAAAAGAGACCATGGGCACAAAACTTTGACTTCGGTCAGAATTTCAGTTATTCATTTAATAATTATTCATCATAAATAGCACTGGGTAGATAAGCAACAAAAAAGGGAAACAAATCTATATTGCATTTCAAATCGCCTTTATTGTATATATATGTATATCATTTTCAAACTTTAATGTTTTGTACAAATTCTGTTCCATTTCCGGACTAGAAGCTAGAATGGTAAATAAATTAATATTGACATCTTCAAAGCATTAAATAAATTATGCTTACAGTTATGCTGGAAGAATTTGAGACCGAGCCATCTAACTATAAGACAGGTCACCAACACAATGAGGGTACTTGGCAACAGTAATAAGTAGTATATCAACCCCTCCTCCTCAAACACTGAATCGTCCATACCTGAAATGTATTACATCGCATGTACAGGGGATAAGTAGAATACATGTATGCATTCAAGTGAAAAAAAAATAACCACCCCCCCCCCCAAAAAAAATACCTTTAAATCAGAGACATAAATAATGTTATTCATGTCTCTGCTTTAAATAAAAAAAGAAAGTTATCTCTATAGAATGAAAGAGATATTGAATTCACATTTAAACTTTTCCATTTTTGCGGTTAAAAGCACGGGCCCTGGAAGTTATTGTAAATATATTGCATGTACATGTATAAAAAAGTACTTGTATACATGCATATGCAATATATTTACAATAACTTCCAGGGCCCGTGGTTAAAAGATGAAAAAGATGAAAATGTTAATTTCAGATAGTTTTAAACAAAAATGCTAACGTTGAGCTTATTTACAACACAAACAGGAATTTACCAGTAACTAAGAATCTCTAATTCTGTGTTTATGCAGACAAAGTTACTTAAATTTTGAAGCTTGCTAAATCAACATCATGTAAACATCAACTCAGTTGCAACATGTGATTTGCCAATAAATTTAACCGGATATCATTTTGGCGTCCTAAAATCAAAATTGAATCCAAGTTAATAACTATTCCGGAAAATTAAGTTATCTCTCTTTGAACAACGTTACTTGTGTGTTTTACGTTTATTCGATTTTATAGTTACACAGAGACAAATTCTTAGCTTTAACTTGTAGTGAAATCAAATCTTTCATTTAAAATTTTTTTTTATTATACTGTACAGTATATAAAATTGCCAAAAAAAATTCTTTGGACCCCCCCACCCCCAATGTGACTGTGTCAATCGGTTTGAGATGTGACATGCATCGTATATTTTAAGTGTTTTTTTTAGCTCTAATTTGTAACGTCAGACAAGAACATAACCTCAAGCTGTTCTAGGAAAAATCTGGTATAACTATTTATTCAGTATAACTATTCAGTCTTAGCTGTAAGTTTCGAGTTTACAGTTTACATGTATGTAGGAGGGAGTCCTGGGATGGAAGGGGGGGGGGGGGGTATGAAATTAATTCTAAGAATAATCTATGTACCTTTTGAAATTCCCATCATACTAGTTACACTTTTCGTATCAAATATCCCTGTCCAGAGTACTGATTTTCGAGTAAAACACCCCGGAAAACAAGTTTCAGTTTTGAAACACCAAAAAAGGAAACGGAACATCCCGCTCAAGTGCTAAAATATTCATACATTTGTAATAAGTAACCAGGGACACATCATCAGCTACCCCGGGGGTAATATCGGATAAACTAAGTCCAACTCAAAGTTGATATCACACGATAACCGGGGATCGAGTTAAAAATGAGACGGATTAAGGACAAACATCCCTAAACAAATTTAGAAAATTTGATAGGAAAAAACTGCCTTAAATTGATATTTAAAATTAATATTCTGGTAATATGCAAAGTCTATATTTTCCAAGAATTCTTGGGGAAATCATGCTACAGTATATTTCCACGAATTCAAACTTTGGACGATAATGTAAGAAGAAAATATACTAAAAACTTTTTTTTTCATTTTCGAATGCTAACTAGATTATATCTATGAGACGATATATCAATTTTTTTTATTTATGGTTACATTGAAATTAATGTTAAAACGGGCTTGGTCCCTGTGATCCACACTAATTTCGCTCTACAGATTCCCGCAGCTTAACATGCATGGTGAACTGCATGCATGTACATGTAACAAACGGTAGGTGATGCAGCTTAAACAATAGATGAAAGGGGAGGGGGGGGGGTGTTCAGTTGTTCATCATGGCATTAATTTCTTCTGTTCGGTCGCTATACTTGTACATGTACATGAATTGTATGAAGAATTAAATAAAACTGTTTTTTGTAGTTTTTTGACATTTTTTTTTTAAAAAGCAAAATAATTGTACATGTAATCACGATATGCGACTTTTTGGAATTTTTAACTGCAATACGGGTCTATAGCGTCAGTCATGCTATACTACTACAATGTACATGTATAAGCGCATTTTTTATGTTTTTAAATTCTAATGATGTTATTTGGATATGTAATTAAAAATATATTTGGCTTAAAATTCCTTTAAGACATGTAGACGACATTTTAAACCTTGGTGTCTTGGGTCAAGAAGATTGAATGAATAAAACTGAAATAGTCATTTATACATATCAGATTTATTAAAGTTCTATAGCATGCACTTTTGAATGATGAAAGATGCACTATTCTAAAGCTAGATTTTAAAGAAGTCAACATAACCTTTAAACCTTTTTGCAACCAAAAAAACCAAAACTAGTTAAAGTGCGCATGTAAATCATGCCCAAACAGTCGGTGTATACAGAATGGCTCATCATTTCATAAATGACATGCTGTCTTATGTAATACTTATGTAATGCAATACAGAAACATGCAAACAGTTTCATATCATATACAGATTTGGTTTCAGCACAGACCACAGAGTTGACGGAATATGATAAAAGTAAGAGAAGTTTTTTCACAATAGTTTCAGCTTTGTTAACCTTGTTGAGAGAATCAAAATATTTTTAAAATGAGCATAAAACATTTTTTTTATATCTTTAGAAGAAAAGAAAGATAATCTTGTAATTTTGTTCTTGACTAAGTGTGGCTGTTCTAAACTACTCTTATTTTATAGAACCATTTTAACAAGAGCTTGGACTTTGAGTAGTTGTGTCAAACAGCAATGTGACGTATGTCTGTCTATTTCATTGAAATCAACACGATTTCTCTGGCTTTTGCGCTAAGACTACGCAATCGGTGCATATTTTACTTGAATCCAGCGTCATTTTAAACATGTTTTGACGCAAGAAATGATAGCTACGTCCTACGAAAGGTCCAGTGCCTTCTTAAAATGGTTCTAATAATCGACCATCTTGTTTTTAAAAAAATAATGAAATCTGTGTATACCAGATGCATTGTACGTATATTTATGTTTAATCTTCGAACAGTCAGAATCATTGATTTGATTTGGCCACAAAAAATGTACCCGAAGTCACGTGAACTTAATAACCCAGAATATGACAGGGAAAGATAACAAAAATCTGAAACATAGAATACTTTGTGCATTAAAAATATGCTTGTTGTGCCCCTCCACGTATTCTATTTTATATGGTGGTCCTCCTCCACGTGTTCTTTTTTATACGTTATGCATTGAGGATGCAGAGCACCAATGTATATACATGTAGAGCTGTCACGGGTTGTTATAAAACTGTAAGGGTTTCTCCATCTGTACACTAAAGCATCCACATCCATGTCCTTCAGTACGATTCGAACCCGTAACCTACACACTGAACAGAGCTCTACTGCTCAAGAAAAAAGGGATAGGGGATAATCTCCTCTCAACCACAGCACTATGTTGGAGAGGGACTGATAGACTGCTGTCGAAAAGATGTCAATGATGGGACGGCATAACTATAAAAAAAAGTCTCGCATAATATCCCTTCATTCTTATTCTGGAAACTAGATTTTAGAATTTTCAATAATCAGATGTATATCAAAATACATATCCGAACTAATTTGTTTTATACCCCTTAAAAAGTCACGTAATGATGCGAGAGCAAGGGGTCTTTAAAGAAATCAGCTTTACTCAGACAGAGAAATCGTCTTGCTTTTATCACACAACCTTGATACCAGGAATTCATCGTCATCATCAATTCAAACAAGTCTCCACTAATTTACATAGTCGTACAATGGAAAATATATCGACCCTGGACACTTTTTCTTGATATGTTGCGATGTGGCAAGACTTTCTTCATCAAGAATTATATTGGTGGAATAAGACAGGCAGCGGACGATTTATCATTTGATCAAGTTCTTTTAAGATTCCCCAAGTCCAATATCGATAATGTTCCATAATGCAAATATTTAATTAAGACACAAAAGCCCCCGCGTACGGCGCTGATTTATCCGGATTGCCTGCTGTCACGAAACCTCTACATGAATTTTGCATTCTCCTTTCAGGTGAAAAAAATCTTACATCGTCGAAAAACCTGTTTTTTGTCTTCGCAGGGAAAAACTCACACCAACGAAAGAAGATGGAACAAAAGTATGGCGCTAATTGCTTGTTGGTTTTTCTTTGGGTCTTTTCGGATGAAATTGTGGTAAAAGTTGTGTAATTATAGGTGTTTTTGAAATCTTATTCGCATGCAACATTGGTTAGTTTAAAAAAAAAATATTATCTCGTAGTGAATGTAAAAGGAGCAACAAATGCAATAAATACATGTATTTGTTGTATATGTTTATAATAAAGAAGACTAGATCGTCATGGCTATTTATAGACTGTTTTGATCTCCTTGAGAAGAATAGTTCTATGTAAATATATGTAGGAAAAAATATCAAAATTCAAAGTGATACAATAAAAAAAATCTTTACTAAATTAAATACTAAATGATAATTGACGACCAAAACTATATTATTCAAAATTCTTTGGAAGATCTGATGCGTAATTTGTTAAAATAAATGTGCTAGGAAGCATCTGATTTTTCTGACAAAATATTCATCTGAGTGTCAAGGAAATCTGACTTAAAGCAAAGAAAAAACTGCTGATGGAGCAAAATGGTTTTTTCCCCACGAAACTGAACCAGCAACACACAACACACACAAATTAATAACAGTTTTAAAGACAAAACTTTAGATATTCAATACAGAAATTTATTTATTCGCACACATTTTTACACTCCTTCGTAGAATACAGAATTTTCTGACAATATCTTACAACGCATTCTCAATAAAAGCAAATAGTTTCCAAAAAATATATAGTTACAAACTGTATTACATAGAATAAAGAGAAGACTCCGATACAAGTTGAGCGTTCCTTGGCTGGCAAAGATTTTATTTTTCTGTCTTTTAAAAAATTTGGAAAAAGGGTATTGACTAAACAACCTTTATGATAGTTTGATGGGTCAAAAACTACCCAATAATGTTGTCACGGATAGTAAAAACTGTAAGGGACCCTGGATTGTCTTGCTCAAGAATGTGATCGTAGAAAAATAAGCTGTTTTTTTTTCATTATTCAATGCTTGCATGCATGTACCTATTGTATAATCGCTCTATAAACCTTACAACCACCAGTTGCATTCATAACTGCATAAACGCAACAGCTCTAACCAACATTTAGAAAAAAAATGATATTAAATTACAAATATAAGTAATACACTATATTCTCATCAAAAGCATCGTTTACTGCTTAAATAACTTAACAGAGAAAAAAACTAGCATGTCCAACACCAGACTTGGACATTTGTCGTGTTTTTCATATTCTTTTTTTTTGTCATGTTGTAAATTTTGATTTTACCGGTTGTCAGTAAATATAAAATTTACAACATGACAACATGTTGTAAATTTTGAATTTACTGCCACCCGGTAAATTCAAAATTCACATTACATTTTCGATAAAATCACGTTATTCATGTAAATATCACAATGGGATGTTCAGAAGAGACTTTCAAATGGCCAGCAAGAATATCAATTTTGATTTTTAAAAGATACGGATGACATAGACCCCCGGTCGTGCACTGAATTCAGTACTTGCTGTGACGTGTTAAACGCCGCAGGTGACGAATCGAGAATGTTGAATCTCTGGCCACAGCCGTGACAAATGACAGTGTCTTGTAGAGCTAGAGAGACCGGAAATTGTGTACTAATGCACCTTTAGAAACCCGCGAAGACTCTTTTGAGATAATGGGCGGATTTAGCCTTCATTAACACCTGAAAATCAATCAGTGGCCGTCAGAGGAAAATTGATTTACTTTGTTGATTTAACCTTTGTTTTCTTACTTCTACCTTTGTGTTCGGTCTTTAAAAATCTACAGATTTGTGAGTTCAAAAACATCTGATAAATTACCTTAATTTACAGTGCACTGTGCTTGAATTGTAGAAAAAATTTTAAAAAGTAATATCCACCTTTTTCCACATTACTTGTTTGTTTGATTGCCATGGTATAACTGTAGCAAAAGTGCGATGATTTTTTAGATCAAAAATAATTTTACTTGAACTTCAAACTCCATCAGATCACAGTAACACAGCAACCTCTTCCTTGTACAAGCTGTTATTACTGCTTTTGATTTTGCAACTTTACCAACTGTACTATAGCTGTCACTTATATGCCACTAATCTTCTATAACAACATGTATAGGTGTACTACTATATATTATCCTCTCTCTCAATATATTATCCCCCCCCCCTCTCTCTCTCTCTCTCTCTCTCTCTCTCTCTCTCTCTCTCTCTCTCTCTCTCTCTCTCTCTCTCTCTCTCTCTTTAAAAGATGGTGGACAGACTCTTTGTTGACTGGAAATACCGGTATATCTGTTGCAACATATGAAAGTTCTATTATCGCTGGAAGTTCATTTAATCAGATTTTATCATGCAATTCTGAATTTCTATATCTACGAAAGAGGGAAAATGTGTGTAACACTTGTTGCATTTCTAAACAAATCGGGTTTCATAAAGAGAATCTGATAGCATAGTTGTTGGATTAATTCTGATTCTGAGAAGCGTTAACCCACATGAGATTACATTTTAATGATCTGACTCAATTCGTATCTCTAGGTGTGAATCGACATAGTGGCGACAAATAGGTTCATAATTGTCACATATCGCCACGGTATTGTATTTCAACCGTATAAACATCTATACCAAAATACTCAAATGCATTTTCTATGGACTATATTTATGTTTCATTAAATTTTCAACATCTTGACTGTGATCCCTCAAATTACATCTAGGAAAAAATATTAATATTAATATGAAGTTGTATTATATCATTATCAATACTAGTATTAGAATTGCGATAATTAATCATTAAACTTTGAACTGCATGTTTCAAAATACTAGATCACTCCATATGACTTTGGGCAAAAAAGGTACCAGTAAAATCATATGCATGTATATTTCATATGTTCATTCGAAGTTTTTTCAAACTTATCAATTATATTGCATTTACTCATGAATTGATGCTACAAAGTCATCAATGGTATGGGGCACCTTGAGATATTAATGTGGATATAAAAAAAACATATATTTAAACTATAACCACCGTTTTGTAATTTTCAAATTATTTAACTTTGACCAGAACTTACATTTAAAAATGCCTAGAAAGGAGAAATTAAAACTGAGAAATACGAACTCGTGACATGCAGATCAATAGCAGACGCCTTACACTATTGCGTTGGAAGACTACATGTATTAATATGCATGAAATTATGTTGATCGAATTTCATTGTTCATTTCGAAAGAAAGTACGACAAAATGGAGGTATCCCATACGTCCTTTAAAAAAGAAAAATATATCAACAGAGCATAAATGGGGAAAAAAATAAACAAAAACAAAATCGAAGAATTTTTTGCATTTATTCTAAACGCTCATTTTTTTTTATATAAAGATGATAACACATTTCTTAATTTTTTTGAATTTATATTTTTAATATTAATACAAATACTCACCTTTGATTTGTTACCTATACATGTATTAAGTGTAACAATTCACTAACGATATATTTTGCATGATCTTGATGACTCGATGAAAAAAAACCCCCAGATTTATTTTTAATTTTTAGCATGTGATTTGTTAGTAGGATCTAGGATTCAAGATCTAGGAATCGAATATTTCAAAATGACAAATTCTTCATAAACCTTTTAAAAACGATTGAATTTGTAGAATTTTACGCCTATATAGATAAAAACCATTTAAATATCTAAGACCCTTCCAAGTCTTCCAAATGAAAAAAAGTGAATATAAAGAAATGATAAAGTACTGAATTTCAATCTAAAACAATGAATCTTAAAGAAATTAAAATCAATTTTCAACAGTTTGATTTGGTCAAGATTAAGAGTTATGAATGTGGCTTTTTAAAGGGACATGGTCACGATTTTGGTCTAATTTTATTTTTCTGTTTTTACTATTTGTAATGCTGAAGGAATACATACCTAATGATCAAATGAAATTTGGGTGCCAGTCGTTGAGTTTTAAGCAAAATACAGGGCTTACAATTCTTCGTCATGTAAACAAGGCTCGTGCCCTATTTTTGTTTACATAGGTTCAATATACCAGTAAAAAATCTTTTAAAAGCTGATTTGTCTATCTAATTATTCATTTTAAGCATAAACAAACAATTCTTAACGATTAACACATTCATTTTAGGTCTAAAACTGGAATTTTCACTTCAATATTCAAAATGTAAAAAAAGTTTTGTTTACCTAGCGAAGAATTGTAAGCTCTGTAACTTGCTTATGACTCATCAAATGACATTCAAATATTGGTTGCCTATTTAAAATGCCTCACTGAAGTATTGTAGGCATTAAAATCGAAAAAATAATTTTTGACAAAAATCGTGACCATGCCCCTTTAAAAACTACTTTAATATATATTATCTAAATATTGAAAAACGAAATAAATTTGTTTTTTTTTTTAAAGCACAGAATAATGTAATTCTCATATTTTCAAATATTTTGCTCATTTCATGATATAAGAATGCTTATGAATTATAATAAAATTGAATACAGTACAGATTGGCAAAAGTTACATTACTAGTAAGTTATTGTTAATCTTTATAAAATGGAACATTAAAAAAACTATATGCATTCTTATACATGTATATTACAGAGGGAAAATTATAGTAATGTGAAGTGTAAATTAAAATCATAAGTTTTGGAATATTTTTTTATAGATGATTTGATTCACATTCGTGCTTTTGTAAAAATTCAGGTTTTTCTTATCAGATTTATATTTATATGATATCTAACATTTATGCATACATTATAGGTTGAATAATCACGTGATCAGCAGTAGAGTCGGCCATTGGATAACTAAAAAGTGTAATGCACTACAATTATTTTCTTCCGAAGATCATTTTTTGTCACAAAATTTAATTGAATGAAAACAAATGATAAAGAACAAAACGGACAATTTAAAAAAAATATATAGCCAAATATAACTTGACGAATGTAAATATATATTTTCGATTATTCAATTTCTATTATGAAACGGCACGTGCGAATTTTATTACGCTGCATGGCTTCAAATCGTTGAAAATTCTCAAACCGTAATTCCTGATGACCACATGCACAGTAATCCAGAATACACTAAAATCCACAGACCCTCATGTTCAGCCAAATATCTACTACTGAGCATGTTAAAAATCCATTTCAAATTTTTGTCATCGAATTTCATATCCATACATCTCCTCAAGATCTTCGAAATTCCAAGACCAACACTGCTGAAATTTCAGGGGTTTCATTATTAATATATCCATTATATAAATGAAGAATTTTCACTTTCATACTTTTTAAGCAAAAAGTATTCCAAGTGTCCGAAGAAAGACCCACTTGAAGGAAACAATTTTGACACAGAGGTGTACACAATGATATAAAGTTAAACTCGTGTAAATATTGTTCAGTTTCGAATGATGGCGTAACAAGCTCTCAGTATTTTAACAGAATAACCACATTTATTGTTTCTTCCTTGAAATCGTCCCCAAGAATAAACGCTTCGTGACAGAGGTTGCAGTTTTTATTCCGCCATTTTGCATGATACATGCAAATTTTGGTTGGTTCCGTGTGTTTTCACATTTGATGAAAAACATAGATTAATTAGAGTATCTATAAGAAACAGGCCTCAATCATATGACAATTGCGTGTGGTTTTACAAGGACCGATCAACGGCGTAATATTTTAATACACTATGATATTGTGTGCTAGGACAAGGCTTGTGGCCCAGAAGTCACTTTGTGGAAGTCGTAAACTTCGCGTTTCTCACGAAACCCAGTTTCGTGATTTGGGACGTGGTTTTATTTGTTAATATGGCGCCATTTGGTTATCGACAGGTTTTCTTTTGGTTTAAAGGTTCATCCGAGAAAAATTGTCGATTAAGTTTGGTTGTGTTGTCTCGAAGAAACAGATTTGGTTTACTATTTCAAAGTTTTGAGTTTTATTCTTTAATTTTGAATGAACTCTTTGATACTATGTGGATTTTTAAAATATTTTTTTTGGCTTTTGTTATATCATTTTGTACTGAAAGCTGGAGACAGATTACCCCAGGAGAGACGGAAGCAGATGTAATTACGTGAAATATACAAGTTTTCCAATTAGTTTTGATCTTTATTTTATTTTGTTCATCACGAAGGAGAGACTTTCCTGTAAAATGATGTTTTTGACAGTTCAAACGACAGATAACAGGCTAAACTATAATTTATAGCGTCTAGGGAGTTACAGCACAAACACAATTACATTTCTGATGATGCCGACAAACAGATACTCATCTATTCATATGCTTATGACAAAAAATCCAATTTGATGTCAATACAGTATCGTAAACATGATTATTTTTATTTTCCAAAAAAATATTTTTTCAGAGCGCAGAAAAACATCCCAAACCAAACTGCTTCAAAATAAAAAAAAAAAAAAACTGCAGTCATGCCGATAAAATTTGTCCGGATTCGAAAAGCAAGCACTTAGGTGACCGCGAATAAAGATTCCGCTCGGTGGATTTCATGCAATGGCTACGTTCATGACAGAACCCATTTCCTCCAGTCTGTTGTAACCCTGTAACCAGGAGCAATCCCTCATTATACAAAAGACCCGCTGTAGAACAAGAAGAGCCCCTTTTTCTGTAATTTCCAATATGAATTTTTAAAAAAGTGAGATTTTTCTCCAAGACAGAGCACTTTTTCAAAAAAGTCAAAATTAAAATGAAATATTTCAAAAAACGAAAGGGAATTACGAACTGCCAAGAGAGAAGCTGTTGATACAATGGAGGTCATATGTCAGCGAAATTGCACCAATCAAACTTGTCAAATTCATGGTTAAGTTGCATCACCTGAGCGTTTAATGCATTGTTATTTGTAGCGATACCACCCAAACATTGCAGCTCATTTCCAAAAGAGCTTTCTAGTGAGTCTAGTGATCGTTACCACAAGACATTCTAGATGGCGCAACGGAGTTCAGCAGTAAAATTATACACGTGTTTTGTTTGTTCGCAAAATGTCATAATAGTCGCACAATGTCATGAATTCTTCTTGGATAAAACACTTAATATAAAGTTTCCTTTTTTTGTCAATCTTATTTATAAAGCAATTAGATAAGTGTTAATTTAATGAAAATATATAGTTACTTCTTTGGTTTCATTTTTTAAAAACAAATAGAATGATGATTTAAACAGTTATTTCAACTTGAAAATTTTGATTATATAATTGATGAGGTACATGTAAATACTAAGTATTCAGTTGGACAAGTTACTAATATGACATAAAACTTCCATTTGTTTTAAAATTCAAACCAAAATGTTAATGAGAACGAGCAAAACACAATTATAGTGTTCTTCTATACATTGTATATAATATTCTATATCTTTTTTTTCATATGTACACGCATATGAATTCAATATGGTAAATGAGCACCCAAGAGTTGTTTCAAGCTGTGATGTAACAGACCGTTGAAGTAACCTCTGGCTATACAGAGGGAAAATAGAAGAAAGGGTCAACAATATCAGATTAACCGCGCTATAATTGTTTTCCTAAAGCCATGTTTCAGACAATATTCTTCCACAAGGCATGCAACTGCATTATTTTACATTCAATTAAGTTATGCTAGTAGTTATTTTGTTGGCCCAGGTCCTATCTAAATGCAGCGCTCGATAGCTCAAGACGAATATCAGAATGTCACGGAATATGTCTGGATTTTAGGGTTTTTTGTGAATGTATTTTTTTGAATACTAGATTCCCCATAACCCTTTTTTTGGTAATCCCTTTGCAGAAACTTCTTCCAGGATTGATGCGTCTTCAGTTTAAATTAAGTGTACCCAAGATGGACAAAATAATGGTTTCTTTTCCTCTCGAAGAAAAAATGCAATCATTTCTACGAGATGAAAGATACAGCAATCATATTGGCGTTCTTTTGAATGCTATTTCTGTAATAACTCTATTCAATTTTAATTTAAGAGTGCCCAGTTTCCCATTTTTGCTCTCGTCCCTCGAGTGAAAGAAAATTGATACAGAGTTACCAGTTATTATACACATATTAAGCCTTGCGTGCCAATTGGAACAAAATTTATTCATCCGCGGCAACTTTGGGACTACATTCGCGTGTGAAGATGCAGACGATCAGCTATGGCGGACGACAGATGCCCTGTTTTCTATTGGCCTCGACAAAGTCATTCGTCTGTCAATTTATTTCTGTCATTCTCTCTGACTTTTTCCAGCTTTCCATCGGAACAAAAATGAAAACGCTAAATGCAGTGTTACGCTTAACACCTTTTTATTTCCCAACTTCTTCCGTTCGGAGGAGTTATTTCTTTATCTCCTTTTACACCATTCTTCTTTAGTCACAAAACGAAAAAAAGGAAACCTTTTTTTGTTTCAGCAGCTAGACTTTGAAGACCATTGATTACCTTAATACTATTTCTGCACCAATTCACCTTTTATCATTTAAACAAATGATTTGTTAAAATTATTTTGCAGTTCATTTATACACTGTTATGTGTCAATAACGTTTAAACCATAGAAAGACCAGGCGATTCACGGATGTCACTTTTCTATTGTGGGTTTCTAAACATTTCCTGACCTTCTAAACAACGTCACCTGCCAAGAATGCAGAAATCGCGATAATGATCGATTGATATTTTTTGGAAAGGTTATAATTATTTTTAGTAGATGTTATCTTTGATTAACGGATTAAATCAATTTATATAAAGACCGGAGTAAAAAAAAAAAACAACTAGACTGAAGATAAAAATCATATTTTAGATATAATGTTTGATATTAAGGCAAACATTGAATTTGATACACGAAACAAAATTATCCAAATGCATGTATTTCTAATCAATTTTCAAAATAATTTCAAATTTCATAACCAGAAACTGATAACATTTGCTGAGAGTTAAACTGATCAAAAAGACTCTCCATGTGGATCTATAATCGATAATCGATAATTAAAGTAATCCAAAGCCATTTTGTTGATATTTTGTTCAGATTTTATTCAGATACAATTTCATGTCATTTTGTTTTATATATATATATATATCTTATACGTTAGTTAACGAAAGTGACAACAATATTTGATCATATATATTCACATTTTATAAATTTTACGAATTTAAATAATGATCATTACCTTCAACAAAGGACATATATAATATCATACAATCAATTAAACATCAAAAAGACAATTAAATAAAGTTTCATATATTCCAGTGACTGATACACATGTAATGCATTACGATACACATTATTTCATGAATAAGGTGTCAAACATTCCAGTGGTTTACACATTTGATGCGCATTCCAATACATGAACATTATTTTTTTTTTAAATTAAACCTTTTCTACCAATTGTCTCATTACTTCATGCAATGAAATTAAAAAAAACAGGACAGTGCATTTTTTTTTCTTTTGGCATTTCAATCGTTTTACCGTATATTAAAAATGAAAATGTAAAAAAAACGGGTTGACATTTCTTATTTTGTCACGACCGTTCTCTTCCGAAACTCCAAGCTTTTGTCCCAATTATTTTCCTTCAGGTCTCAAATTTCACATGTCCTTTTACTTGAAATTATTAAATTACAGGTGATTATTATAATTACTTTAAATAAAATTTTAGCATTAATCTACGTCACATTCAATCATTTTTTGTTATAAATATATCATTCTAAAACATAACGTATTTTGAAACATGATGAATAAATAAAAAATAGACGTGAGATTTTGGTTATATTTGTGTCATTTTATGAATATCTTAAAAAAATGGATTATAAAATAAGCTGACTTGGAACATGTGATAAAAAAGCATAACTACTTTTTAACGTGATGAATTTACCCGTTATATTTTACATCTACTAAATAGTACTTTGTAAGTGGTGCAAAAAAGATAATTATCAAAACATCTGTTGAAGTCGGCATTTTTCTCTCCATTGAATGCAAATGAACACATCAATTTATTATATAATAAAAGTAGGTATGTTGCAGAAAAAATATCGATAAATCAATAATCATGTTATTGTGACTTTAGAGAGGTGAGACAAATTGTCAGATATTAGTCCGCGCTTTTGGTGACATGAATACATGTCGTCCTGAATAGACCAGTCTTTTGGGTCGCCATATGCAGCATGGGATGATGGGTATTGATACCAAGGTGATGTCTTAACAACGGGGACTGGTATTCCGCCGGTCATGGGTTGTTTGTCGTATATTCTGTTAAAAGAAACAAAACAAAAATTGCATTAAAGCAAATCTTATTTGTTAACACATGTACATTGGTCCAAAATTAAGATCATTGATATTCGTGGATATCAATTTTCCTTGAATAAAGTAAATTTTTCTGCAGCTTCGAGGATATGCTAGGATATACTATATTCGTGGAAAATGTTTATGTTATTAAAATATATAATTTTCTACTCTTATATTTCGATATATATTTGATTTTGTCGATTGGGTCATGAGCTTCGTGCAAAACTCAGGAAAAATTGGTGCTCAAACGAGTATTTATGAAACTACAGTACATATGAGTTAAATTTAGAATTCATTTTTTTAGAAAACGAACCTAGAAGGTGTTCGATTGGAAATTGCAGAATGAATGACTGAAGCGGGCGTGGCGCCTGTAACTGGGCTACTTGTAGAAAGCAGAGAGCTTTCATTCTTGTTGACACAGTTGAGTTTCGGACTCTCCCCGGGGTCAGACCTCGGTGTAGAGATGGGGCTGGGATGGATGTTCTGACTCGGCTTCGTGCAATGCCATGACGCCGTATTGTTTATCACGTTCACCCGCGCTGAATTGTTGTTATTGTTGTTGTTGTTATATATATTCACAGGGGAACCTCCCCCCATATGGTCCGAGTTCCTGGAAGATTGCATTGACCTTGGACTAGCAGCGTTTTTGATCACTGAACTGTGATGGAGTGGCATCGTTGAAGACATTCCCTGATTCGCCCCAATATCAGACGGAGAACATATCACTTTGGTTTCCTTGAATAAACTAGACGTTGGCGGCAGGCAGGGATTATGTCCCACAATCCCGTCCACTCCATTATACATGGCGGACGACCTCAAATCTACCGGTTCTATAGACCCGTTAAGTCTCGTAGGAAGTCTATCGTTGCCATACTCGTATGCATATTTTCTATAATCGTTGTCGTATCGCCCGACGTCTTCTCCGTAATGGGCTTTCTTGGCTATGTCTAAGTCGTAGGAATTGAATCCGTATTTTGTCACATCGTAACCGAACTTGGCTGGCTGAGCCATCAAGTCTGAATAGCCATTGCCGGGATACGCCAGCGTATGTTGGTATTGTCTGTGAGGGTCTAAATAGTATCCATTAGTGTAGGCGTGCTTTTCACTGTCCGCCAGACGATAACTCTCCGTCCCAGGGTACACCGATCCATGGAAACTGGCATAACCTCGATAAATGTCGGGCTCGATTGCAGAGGGATACGGGTATAAAAGGTCGGGTTTGAAATCCGCAACATCGTATCCATTATATTGTGGATATCCCGCATAACCATTTAGCACAGGTTCCCGGGAACATTTTCGCTTTCGACCCGGGCTTTGAACATAGTTTTCTCGAACACAGGTTTTTTGTTTCTTGTTTTTCACATTCTTCATTTTGGACACGATTTCATCGTTTGGAAAATCGAATCCTGAACAAATGTCAAGGTCAAGCAATGGATAAGGTAGCTTAAACTCATTTCCTCTTTTATGGAACAAATCAGCACCTTCATCGTCCCTAAAACAAAAATGTATTTCTTTGAAACTTCTCGTCCATTAATGATTAATTATTCAATATTTATCCACAAACTGACTCAACACATCCTTTCCCAGCTTTACAACTAGATACACTCAAGTCAACTTTTTAGAGTAAACGCGACTGTCTTACTTATTATGTAACCGCTCTTTTATAACAAATCCGCAGAATTTTTAGAATTCTAGTGAACTTTAGAAACTGTATTCGATATTTTTTAAGCACCATAGGCTTATCAACAAACCCCAACCATTTTTCAATTATTTTAGTACCACGTTGTATAGATATTAAAAACACACTCACGTCAGTTGCCTGTGGGTGCATATCACAAAATCAGGCTTGCTGTTTTTGTATATGACTTTACAGCTCGACTGCAGCCACAGCCACCGGAAGTCCTTCGTGCACCAGCGATAGGCAATCAGACCGGAACTTCCGGTTTTAATCACTTAAAACAAAAAGAAAGATAACATTTATTTTTCATTTTTAGAAAAAAAGCGTTTACTTTACTGAAAATGAAAATCAGTCTACATGATAAATTGAATGTAATATGCTTCGCTTTATTTTGGGATGTAATTGAGTCAAGCAAGAAAATTATGTGATCTTTTATTATACATTTATTAATAATTAGTTTGGTCTCTGTTGTAATATGAATATTAAATATAATAATTATCAAAATATTCATAGACATATCAAATTGTATTCATAATCATTGAAATACAATATGTAACTAAAAAAAGTCAGGGGAAATACTAATAACCCGAGAGTCAATTTTGTTTTATTCGAGGATTGAATTTTCCTTCCACGTCGAAAAATGTGTGACATTGCGGATCATAGTTACTATACATATTGATATTTGGCGACAGCATGAGATCTTTTGTCCTGCTCGGAAGACACTAATACCCGAAAAAACAAAGGCCGGGAGCCACAGAGAGGAACTGTCATTAGCTGCCAGGGTGATTTTAAACAGTAATCGAGAGCAAAGGATACGTTAAATTGCCAAATGTCAGTATCGTAAAGGTTAAATTTCAATTTGAGTGTTAATAAAAATGTTTGGGATATGATGGTTTTTTTCCTGCTTATGTGAATAACAATAGCTTATGCGAATAACAATAGTTTATGGGATACAAATATGGGAATGCGTGTTGTACAATTGTATGGGTTTTGAAACAATTTGTGTGCATTTTCCCAATAAAATTATTTATTTACAAAACATTATGAATCACGTAAGTTTCACCTGAGACTTATTTTAAAGTTTTGTTTTGGGTTTTTATCTAATTATATTCATTTGCATGCAAAGATAATTTTTATTAAGTTATGATGATCATATCAATTATTGATACTACAAATATATATTCATTTCTAGAATATAGTTTTACATACTTGATGCAGTATTAATATATATATAATGCTGATATCAAATTATGGATGGTTAATTAATTGTTGCATGCATGCTTACATTCTTGATGAGCTGATGAAAAGTAGTTCAAATCATCGGGATGAATTAGATCATATCCCGATTTGGTCGCCAGTTCCCTGTCTGCAAATCCAAACATCGCTTTTCCCCTGAAAACAAACATTGCATATTAAAATTAATGTATTGATGTTATATTGTATTATGAAAAAAAAAAACCGACCATGAATATCATACATACATGGTAGAGAACTGTTTAAAATTTAGATAATAAAAATTGTTTTAGATGAATTATGTAGACAAAAATAAATATTTAATATGATCTCTTTCGAAGAAATATAATGTAATCATCATCAGTTTACAAAAACAGATTGTTGGTATCTACTTTTTTTCCGAGGGCGGGGGGGGGGGGGGGGAGTTGTTGTTAATTTCAATTATAAAAAATCAACCTGTATATAATTTGTGTCTGTTTAGCTTTTTTTCATATCTGTATAACAAATATTTATTTGAGACTGCGGCATGCAGATTCTATTTATTATAACTGTCAGCACCAAAACTCAAGTGTTGAAATACATATCTACGTTTATTTGATATGCACTTGTACTATTAGTGATAATATATATGTTGTTATTATTTTTTTGGAAATCCTAGCAAGTTGATAAAACTAGTTTATGAAATAATTATGAATATTATATGTAAAAATTATTACCATTTGTTTAATACTGTATCTATACAATAAAAAACTTCAAGTCATGCAGTGAACTATATATCTGGAATTATGTTTATGTTTTTAAAACACATGGCATTTCAGATATCCATTAAATGTGAGAATTTTGTTGCATCATCGTTGCATGTTTATTTTGCTTCATCGGGAATAAAAGAACTACCCATGGCCACGATTTATCATGAACGTTTCGAATGACGAAGTTCAATATGGGCAAAAACATTTATTTAACAGATATTCATTTTCATTATTTTATCACCGTCTTTTGTGAAATCCAGTTATAATCTCACGATTGCTATTTTTACAAGTTCGGTGTGGGAGGATTTATGTTAACATGTAAATTTCTTTCATTTTTAAATTTCAAGTAGTACACAAAACCTTGACAAATTATGGCACGAATTTACATTTTTATGGGATTTATCATGCTATTCATGACATTTCTTACACTATTAAGTTACAACCTAAGAATATATCAAAACAAATTTAGATTTCAACAAAAGTTTTTAACCAATGAAAATCAGAAAAAAATACGAAATGCGATCCGATTTAAGTCCGGGATAGATAAACAGTTCAGACCTTTTTATGTATATTTAATTTTTTTGCTAAATCATTGTTGATATTTTGAGGCTTACTCTTTATAGTCACAGTGACTTTATAACTTTAAACGTTGCCCATGTCATGTAATTACCACTAAGCAAGTCTTGGCTCTTGCTTGAATCATATAAATCATTCTGGTATATTTTATATTTCAAACAATTTCTTAAGCCTTTAAATACATGTATATGTATATTCAAACAAAAGAAACCAGAAAATTTTGCAGTCTCTGAAATCCACCACCAGATTTATTTCAACAAAGACGTCTGGTTTTATTTAATAACACTTAAATTATATATCCAGTTTTCTCTGCACCATAGTTTTGAAGGCAGTTGACAATAACAGATAGTTAAGATTTTCTGTATGATCCCAATATTTTGTCAAATCATTTAATGACAGTCTCAGCCATAGAGGTAACTTTTTTTGAATGAATAATTCAGTTTCTCAAAACGGCTTTTTAAGTTAAGCCAATTAGTGAAAGTGAAACATATTTCATGTTACCTCTTTAATCATTAACGCCCAATATTGTGTTTCTAAATTTCTATTACAAGCCGATAATCTATGCAGAGAGTAGTAATTATTTATCGTTTGCGTGCTAAAAATATCTCTGCTTTTTTACAGTAATGTATTACTCTAATGTAATTGGTTACCATTTGCAACACATAAAGGACAACTATCACAATGTCGGGGCAGTGAAAGACTAAATATACCTTAGCATGTCTATTACACCGAAAGAAACAATGGCGTGTTAAGTGAACACGGGTCAAGTAAATTTCAATGTCAATTTCACCCTTCTTTACTACGAGGCGAAAGTTTTCATTCACAAAATACTCATGTAACATTCCCGTGATCAAATTGCCCCAAATTAGACAGACAACAGGCGATAAATATTCCCTATTCATTCACAAAAAGTGTATCTTCCTTCGTGTTTGTCCGACATGGTTTGGACCCGTGAAAAATACTACACGACACGGACAAGACACAATCATGCAACAATATCCGGTTGAACGAATCCTGACAGAGAAACAATTCGTTCGATGTATGCTACCGAAAGTGGTTACATTGTACGGTTGTCGTATTTCCCTCGTCTTCTACTTTGTCTTTTATCGTGTGATGGGCACATCCGGTGTTAATTTCACTTTTGAAAATGTCTTAATAACAGATAAATAATCTGATATGTATATATGTGTACGTTTAGGGAGATTTAGGGGTTCTAACACTGGAGTGTCAATGAAATTAACTTTACATTAAGCGGTCATTATTATGAAAGTAACACTGTTTTTTAGAGTATCAGATTTGATATACTATCTATATTACACATTTTAAGCTTTTATCTGAGGATCCTTGTGTATTCTTTAGAGTTCACGAAAGCTGAAATCCGTTTAACATAAGATATAGTCAAATCTGTAAAGTCATCATCGCGTTATCTGATATGGTCAATTTAATAATAATTCACTGTTTGAAGGATACGAGATGTCAAAGAGTTATAAATTAAAATGACAACCAAAACAAAATAACGAAAATCAGAGAGGAATTATGTGGATCGTGTTTTTGAATTATGTCATCAAAAAGATATGATTAATGGCTGGGGTTTCAGAAAACAGCTTGCCGGTCTTTAAAACTGATAGCCAAATCACAGTTCCCTAGATTTAAATTCTGTAAAGTACCCAACCTTTTTCCATATCGGTATTGACTACCACCGACCTCAAATTTGTAATATTTCTATAAAGTCCTCCCTTGTGGTATTTGGTTTAGAAATTACACAATAGTATTGAAATTTCAATCAAATGAGTAATCTAATTTGTGCGGTTTAAAGTCGTTGTTGAGCTAAAAAGGGACTTTTCTTTAGGATAAGATGAATGAATTTTCACAAGTCGAGTTTACCCAGCACCTGTGCTTCATTACAATTTTTGAGTTTTGTGCAGTAAAGTCCTTTTTTTTTTTTTAGAAAACATACATGTAGTTTTAAAAAATGGATTCCTTAAACTAAATTATTTTTAGGATTTTTTTTTTTTTTGCAAAACGAAAATTCTTCCAGAGAGAACCAACACGACTTCCATCAGAACTTGGAACAGAACTAAGCAGTTAGTTATGCATATACAAGCAAGAATTAACTACATACCTATTGTCCATTGACATCGGAGAAAAATCCATTTTGTGTTTTGATTTGAAGGTCAATTCTCGTGATGGAATGTCCATTAGCGAGAGTGGACCGAATGGGCAACATGTGGCAAACAAAGCTAGCTGTGGTTCCTCCGTCCGCACGTTTTGGCCGTGCAAAACTCGTATCCATCCACTGATTTCTAACGTCTAAAGTGAGAAAGAAGAAAATTGTGAGCTGCTTCAGAACTATTATAATAGCCTTGATTTTTTTTTGACTTTAACAAACTTTACGGTGAATGGGCATCTAATAAAAATGTTTGATACAAGCTTTTTCTAATATTCAATATGATTCTTGAAACAGACTTTAAACATCATGACAATCTGGTAAATTTTACAGTTTTCTGGAGGAGGGGGGGGGGGGGGGGTCAAATTGAATCTAGTAAATATACTGGTAGGTTAAATGAATAAATTAATAAATTTATAAACTTAAGAATCGGTGATTGTGGTATGATACATTGTACTTACAATAAATCCTGAGGTGTTGTCCAGTAAACATCGAAATCTGACTGTAAAAGACCTGTGTAAATACCGGGCGTTTTCTGAAATACAAAAAATACAGAAATGGTTATATATATATGGTGGTGCCTTTCCTGTTTTTCTTCTTTTAAAAATAAATAAACTGCATGCGATCAACAATATTATTTTCCCTTAATGACATTCACAAATATGATTATGTTAGGTTTAACTAGATGGAATATGAACAAGTTTTTATTTGTGTGTGTTGCGAAGCCCGAGAAAGGAGGACACATGTTAAATTGCTTAAAATCCGAAGGTTCAATGAAGATGAAGGAAAAATTGAAAAACAATTTTAAAAATGGAGATATTTTGCCCAACCTGGCATCATTAGTTCGTGGAGAGACATGGTGGATTTATCTTGAGGTAAGGTGGAGTTCCAAGAAAGCTGGCGTTTGAATTCTTCTCTGTCTTCTGAATGGATTAGCTCCATAACACTTTGATGGATGATATCAGACTGCAAGCAGAAATGTTACCATCCTTCCTTACTTTTATGCAATGATCTGTCATATTGCATTATGTTATATGAAAAAGGGGCAATATTTGTGTTATTGAAATGCAATTTGTAGATATCAAAAATTTTAAAAATTTTAAAAAGGCTAAAAACTTCATTTTGATTTAGATGTAAAATAAAAAAGCATCCAAAAAGAGAGTTTAGTTCTTTGAAATTATAGAATCTGAAGGCGAATATGGAAAAGGAAAATCACTATTGATATTTAGTATTTGTATTTAGAATAAAACAGGTATAATTTGATTCAACTCATCACCGATTCATGATGGTGTACATAAATGTTCATCCTTTTAAATGAAACAGTGTTTCATCCAGCAAAATACGCTGCATTTTCTATCACCCTAGTAATTCAGCTGTTTCTTCCGACGGTATATATAGAGTTACATTTTCAATATTAAATCACAATTATTTCTTGAATGCCTATAGTCATAATTCAGCCGGTCTTATTTATTATACCGCCTTCTTTGAAGTTAAGAAGAGGAGTTTGGATTTTTAAATAAAAGTCCAAAAAAGGAAGGAAAATCATATTTTGATCGTAAGCTCCTGGGTCACATAGAGAAAATACCACACGGCGAGATCAAAGGAAAAGCGCTTAGTTAAATTTGCACGTTGGTATCATCTGAGTAGTAAATTTATGATTAGAAGATTTCCTTTAGTTTTCAGCTCAATTTCCAGAAAACTTGAAAGACAAGGGACCAGGGATGTTTACGGCAAGGCAAAAACATTAAGGGGGATAATTACACTCCTCTGAAGCCATAGTTACATGGCATCAAGTTAAATCATTTAGACGGTAAAAAGATATTACTTAAAGCGATTCTATCTGTTACTTCCAAGAGGATCGGAAAATTGAATTTTTGTCGGGACGATGTCGTTAAATTGAGCATGAGAAAAAAACAATTCAAAGAGGTTGTCACAAGACTCAAGTTTTAATATCAAATCGATAGTTTCTGTATCATTACTGTGCATTATGAGGAGAATAAAACAGTTTCCTTCAAGATTTGCTCTACATCAGCAATTGTAGATAGAAATGAAATAATTCTCAAATACAACGTATTAAAAAATATCAATCATTTTTTTTATGTTTTGATGTGCGCGGCCCTGCTTTATGATGATACACTGTGAACTAATTCCAATAGAACAATATAGTTATTTTTTGTAATTACACAAAAGAGCTAGGTGTAATTAGGAACTATCATATTTAGGTAGTTTATTATATAATCTACACATGCATATAACTGTTGCATGCATAGATTTTTTTCTTCATAATTTTAAAGTGGTTTATTAATTTCAAATATATTTTCTATATATATATATCAATTATAGAATTTATTTTCTTACCTGATGAAATCCGAGATACTGTTCCACTGTTCTAGAGGCGTAGAATACTTCCCCATCACAGGTTATGACTACCATAAAACCGTACAAAGCCTGAAAAATAAGCATGAAATATATTTTTTACATGTTATTAAAATAAAATGAAAAAAATTCCTATTTCATAATAAACCGATACAAAATATTCTACTATTTATATACATGTGTTTGTCCTCTTTAATGTACTTGCAACAGTTTGATATATAAGAATTATTATTTCTTCAAATATATATTTATATATATATATATTCTTTACAAAATTCAAAGCTTCAATCATAATGGTGAGTAAAAATAGTTTGTGAATATTATAAATGTATGACTATGAAGAGAAACGAAGAAGCGATGTACGCATGTGAATGGAACAAAATAAAAATGATTTATATTTGAATTTAATTGTTCGAAAAATGACAGTACCTGCAATATACTGTCTCCTTCTGAAAACCCGGGTTCATGGAAGAGATGAGATCGTCCAATGATGTGGTGGCTGTCCAGGTTATACCGATCTGGGAGGACTGCTGGAAAAAGGGAGGACAACAAATACTTAAAATCTATCTGAATAAATTACTAAGTACATGTACACAAAAATGTAATGTATATAACTATCTGAATTCTTAAGTTATCAAGATTTATATGTACACAATTTATATAATCTTCTTAAAATCCCTTCTTTTATTTGTTGATTTTTTTTTTCTTTTAATAATTAGCAGCATATATATATATATATATATATATATATATATATATATATATATATATATATATATATATATATATATATATATGTAAAAATTCTTAATATTATTCTCAAAAATATTATGTGTTAAATACTAGTAACCTGTTACATTTTATATTATAATTTTGTAATGCATAATCATCATCATATTTACATGTAAAATCTTTTGCGCAATAAACTAGATGACTTGTATGAATTGGCATTACATGTCTTACTCAAGCAATGAATTATATTCGTTTCTTGATACTTTACACAAATCAGCATTCTAACTTATCGACAAAATTTGATTTCAAAATCATATATGCATAGATAAGGTTTTTATGTTCATAAACAATTTGTCGGATGTAATTTAGAGGCAGTGGGGTACATGTATATATAGTTTTGGCTATAAAACATTCAAAGACGGGATTGAAAAAAAATCAAACAAGCCATAACTAATTAAAGAATTTTTATATCATTATCATTTTACTCCTATCGTTTACAAGTAAATCTGAGGAATTTATGGACCACAATATCATCAACATATTGTTATCAGAACATCAAGAATATACTTCGAAAACTGATGCAATAGATGAATTCCACGTAATTAAATACAACAGTGAATCACCACAGAGCCCAACTCCTTGTAAGGTCGAATTCTGTTGAACTCAAAACACCGTATACTGGGCCCGTAAAAAGCCACGGTGCGGATCAAATGACCCCGGGGACGGGGATAAATCTCGGCTGAAATGAGGTGTAACAATTTAGAATGTTTATACTTGAGAAACTTTTAACAGAAAGGGTTTTGTCATTCAACTATTAGATCAGATTAAGAAATGAAGCTGATATCGGAAGACAGAATAGAACTTGTTCTCATATCAAATTATACGCAAGATAAAAAACCATCCGCTGACATTTTATCTACTATGACAAATAGGAATTCTGTTGGGTCCTATTTTGGGGGGAGAGATACAAGAACCGCCGAGGCAAGCAAATGGCGGACCACGGCACAGCGCAAAGACTTGCGTTCTTGTGTTTGTTCATTTAGACGGAAAATGCCTTATAACCTCTTTAAGAAGCAGTAGAGAATTCATGGGAACTAATTATCCGCAATTTTTGAGGGAGTTGCGAAAGGTCAAGAATAAACTAAAAGATACCCCAGTATCTAGTTTCTGAAGCCTATGCGCCAAGGAAGAATGAACGGCGAGAGCGTCAAGAAAAAAACTGAGAGAATTAGGGGTGGGACAAAGCCTTATTGTTAGGTATACAAAACGTCTAAAGATATTATCTCTTTATATTATATCGCATCCATATTTCTATCGTGAATTTAAAAAACACACACACTAGCTAGCAAAAGAACAACGATTATGTCTGCTGAGTAACGATGGTTTGAAAACACATGCTGAAACTGTCAATTTTGAATATAGAATTATTTTGATGAGTGTCATTTAAATCCTTTGTTTTAGTTGCACAGTGCGAAAGCTCTCTCGTTTGAAGAAATTCATACATGAATTTTAGTCTAATGCAATCATTTTCAAATTCAAGACATGCTTCAAAGCATGACTGCAAAAACTTGTATAGAAAAAGTCATAATGAACAAAAATGTATTTTATCTTTTTCTCCTTCAATTATCTGATCTAAATTCAAGAAAATATAATCATATCAAAATAAAAAAAAGGTTTAACTTTAAGTATCTCTTATTTCGGAAAAGAAGAGTTAATGAAAATTAATTAAGATTGATTTCAGCTATATTTGATAAAGAAATAAATTAATAAATTTAACAGGTTTCAAGTTACTTATATCGTGCAATGATACAAGCACTTGATAAGTTTAGTAAAAAAAAAAAGTAAGTTTGAAGTAAATTTGAAGCCATTGGTAACTACCCGGCCTCGTAAAACAATATTAAATTTTAGGGGGACGCTTTCATACTTTGAGTGAGATGGAACACACTTTAAAACAGCACGAAACTTTCCAATTGATATAAAAAGTCCCCTAACACGCCAACTTGAACGGGTTGCTAAAAGTGATAACTATATCAAATGGCTTGAACTTTCTTACCAATGTTTGCGAGTTGTTATTATGACACATACATGCTGTTAACCCCTACAAATGCTTTGGCGAATCCTGATTTGCCGGAATCACGCAACCAGTTTCGTTTTCCCGTTCTCAACGTGTTACTATTGCACGCACAGTAATTTCAACTCTCGGTTACGTTACACAAAACATTTGTAGCGGAATTTGAACTGTTGCAATGTATATCTGTTTAAAAATTTAAAGTGGAGAAAAAATATTTGCCCCTTTTTTAATGCGTGTGCATACTAAGGCATGTGTTTTTTTTCTGTTTTAAATAGTTGTAATGCAATGCAAATGGTTAGACATAAGACAGATATGTACTTTAAAAGTACGACTGTGTTCTGTTGAGATGACCATAACTACAACTCCATGACATCATTGTACTTCCGACCTCAAATCCATTAATGACATCACCGGGATTTTTTTCCTACAAAGAATGGCGATTTCAATTGCAAGGAACCCCCAGAAACGTTAATGCATACTCATAATCCCAAAGTAGGAAAAAGCGAGAGAAAAATTAAAGTAAAAGGGGCCCAGATAGAAGGACTACCGACTTTTTCTTTCTTTCGTTTCATCTACAACATAATTACTTAATCAAAGGAGAAACAGTAGGACAGGCAAATTACACCAAGAAGACAATTCAAGCTTAAATTAAGGCAAGGCCCGGCAATTTTGTCGATGGATTTAAAATCGGCTAGTAATAGAAAACCAAGATTGATGCTCGGCCGCCGTAATTATGCAATAAATCACGGGCAAATTTCCGCGCCATTTAGTTATGACGGCTCACTTTTTTTTTAACGTTGACTTTTTCGGTTTTCATTATTCATATTTCGAAGATGAAGAAAAAATGTTTTAGTTCTGAAAGGACTTTGACTTCTTTCTAGGCTGTTTTCAAAGTCTAGATTCCGTCATGATTTCTTAAACAAACAGCATCATTTTCATACATGCTGGAAAAGTCTAATCCAAGTATTCATTAAGAGATATGGGATACCACAGAAACTCTAGTAACATTAAGGATGAAGTTTTGGCTTTTGAGTATAAGTTATAGTATCGGAATATATACTAGTATAATATGCGTCTAAAATAACCTCAAAGCAAATGAAAATCACTAAATGTAAAATTAACATTTTCTTATTCCAGAGAGAGAGAGAGAGAGAGAGAGAGAGAGAGAGAGAGAGCTAAAACTTTTTTGTCTTTCAACATTTACTAAAAAGAACAGCATAACATTTGCTTCAAAAGAGACGTAATTTTGCATCATTATAACAAGCCTGTCACATTGAAACCCCAAATGCACAGAATTTAGAAGGTGTAAGTGAAATGTCACTGGCAAAGATCACTAATCAGTTAAAATAATAGACTTCAAAATGACAGATCTGAAAATCCAAAAACCAAGTATAATTACAAAACGAATACTCATTAGATGGAAGTGGCATATATCGTAACGGTGTGTATTCTTCGATAATTTCTAAGATGATCACGGTTTCAATTTGATTTACTCTGCACATACATGCTTGTTTGCATTACACTTTTGTTGATTAATAATTGCAAAATTACATAACATGAAATCGTATTTGAATGTCTATAGATGATACTTTCTACCGATTTTTCGTTAAATAAATTGTTGACATCAATAGATAAGTTAATGAATTGACGATTGAATTTTCCTTGAATGTCCCAAAGTGTAGAAGAACCACTATACATGCATATATCATACTATAATACACAAATCACAAAAGAAATTTCCACTGATTATATCCCAGGTTTACAAGACAAACGACGCTAAAAATTAAAACGAGAGAGAGAGAGAGAGAGAGAGAGAGAGAGAGAGAGAGCATAATGATGCACATCGACGTTCATCATCGATTTGATAATTAGCTTAGGATTTGTAAAAATTTTCACTTGACCTACCAAGCAGAAAAATATGGCTATGAAGCCGATGTTTTTATGAGAGGTGTTGTGTGGAAGTTGAGTTCGCCTCTTCATGATAAAAATCAGATGTCAGTGCTGTCTTTTGTGTCTGCCCTGATTTAGTAAAAGCCCAACGTGCTTTAGTCGAGTCTAATTCTATTTTCATCGTTCTCCTGTCGACTTCAAAGTCAAGCATCTTTGTGGCCCGGATCTTACGCAACATTTCATGGCGGTTTGGCAAATACAATTAATTCAATGTGTCCATAATAGTAGGAATGTGTAATATGGGTTTATTTCAACAATTAGCGGCGCCCTCGCCTTTCTTTTTTGCACAAAGCGAGTTTCCGTATACTGTCAAGCATACGGGAAAACAGCGCATACAGTATACATGGGTTGGTTCTGTCGAGAAACTATAAGCGAAACCTGTACGGCTATAGCATTCATTGTTTTCTTCATGTAGCCAAACATAAAACTGCAACTCATTCCCAAAAGACTAATGAAAAAAGAAGAAGGGCAGGCATACCCAGACGAATCGTAAGCATACACCAAAAAACCGGAGTCAAGCAGCAATCGTCGATGTTTTGTGGCTTATTTTTCCGATGCCATTTTCTGAATTAGCACTCGTGCCAATTTCTACCAATTTCCTATAGCCACTTTAATAGAATTATCCCGAAATCAATTGCATCTTGCAATTGTAATGAAATAGCAGCGTAATTAATGTCAAACAGAGAATAAAAATGTACCATTAAAAGACTGAGGCTTTTCAACAAGAGGCCGAGAGACTTACACTTGAAAGAGAATGGAACATCACAACCTATAGCATCAATTATGTATGAACGTGGCTAGTTGTTCCTATGTATATGGCAATTGTCTTGATAAAAAAAGGAATTATATTGCAATCAATGGTCGTATTTACTTCCAAGTTTTTAGCCTCAATAATTAATTATAATGATGGTGAAATGGTGATGGAACGCTGTCCATAGGGTTTTTCCGAAAGTGTTTTAGGGGATGGGGTGGGGGTGAGGGCAACTCTAAACAAAAATTAATACCTGGACTTTACCTTTATACCTATTGTTTCAATATTCGTCATAATAGTCATAATTGTTTTAAAATAATCAGTTTTAAATATTTTATTATTGCAAACTGTTTGTTTCAAGTTGTTTGATTGAGAAACGAAAATTAAAAGACTTACCAAATTAATGTATTAATATGAGGAAAGAAAAACAATAAGAGTGCACATTAGCTGGAATAATGACAAAAGTATTTAGATTTGTTTGCAATAGGTTTATACAAGAACAATGCAATAATATCTTTGTACGTTACCCGCATTTTTGCTATTGACGGGGATAATTTTGCAGTAGAATGATACATGTATGTGCCTAGCTTCTACAGTCTGTTTTGTTCATCAGGGTCTTCAATATCTTGGATATACAATTTTAAAAGAAGCACTGAGCTATCTTTTAAAACATTAAAGAAAATCAACTGCCAATGCGAGATTGAGTTATTACAGTCTTTAAGACTTCACCAAACAAAGAAACTCACACAACTGAGGAAATCAATTCGACTGGTCCATATGTTATGTCATCAATGCAGTAATTCAAAAAGCAGTTGAATGAGGTAGGGTGCAAATTATTATATCAAATTTCTGTCCAAGGAGTAATGATAAAAAACAACAAAATCGGCAATATGTTGTTGATATTTCTATATACAACCTTCGAGAGTATGGTCAATACTAAGTGTTCAATGCATGTTATTTGTCTTGTTGATTTTGTGTTTGCATAACGGTGAGACTTTTTTGAACAACAGTAGATTTTGAAACCTTTGTACTCGATAGATATATGTTTATTTGTATTTCCAATTCACAGGTTATGAGGAAAAAAGTAAAATTTGAGCCCTTGGCGTATATATCGTTTTTAAGAAAGGACTTTAGGGGAGGGGTTTTGAGTAACGCTCAAGTAGATAATAACATATACTGTGGAATCATTAGATTTCGTGGTGGCTCAAATTTCGTGGAATTCGTAGGTACCTCTCATCTACGAATTAACATCCTCCACGAATTAATAAATTAGGGTATAAGAGTCATATTTCCTTTGTAGGTTTAAGAGAATACACGAAATTACGTCCCTACGAACCTGTACAATTTAAGCAATCCACGAAAATTGGCCCCCACGAAATTTTATGATTCCAGGGCTGGCGAAAAGTTGAGAGGGGGAGGGGGGGGGAGTAGTGAGGCGACAAACTGATGTCATTGCGCGTGTCTTTTGCATGTTTGTTTTCAATTACCTTGGTAAATAAGGAAAAAGAAGAAAAAGAGTCGCCCCAAACCAGGATCAGCAAATGCATTAGAGGAAAGACAGAGCGCAAAAAAAATTCCTGCATTACCCGATGATATAAATCAACACCTTTAACAAGTGTCATCTCGCTACAAAGGAACACCCTGGAGGGAAACAAGGCTCCTCCGCAGCGATCTTAAATCAAAGGGCATTATATATTTTCTATCAGCTTTTCAATTAATTACACTTAATTATGGCAACTGTAATCCGGAGATCAATACAACACAACTGCCTCTGAGACATCTCCGAGCGGATCAGTGTTACCTTTATGGGGGGATTTTACAAGGGTATATTTGTGGACCAGAGACAAATCAGATGGAATCATATGGGTATGGCATCGCAGCCGATGGCCGCAGGCTTTTTTTTTATACTGTGATAATGTCAGTCATAATTTTTCCCATCGTGCGATTGATGCAAGCTCAAGAATGGCAGCGACATTTTTCTGGATTACTTTGGAGACAAAGGGATAATTAGAGTCTTGGATGATGAATCTGATAATTAATAGAATTAAATTTCGCTGTATTGTGGCTGGAGAGTATTAGTTTACGTTTTATAACCCGTACTTGCTCGGCTTGCAGGATGTTTTTGCTACACGTTGATGCGAACTTATGAATCCATTGTGCTCGTCAAAATTTTTCACAATTGAATTTTTATGAACGATTGTACTGACCAATTAAAATTCATGCTGGTCCCATCTCTCTCTCTCTCTCTCTCTCTCTCTCTCTCTCTCTCTCTCTCTCTCTCTCTCTCTCTCTCTCTCTCTCTCTCTCTCCAAATAATTTTGCTTTTCAAAGACTTTGATTTTACGTCTCTGAAAACCAAATTTTTCTATCCAACATAGAAAGAAGCTAGCATAGCATCCCCTCCCCATTCAAAAGAAAAAAATCAATACGATTCTGTTTCGTGTTTCATCTTTCTATTCTTGTCTCAGTGAACATTGGCGCAGTGACTACATCTTTATGGGGAGTTTTCCTGGCCTTTTTCCCCCCGACACCCCATGGGACTCCGAGCTAGACTTAATTAACAATAGCTTCACAACTTTGTTTTCTTCGATCATTTCGACTGTTATGATAATTGAAACCTCATTTAGAAGCATCCTTGTTCTGTTATATTTTTTAGGGAAAGGTTGTGATATTATTTGATGAAACTATAGAAATTACCTATCTATGTACTTATATGTGTAATTGAATTTCAATTGTAAATAAATCCATTAACAACCAATTGTTGAAATTATTAATGCCATTGTTCTAAAAGGTTGAATTACAATACATATATATTTTGGTTAGCTATATATCTTATTTATAGCAGATAAAGACAATGTTTAAAAGAACGGAGAAGTTGATTCAATTATGTATCTTAATTGTAAAATGTAAGTGCACATGTTTTGTATGCACGTGTTTTTAGTTTAATGTTCATTAATAAACAGCATTTTATACATGATTCCTCGCATGCGCTTTCACAAAAGTACGTGTAAATTACCTTGTATTAAATCATATATTATACTGATTCGATGATTCTTAATTCAATAATTAATTGTCGAATGAATCAAATAAATTGTAGGCGAATTTTTTCCCCATTTAAATCCAGCAATTACCACCCCCTAAAAAAATGATTTCATTATTTTGTCAACTTTAAAAATAATAAAAATTGTTTATTTATCAATCAATAAATATACAATTATGTGTATATCAACACTGGGATACTGTCCCATCGATGTTTATAGTTCAAAGCCTTTCTTAACCAAGGTTAGATTGAACCGAGAAAAAGACATTACAGACCTAATTAAACAAAATAAATCATCTTCTAACCACCTCAGCTACCCCAAGGTTCCCTAGGAGCTTGAGACTAACGGGTATCATAATCGGTATTTTCAAACATCTGCTTAACCTTGTTACTTTTGTCGTGAGTGCAATCAAGCGTGTTACAATTACAGATTAAGCTTTGACGCATGACATCGGGACAATGAATAGAAACATGCACAAACCCTGTTATCATCAGAGTCGGATTATCCATAAGGTCATTGACAAATTAAATTATTATAATATTTCTACGCAGTCCAGTCTTCCATTACATCTCATGACGATGTAAAACTATTTGGTAGTTGGAATGCATATTATAAAACACTATGCGTTATCTAATGTTTTCGTTATTAAAAATTTGGTGTGTACAAATGTACAGGTATACGTCACTTTTGTCAACAACATTGTATGCAACACTTCAAAGATGATTATTGAACTCAAAGATTTTGCTTCCTTCTTTGAACAATTTTTAGAAAAGAAGAAAAAGAAAATTTGTTCTGTTTTTTGTTTGTTTTGTTTTTTTGATAAAAATATTAAAACTTGGATTCTTCATTTTGATGCAATTCAGTTTAATGGCTTTTGAAGTTTCTTTTTAAAGAAGAATTCATTTTTTACACGAAATATTAAGACGTCAAAGGCATAAAGCCTGTCTTGTAGGGATGCTTCTGACATAGAATGACAAAGCTAAGACGCAAGTTTAGAAGTAATTCAGAAGCGATATCGAATCCGAAAACGGGGCAGTAACAAGAGTATCGGGTTCCCAAATGAATCCAGCTATTTCCAGGTACATAGCTTTTAGCTGACATCAAGTCTAGCACAAGTTTAATTAATACCATCACAGGGTATCTAATGGCAGAAATTGAACCCTTATATAACACCTTTGTACCCCAGCCTGTTCCTTGGGGATTGACCCTAATGGCTGCCAATTTGGCGTTCATTTGGATCTCAAACAATTCAAACTAACATCTCAATGGAAAACTGATACCTGTCCGTCCTTTCCATTTCTTTTTTTGCAGAGAATTATGTTGATTTTTTTTTTCGTTTTTTGCCCATTTTGATCGTATTTTTGAAAGGTCATGCTACCTTTGACATAAGGTTATCCCCATGTGTTGGAATGAGTCAGAAAAAAGCGAAATTAGATCTGGTTTTTGTGTTATTTTATAAATTATTATCATACTACAAAATCTTTGCAACATATCAAGGATCTGAAAAATATTTATATGATGTATATTTATACGTAATTTATACAAACTTAACACTGTGATCTTACCGATAGTAAAAATTGTTTGAATATCAATTCACCAATCGCAGTGCAGTTTTTACTTTCTAAAGAGATACCACAAAATGTCAAAACGGGCAAATATAAACGTACCCTATATAGCCTAAGTTCAATAAATCTACATTACAACAAAATTTGAAAATAAAACCCCAAAAGCGTACATATCAAATGAATGTTGTTAGGGAATTGCTTTGTGGATTCAAGTAAAAGTAATGACAGCGCCGAACATCCCTGTTTTAGAGACAAGTGCGATTTCCTAAGCAAATTCATAAAAATAGAATCTTGTGTCAAAATAAAAAGAAATTACTATCATTTGCGACAATCATCCTTCAAATTTATTGACAAAGAACTTCCTCAAAAAGCAAGCAATAAATTAGCATAGAAAACATCCCAGTGAAACGTTTGACAGGCCGAATTTTCATTTCTCTCCAAAAACCACGTCTTTTGCATTCTCGAAATTTGTCTTTGTAGTAAAATGTAATTATAAGAACGTACGCCAAGCTTTCAAACAGCACCCCGTTCAGCTTCCTTAAGGAAATGAGTTGTCCCGAGAATGCCCGTATAAATAATATTTCATCGCTACTATCCTTCATAAAACGTGGGCTCTGCCTTTCTTCATAATAGCATGTCTCCAATGCATTATGGGAAAATAGGAAGTAATTAGTGTTCTTCAAAATGCGCTCTACGAAGTAGGCTGAAATAGATACTTAGTTGATTTTAATGTCTGTTGCAAGAAAATATGGTCAATTACACTTCAGATGCGTCGTAAATTTCTTCGGATGTCATTTTTCCTGCTGCATTTAAGTTTTGCGGGCCTTATTAGACATAAGAAAATGCTTCTTGAGTAGTATGGAAAGTGGAAAATTGATGGAAATCGGACTTATTGATTGTGTTTTTATGATAGATATAATATAACATGCTTTTAGCTAAAACAAAAGCGATCATTCTAGGAAATATGGTAAGTTATATTTCATCCATTTCAAAATCAACCTGCCCATTTGCTATTAAACATCGGGTATCTTGCCAAATATTGTTTTCATATTTAAAAGCATTTTTGCAGTATAAGCTTAAAATGCTCTCAGCTATATATAAACTGCTACGATCATGGAAACGAGGATATTACCAGCTATAAACTGCTTAGAATTTTGAAAAAGAACTTTGGTATTCGCATCTTTATTCGTATACAGAGAGAGAGAGAGAGAGAGAGAGAGAGAGAGAGAGAGAGAGAGAGAGAGAGAGAGAGAGAGAGAGAGCGCAGTCGAACAGAAGTGTTTCAAATAAGAATTAGAAGAACCATTCTGTTTTCTGTATGCGTCCATTGTAAATAATTATACCATAAATCACACGAACACCAGAACATTAGAACTAGCAGGACACAACACACAAAAACAAGAGGCATGAATTCCATTAATGAATAGGTAGCACAGATCGGAAGGAGCAGCGAGTAGCTGACCAAACGAAGTGACAATATGAATAATGAATGGCACACGGTTGCTTAGGGTATGAGTTATTACGATAATTACAGAATATCTAGATTCGATACCAATCAATTTGGTGCCAATTGAGTTTTTATGGTATGATTCTCTAAATACGCAGATTAGGAGAACAAAGTGGCCGATTTGTTTTTTACTTGGAACTAGAGCCGTGTTGTGTACAGGAAAAAGGCGACATTTGGGTCGTTTTTGGAACATTCAGTTCTTTAAAAAGCTATCTATCAAGCAAGAATTAACGACAAGTGTTTCCAAAATTGTTATGATTGTGCTGCGTTTTATTTTTAGTCTCACTACATATTTGTTTACTATAAACACGTTTTACAAGGACAATTTATTTGTAAAACGCTTTGTCATTTCACGCAAAAAATGATGCAACCTCCAATGCAATGCTATACTTTAAAATTCGCAGTGACAATACATTCGTAATTGTAATGTATATTTTCCCATGTACTATCTTAGTATCATCTTTTTTTTCAATGACATTTTATTAAACTCGTAAATTACAAAACAAAACAATTTGTTATGTTTTCTTGAGCTGTAATGATAATGATATAAAAAAAGTCACACGTGCTCGGGATAAAATTTCTCATTTAATTCTAAACTGGCCCATTTAGTCATTTTTTGTATCCCGTTACGAATCACTGACAGAATAATTTTAACACAATTTCCATATGTAATTCATGTACGAATATTTGTTAACAAAACTATTCGTTGTTGAATATGTATTAGCGTATAAAAAAACATTTCACATTAAACATTTTTGTCAAAATCTGTATTTACTATACTTAAAAAGGGCTGTATTCTTAGTATTAAATGACCCGTTGCATTGAAACCAGATAATCTCTTCTTCTGTCATATAGTATACTGTACCCGTATAATAATAAAACATAGAAATGATGGCATTTACACAGAAGATGGGGACCTAATTATCCATCATAAATTTCATCCTATACCAGGTAGGGAAGAAAATGGCACCCATAATTCGTATAATTTTTGAGCTAACTACGCCCGTCGTCAATTTTCTCATTTTCAACATCTGTGTAGGACAAACTCGCGGTAAAGCCCCGACAATTACAGATTATTTGCAATCTGCTCGGACCAGGTAGGAAAGGAAACAAGCAAAGCTAAGAACTCTACGAGAAAAGGATGGAAACAGACATGCCATCTGTCCCTTGTCTATTTCAATATCTCTCGCTAATCCGCACAACTTATAGTACCCGATTTCAATTCAATCAACAGGAAAAAAAACAACGTAAGATTGAATCGACACTCATTTTTATGCATTATTGATCAGTGATGTTTTTCTTTTCACAAAATAATATCTTTGTATTTTGTTTGCCGCAAAATCTTCGAATCGACTTTAGAAAATAATGCCGTTGATAAAAGCTGTATCATTTGCACACACATGTTCACGCAAGCATTGAAATTCAATAGATGAAAATTTGGATTATTTTTTTTTTATTGAAGCAAGTGTATGACAAAAATGTATTCATCATTGGCTTGAAATGTAAAGTAATGTTATTTCACCTTCAGAGTATACGTAGGGACCCTGACACTAAAATGTATATACATAATTATGAAATCAAAAAAAAAAAGTTTTCGGTGATTTACATATATGTAAATTTTTATTACATGTATGTATAACTTATGAGAACACCTCTATCCAAAAGTCTTATGTAGCATACACAAAATGCATAATATAGCTGTGCCGCCAATGCGATATATAGAAGACATATTAGGGAAAATGGGCTCAAAATGACACTTACCAGCAAAATAACTTTTCGTCCGAAGATAACTGACAGCTAGCCGAAGAATTGATAGCTTGTCCAATTTAGAAATAACAGACTGTTCAAATGGTAACAGGCTAGCAAGATGGTCAAGTTCCGAATTTAGCCTTTCTCTGTGTCGTTTGCTTGGGTTGCTTTTTGGGGGATCTTTGACCGGGGTCTTCTGTCTAAAAAAATTGAAGATGAAAATATAAACTATATTTTTCACACGTTCCGTGCTCAGAGAAATATTTTACTGGCATTGAAAACGAATGACATTCTTTTTTTCGTGCATTACGTTTTCGTGCGTGTTAGCTTGAGCATTCTAACATTCAGTTTTATTCCTAAATTGTGAAATTGATGATGCTGATGACGATGACGACGATAATAATGATGAATAATCTATTTTTACATGAGTATTTGAAATTTTCAATATAAATGATAGCTGGATTTAAAGTAGTTTCATTTGAATGACAAGTCCGTTCATTGATATAAATGAATATTTGATTTGATAAATTTCTTTGAAAACAAAAAAATAAACGCAAATAAAATAGAAAACTTTCAAATATCATCTGGGTATTTAACTACCAAGTATTCTCCAAAACATTTGGCCACTAGAAATCGTTGTCGCCTTGTAGAGATGAAACTGTCAGTTGAAGACCAACAGAAAATAAATCATATTTCTTAAATGTGTGAGTATTTACACATTACCCATCCTTAATGAAATGCGCACACAACATTGTCATCATGTGATGCAAGGACTCATTAAGCCAGGACAATCAATCCCGTTACCCCCTGCGCCAATGGTTAAACTTTCTGACAGGGATTAGCTCCCCTGAGTCCTCAAACTGAAAGTGACAATAGGCTTCCAGTGGAGACCCAATTAAACGTTCATTAGTTCTTGGCTTTGTCAGTGTGGAAAGAAATGGTGCCCTCCTCCGTGTAAATTTCATATTTTCTGAAGTGGCGTGTTTGACTTTTTGATGCATCTGTTACTGTGGAAATCATTAACAAGATTAATTGTGCAGTAGTCATAGAGTGTTTCTTGAATCTGTTTGCATTGTCGATCAAATCTTAGAAATATGTGTCCTCTTTTCAACCATTCTAAAAGTTATTAGATCTCAAGCTACTTCTGTGTTTCTTTATATTTCATGTACTTTATACGCATTTTTACATGATAAATGGTGTTTAAAGATTCATTGCAAGGCTTTTAGAGTTCGTAATGGCTCTTTTATTTCATCTAATTTAAAGACAATTTCAGTATGTATACTTTGTTATGTCTTCTTGGCATTCGATACATTTCTTCTGTCAAACTTGTTTGCTATACAACTTTTGCATGCTTGGACTTAAGCTGGTCTTATTTTATTGTATTTTATTGTTCCAAGGCGTTGATTATTTTTAGAGATATATGAATGAAAATGATGGTAATTATATAACACTGGTGAAAACAATGTAATAAAAGCATTGCATGTAGCGCTAATGGAAGGAGGCGTTTGCTACAATTAAACAATATCTTGTAGCTGTTATGAGCACGAGTCATCGTTGAGTTACCTTCAGGCCAGCCATTTTTTCTCATTGTAAACTTGATTAAACTTGCTAAATGATAACCAAAACAGAGCCAAAACAAAGTCAAAATAATCCCCAGATATCCACAAAAAACAAGACTGTATTGAATTACGTCAGAATACGCGGGAGAGGAAATCCCGAACTATTTAGAGAAATTAAGGAAATAATTCACTTATAAGGGCAAAACAACTGTTAGTTCCATGCGCAAGTTCATCAAATAATTCGCCATCTCGCTGCAGAACCAGATGTGGGCTATTACGTTAGGGAGCTGTCAAATTGCCCCGGGCTCCAATCGACAACCATCTACAAGCTTCCTCCGAAAATTTTTCGCATTGATGCATCGTAAAGAAACAATTTAATTAGGTTATCATGTCTGACTGCTATTTTACCATGTCATTTTTTGTCTCTTTCGACAAATTAACTCTTTATAGGAAACAGAAGGTTGCTAGAAAATCTCTTTACTGATTTTCTATGTTCTGGCTTGATATTCTAGTTAAACATGATGTTTATTACTTTATAATTTAACATTTTTATCAGTGCTCACACCAAAGCATGCAAAAGGTTTCTTTTGTCTTAGTTGCTAAATAATATTTAAAGTTTTTCTATAGCAATATATGATATTCAGAGTCTGTCTATACCAATATATGATATTCAAAGTCTGTCTACATCAATACATGAACAAATTACTAGGATTATTAGGATAAAGGTAAAGACAAAATTATCGCAAAAATAAGAAGTTTGCTTGATTGAAACACGATTAATATCTATCTGTGAATTCATACTTGTCGGTGAAATACAATCAAGTCTTGCAATAAATGCTTCAGGGAAAAATAGGTCTCCTGACCAGAGTGCGAACACTATGGAAGAATAAGACAGGTCATTTCCTCCCAAAATTGATGGCTTTATGACCAGAAAATGAGCCTGCTCATCTTCGACGGTATATGATGGTTATAAATATTCATATATACTTCACGCCTATTGGTGTTGCTCCCAGCTTTCAGACCCGCTTGGGAAAACTTCTAACAGGATAACTTGAACCTTTCTCGGAGCAGTGGCGAAAAAGATATACATGCACTGTTTTGTAGCAGAATCTTCACTTTCAGAAATCAAGAAAATCTTCACTTTCTATTATTTCTACAGTCTGATCAATTTTCATTGTAAATCTGTCTATTATTACGGAAGGATTTTGTTTTCGGAAATGTGCAAATAAAATAGACATATAAACAGGACGCGTAACAAATCATGCTGTGTATTTTTATCATTTCTTTTACCGGTCCTTCTTATATGTGAATTTATACACAATTATTCCTGATAAGGGACATGTATTTTAATGTATATTAATTTTCAAAAGTCCAATTTTTTTTAAATTTTAAAATATTTTGAATTTCTATAAATGCAGTAGATTTTTGATAGGTTATATGGGACACGTATTATTCATATACAAAATCATGGACAAATATGATATTCGGATATATATTCCATTACTTAATATAGAACCTATCAAACTATCACAAATGAACCTAAAGCTGCTTCTTTCGAGGCCGCGTCAAATATTAAACAAGTGTACACTTAAAAACACCTCTTGACCTAGAAGCATCACAGGATAAAGTGAACAGTTGAAATTCTATGTCATATCCCTATAATCAAATCATAAAATATTGTGGTCATACTCAGGAACCCCCTTAATCGAAACTTCTCTGTCTAATTAACAATTGGCCATAAAATCAAGAAAATCGGTTCGCTTAGTGCAAGCGGCAATCTGTTTGCTGGAGGAATAAGGAATAAACTATAATTAAAGTTTTATAGGCATGCAGTTAGTTTCCACTTTTTTGTTTGACCCTTTCGATGAAATGTCGTGCTCAATGAATTCTTTTTTGGGGGGGACCCCAGTAAATTTGCTCGCCCCTAAATGTTTGCTCGAACATACGAATTTAAAAGATATAAACTTGCTTTTATTTGTTTGATGGGCAAAAAGGAGGCGGTGTATCAGGCTATAGGAGTGTAAAATGAAAATGGATACCTTTCTGTTATAAATTTTTTGCTGCCTCAAATCGAGGGATTGAAACAAGGATGATGGCATACAAGGGACACCCAATGCATGTCATTGAGCAAAAACAGTCCATACATCAAAACTTTGGGGGCCTAAATTGCCGATGACCGGAGATGGAGTAGCATTATTTGTAAAAGAATCCTCCCTTTTCTCAGTGACATATCTGATCAAACCACCACAAAAGTGCAGGATCGGGTTTCACGTGTTTTCTTGCGTTTAAAAGCACAAAACAAAGGAAAACGTTCTCTCGAGTTATGTTGGCTATCAATACATACTGAATGTAAATTTGTTCCTTTTTGTATGAAGTTGCTGATGTGCTTGTGTGTTAAGGCTGCAGTATTAGATATTGTCCCCTTTTTGGTTTTGGGCTGGAAGAGGGGGTTTTATCCCATACTTGTATAGTTATAAAATTCCAAGTTTGGTCCAGATAGCTGCTACGAAATATGTTGGTATCCTTCCTTACGTAGTCCATAAACTGACATTTTCAAATGCATTTAAATATCCTGCTTTGTTTTATAATGACTTTCTACATGTTACAGTAAGTCAAGTGCAAAAGCCATTTTAAAGCTAAAACAATTATGTATTTACAATTTAATAGTGACATTTTACAAAATACGTCTACTATAAGAGGGTAACATATCCAACCAAGAGGGGAAAGCGATCTTCGAAAGAAGGAGTTACAATTAAAACCATGAAGCCGTCTAGGGGTTGTGAGTCTGTTGAATTTGAGTCATTTAAAGTTCATTCAAATTTCACGTAAAATTGACATCTGCCACCGGTTGTTACATGGTCTGACATGTTCATTTAGTAAACTCAAGACAAGTCAACCTTAGAACAGAAGCAACGTTCAAGTCATCGCATAAAACACCGAAGGTATCAATTACGGAATAACCTTAAGAGGTGATGCTTTAGTCGTGGCTGAGACACTCCTGCGAATGAAGATTTTAAGAAAAGAATCCCAACAAAACAGCTCTAGCATCGATGATTCTGACTTCACGAAATGGTTCAATCTTCTGAGACTCAAACGTTGTAAAATAATGGTTTTAACAGCCATACTTTTCTACTATAATACATGTTTGTCTTCACTATAATATATTACACCAAATCCGGGTTTGGTTCATTATTATGGGTTCATATTGGTTTTAATTATTCTGGTTTTGTATTTGTATATTGTTTGATTATGCACTCCTATGAGATATTTTTTGACATTGTTTGCAAATCTAGATATATGGCCTAACAAGAAATATCTTTTTTTTTAAAGTCAACCTGTGAAAATAAAATGAAAAAATAGATACGAAATGAAGAAATGAAGAAAAAAAATACGATAGCATTAATCAAACTATAATCATTTATATTTAAATGTAAATTACAAATGCATGACAATTGCATACGAATACAGATGGGGTTCGTGACTTTTTGGAGTGTGTTCACACATTTGAATAACACAGAGAGATGAGTCTCTTTAAACAAGCAACCCAAAGTTCAGTAAATTCCATAGCCCTGCATTAAGAGACTTTCATGTAAAAGTGCTAGGTTTCTGTCCGATGTGTTGTAAAGTGTTCCTCTCCAAAGAGATAGCATTGATTTGATTTCTTATCAGAACCCTGGGATCTAATAATTGGGGGGTAGTTTTAAAAAGGGACAGAATAAAGAGAAGGATAATTATGAAATAACTTTAAATGACTTCAAACAATTATATCTGGTCTTGAATTTTTTTTATTTAGAAGTCTCATTGCCAACGGACCCAAAAATTTTGTTTAGATTTACATCTGCTGAAGTAATTGCACAGGAATGTGTTAGTGTGTGTTATTTAGAAAGTGAGGTAAATATATTATAAATGTGTAGGAGATCTTTGATCAATCTAACATTCTTCAAGATAGAATCAATCAAACATTTTGTGTGATAAACATCAGTTTAAAACATTTTACTGTTTTGCTGTAAATGATTGATAAACATCTTAGATAAGTTGTTCACAAACAGTAAATACTTATTCCAGCCTTTGACATCACCTGAAAGGATCACAACATCGAATTCGTTTTGACAGCATTTGCAGAACAATTGCAGCATTTTTGGTGTTCCTTTGACAGCGAAAAGATGTTATTTGTATTGAAAATTGTTTTGTGGAATGTCGTTTTTTTTTATAAACTATGCAACTTTATCTTCTTTACCCGCTACATATATGTACGTATACAACAATTGTGGAGTTGTTTTGACTTCGGTTTAAAATGAGTCTGATCAGAAATATTGAAATACTACTGTTACATTATAAAGTATGCAATTCTGGAATTATTAAGATGAAATAAAAAGGATCATTAAATTTCACAGTGCAATTAATACCAAATCAGAGCATTTGTGATGTGAAATATTGAATATAGTAAAGAATAGCGAAATCATGACATCTAGAGCTGTCCTCAACAAAAATATGTACCCAACAGAAAAAATGCATATAAAGATGTCGTAATTTGTCATACATAAATCAAACAAGATTCAGGTATCACTATCCGAAAGCGTATTCAGGAAGAACTACAACCAGTTCTGAGTTGCAGAGAAAGCACCTGTTGAATAAGATAATTGCAGGTATTTACATATCCTAGCCACATATCAGATATACCACACGGCTTAAAGGTCATCATTTGGCGGGACCACCTACCATGTCCCCCTCCCCATGATTCTGACAGCAGCGACCATGGGGGTTAAAAGCAAAAACAGTCTCCTTTCTTTCATTCATAAGAATGGAACAGTAAAGACTTTTATCATACAAGGTAAGCTTTCAAGATCCCGTTCAAGGACAAAGCGTTGGCACATTCTTTACTGGTAACTCACTACTGCAATTACTCTGATTGTAAAAACAGGAAATGGAAATCGAAATTGTTCGACTTCGGCAACGTTTCTCTTTCTTTACGATAATAAAAACATACTCTTAACCCGCACCCCCCCCCCCAACCCCCATGTATGAAATCTAGTCAAATGAACGTTTATGGGTCTTGTTTACCCCTCAACACTCCTTGAAATTCCAAAAAAAAAAAAATCTGGTGTCATTTTCTCTGCTTTACCATTCTCGTACATTTAAATTCTTCAATTCTGTTTAGAGTCTTTTAAAACGGCCGGGGTGTTTTTTTTTTATGAATATATTTCGCAGGAAACAAATTATTTCAGTAATGGGTATTAGTTTACCTCATGTTTCAACCATCTTGATGCCTCAATACCATTAACAAAAATTAATCATTGTTCATTGTCAGCTACATAAAAGGGACGAGGCAACGAAACAATTAAACGTTGAAATAAGACATAAGTTTTTTTTTATACACCGAGTTGATCAAAATCTCGAGACGACAAAATCTTGGGGAAACGGGTACAATCTGTGCTAGGTCGACATCACTCCAATGAACAAGAATAGAATAATTTAAATCTCGATTACACCTTAATATGTCTCTGGGGAGATTCTGGGGGAAGGAGAACGGACATTTTGACAATGTGGTTTTTTTTCGCTGAGGTTTCCTTTTTGTTTAGATTTTTTTTGTCTTGTTACAGAACTACAAATGTGGCCGGCCATTCCTTTACCAAGTTCATTTCTTCACTAAACTGCGATTCAAAGCACGATAATTTGTAAGTCATCAAAGAATAACATTTATAATAAGATACAATCATCTTTGAATTCATCTTTAATTTACATAAAAGACACATATTTATATGCTTTTATACTTTATTTTCTTGGTTTAGGTCGAATACCCTACATGTGCATTTGCCTCACTGCTGAAAACTGTTGGTGGGGGTATAAGAAAGTGGGAGGGGGCACATATTTCAAAAACTTTTTGTACGACAATTTGCCAGAAAACTATTTCAATATGACCTTTTTTGTGTAATTCTAGTAAAGTGAGTAAAATGGATTGCGTCAATTCAATCTCCCCATTCTACCCCACATGGTAGCATCAAATGAAGACTCCCCCTTAATGCAAGAAGTTTCAATATCAACATTAAGATACACCGTCCATTTAACAGTTCATTCAGTGGATATTAATTTCTCCAATATACAAAAACATTCATTTCGCGAACGTTTAATGTACCATATAATCATTTAACAAAATTAAATGTTACGAGCAATTAAATTATTTTGTTCAAAATCATTCGTTCCTCGATTTCAGACCTTCTTGGGGGAAAATCCATGAGAATTTATCCCCTGATATGCTTAATTAACATACCAAGGGATCAACTATATTCATCGGCAATGGAATGGATAATTTTCCTATATCAATAATTAAGCATTCAAGCATGCGGAAACATAAATTTTAAGCATTATTTTAATAGGTTAACATTTAAACTGATATGCATCCCTATTTATTTATTCAGTCATGTAAACAACTAAATTGACCTGCAAAATTTTTTTTTAAATGCACCTGTAATATTTTCTATGTAATTTGTAACCCACTGAACTAAATATAATACGCACAATTTTAGGTGAATATTGATGAGCATTCTGATATGAAATATTATACGCGTCTTGCACCATTGCCCTAGAACGTTCACTGCACACATATAATAAAGTTTTGACAATGACATATTGTGATAAAATTATCGCTTTTTTTTTTTTTTACAAAAATATGGGAAAGTTTATGAAACATAGAATATGGTTCACTGTTACGTTGTCTTCATTGAAAAAAAAACTAGTAAGGAAGTGATTGAGAAAAAAAATAAAGATGAAAAACTTAAGAGTCATGATTACTTCATGCCAAATGCAGAAGTATAATACTAAACGCATCCTTAAGGATAAAACCACTGACGGAGATTTGAGGACTAGTCTGAAGTTTAATTAACGAAAGAGTACAGGAGCCCAGAGAAAAAGATCAACAAAACTTGCATGACAATGTGTAGTAATGCTAAAACCGGGAGGTGCTTCCGTGTAGCTGCACGACATCCGAACAACCCCGAAACAAGACGGTTTACAATGGAGGTCAAATAGGGCCATTCAAATCCGCCTTAACAGATTGCCTCTCATAGTGGGGCAAATCTCCGCCCATTTAATTTGTAAAGAAAGAAAAAGGTAGCAAATGTAGTCAATTTCACAAAACATGTACAATATGGATTCTGTCCCGCACATGAAAAAATGAAGAAAAAAAATGTCCTTAATGCTTTAAAAGTAGTTTACGAGATGTTATCTGAAGAACGTATGGAATTAGGAATGTATGGAGTTTTGTACTTTTTAGAGAGAAAAAAAATGTCTATTTGTTTCGAGTTTTCTTTTTTACATATATAAAAGAATTTATACACAATTTCATATTGTTATTGGAGTGTTTAAGTTCTTTTTTCTTTATTTAGAAAACAAACATATCTGATCCTGAAGGGGTTGAAAAGATTGAAGATTCGCTGTCGCAAAAAAAAACCCAAAAGCGAACAAAATGTTGAAAACTCTACATGACTTTAAATACCTTAAAATGAATTATCCCCAAATTAATAATTTACTTTTTAAAAAATTATATATTTTTGTTATATAAAAATTCAATATAATTTACAAGTATATTAAGATAATATTGTTTACTTAAAAATCATGCAGACGTAAGAGTATCCAAAAATAAAGATACCCCTAGATATAAACATCTGTTGATAATTACTTAATAATAATAATTTTAAAAGACCGTGTATGAAAAGTAGCTACAAAAAGGGGGAGCATTCGCAAACTAATTTAATCAATGTAATTATTGGACTATTGCACATACAATCATCCCCATGAAAATTGTTACTAAATATTGTTTTACATTGAAATACATAATGCAATCAGTAATTAAGTATTACAGTGATCGCAACGACACGAGCGCTCGATAATTGTTATTAGAAATACAATAATTAGTGGATGAGTGCTCGAAGTCTCTTGTCGCGAGACCGCCCTTGAAAGCTTTCAATAAGGTTAAAAATGCCTCATATAAAATAAAACTGTAGTCTTAGAATATGATTTCCTTTTTTGTTTAATTTTATTTTTATGCCCTCAAATACATTAAAAACAATTTTAAGAAAATGAAGTCGCAATTTGCATTTGTCATCATAAAATTATATAGATACATTCAAAGGATAAATACATTAAAAAATAAAATGACAAAGTCATTTTGCATAAAAAGTATTCGGTGTAGGAATTTTCATTAAAAAAAACCCACTAAAATATCCCAATAATTATCAATAGGAGAGTTAGAATCATTGAAATTAAGTGAAAGTAGATCGTTAAGAAAGATAACGATTTCATTGCTCATAAACAAAGGGTACAAGGACTTTGAAGACCTTGAAACACAGGGGCCCCGCTATAATTTTGTTCCCATTAACCCTAAAGACGAACGGGAACAAGTTAAAGAATCGGGCTTTGTGCGCCATTGGAGTCAGTCCAATGGCGCACTTGTTTTAAAATTAAAGATGAAATAGCGACCCTTACTCCTTATGATACTAACATTGGAATTAAGATTCGAAGATAGGATCAGAATTCGAGCCTATGATCAGCCCTGTGTGAATGCAGTTAAGGGGGGAACCATAAGCGCCTTTGCACTGCGCGATGTTCAAGCTTTGCTGACCACTGCTTTGCTTTGATTGGGAATAATTATCCCGCAGGAATTGTCAACTTTATTTTTATTTAATTGTTTATTTTTGTTCCCACTGGTTTGAGGAGAGAGAGATTGATCGAGCGAGTACTCTTATACTTTCTTTTTCTTTTACTCGTCAGAACATAACAATCACATCTAATTGATATGGCCTTTTTATTGCCGAAATGATTACTTTGTATTCATCACAGTTTTGCGATATAGTTCCTTTGAATTTATTCTTAACTTTCGGGCCAAATATCTTTATCAAGAAATACGTTGATATTCTTTAACTATACATTTCTTAGATCAATGAAAACAATAAAAAAAAAAATATTTGAATATTACTAGAACTTAGTTGTCCTACTTCAGTAAATGAGTAAATAATATGTACAACACCATTAAGTAACATGTTCCAAAATATTGATAGCGAGCTGGGTCAACGTTTGATAAAATTTGCAGCAAAATTATATATTTTATTCTAAATATTGATCTGAAGTACATGAAATTTTCTATAATTCAATTTTGCAAACGTTTAATTGTTTCTTTACCTTTTTTGTCGTTTTAAGTGATTTTATAGAATTTAAGATTGTAACAAGTTGTGGTCCGATTTAAGGATTAGCCTAAAATACACTAGGATTTTGAAACAGTACCCATTTCCTTATATGCAAGAATTTCAAAAGAATTGTCGATTTGTGACGAGATTTTGGGTTCAAAACAACACACCAAGTCCTTATTCAATTGGAATCGTTGTAAAAACGTCTTTAGATGTTTGCAATAGATAAACGGGGTCATTCTAAGACTGTAAATACCAGCTGATTGCGTTGAGCAATAACACTATTTTCTAACTATTTACAAGTGGTACAGTATAACTGATTTTTTTTTTTTTTGCAAGAAACTGTGCAAGTCCATCAGTGGTAGTTGATTAAACAGCTGACTTTTAGCCATGCAAATGCTAAATGGACAGAACTTAAAAACCTTCTGTAGATGCAGGTATATTAATGCAACCAAAACAACTGAAAACCTATAATTTGGTTTACACCGTCTCGGTTGAATAAATTGAAAAAAAAAATTAAACAAATCTCATTTTACACTTTTAGCAGTGGCGTTGTAGCTTACACTAAGAAGCAAATTAAAGTAACATTTTAAAAATATTTTGCACCACCCCTCCCTCTTCCTAAATGCTGTACGTATCTCCATGAATCAAACTATGAAATTATAGAGAAAATTCTCCACAATGGTACATACGTTTTGACGGTCCTTCGCCGGCGTTTTGTTGCATACATGGTGAGCTAGGTCACTACTTTCATTTACTTCCACAGCGCTAGCACACCCAAGAGATCACCATCGTTTTTTGAATCCGTGTCCCATGAAGAAACATCGCCTCCCAATATAATATATATTTTTAAAAAAAATCGTCTTTCTTCAATAATTATCTTAGCTGCTCCACCGCCTTTTTTCGGGTATTTAGCCGGATGAAAAAAAGCTCTCCTCTTGAATTATAGAAATGTAAACAAATATTCCATATGCATGTTCGCCTATGTTAGAACATGGTGAATATTTAGTGTGCACGCATGTAGCGTGATGCTCTTAGAAACTTAAATCAGATCGCAATAGTTCTTTCGGGTTATAGAAATGTTCGTGTCACACTGGTAATTAGGGAAATCGCATATATTAGCTTTTTGCTAGATTTGGTATTGCTTGGACACCGGACCAACCAGTACCGTGCAATGATTTTTTTCGCTTGCCCCCCTGATAAGGCTCATACAAAGTTCTGTGTGCCACGCGACCCGTTAACTAATCAGCATTACCCGCCTTTTAGATGTTATCTCCGCCCAGTCAGCTAGCGAGGACCAATCAAAATCGAGCACGAGTATTTTAACACAGTGCTGCAGACTATCCGATGATATTTAAGGTTCTAGAGCACCACCGCGAGATAATAGGGGCATGTTTTTCCAAGTCTTGCTGAGATTTCTCCTTAAAAAGGTTTTCCCCTAGCTCTTCAAGAATGATCTAAACTCTATTCTATTTATTTTGTCTTTTTTATTCTCATCCCATAGATTAGGGAAAAAGTGTATTGAGAGTAAATGAAGCAGAAACCGCTAAACAAGATAATATGAATTATTCTGGACGAGCGAATAAAGTCAAGGATTTTGTCACCAATTATTTCTAAATTCTAGACAGAACTAGACTCCAGAACTTAGTTATGATACCAACCAACTATAGCCAAAGAATTTGTTTTCTTAAAGCTAATAGCACATTATGTTCGCATCAAAGTATTTAAGCAATTTTTTAAAAAGAAGTTTTTTATATCAATATTTTAACTGACCATCCTGAATAGTGTAATGATAATTGGAGAATAAAAAATATTTACAAACTACTTTTAATAGATCGTTTACTCTTCTTAAATAGTATGATTTAGGTAAAAAGGCTTTAGTTGCGTCCTTTTGAAGTTATTACATATTCAATCCTTCCCCAATTTTTTTTTATTGTATTGTGAATTGTGACATCTGTAAAATATAAATTGGTATAAATTAAGCCCGTTCTTTAAAAACCTTTCTTTTTTTCAAATAAAAAACCCAAGCAATTATTTTGAGAGAGAGAGAGAGAGAGAGAGAGAGAGAGAGAGAGAGAGAGAGAGAGAGAGAGAGAGAGAATCTTTGTTCATTGATTAATTTCAAAAGGTAATTTGTTGAATTATTCACTAAACCTGTTCCGTTAATACGAGACACACGTCCTTTACGTTGGTAGAACAAAAGGTAAGGTGTAAAAGTCCGAATCAATACCTGAATTATTACCTGTTAGCGTCGACAGAAATGTTCCCGCCAAGATGTTTCCTTCATCGTCTGCAAAATGGCTAAAACAGTAAAATGGGATATTGGAAAACCGACAAAAAGTATTCAATGAAAAGCTAATGATAATTCTAAAAAAAAGAAAAAAAAGAAATGACAAGTTTTATGACAGCATTATAGCTATATTACATGTAGATACTTGGAATGCATATGTAGAATTAGATACATATTACTGTTCTTCGCCTAACACTAAAAAGTTCTATGAAATCATGTCTTCAGTCGATTATATCACATTAAGAAAATTGTGTTTCTTTATTTCAAAAATTCATCATACTGTTCGTTCACCCCACTTACTTTCTTGAACTTTACAACTATATTGTATATATGTAAATATGTTTGTTCTTCTTATGTACCTCTTGTACCATTATATGGTGTTGAGTGAAATAAACTGAAACTGAAACTGAATGCATGCTATACTTTATTGCAATTTTAAGGAGGTTGGGTGGTCAGCGAGTCAACAATAAATAAACCAATAAAATATTCAATATTCAATAAACCATTGAATTGAATTGAATTGAGCAATCATAATCAGATTTACCTTTAATTTTTGATATATGATATTTCTTGCTATTAACTTATATTTAGTGAAGAGAAAACCAAATATATTTTAGTTTAAAAATTTTAGCATATTTATATATCTATAAACAGAGCTCTTCATAGTATGGAGGTTAATATTGTCTAAAAATGGTAACAACCACCCAGCCTTCTTAAGTACTGAATGTTAGTGTAGTTTCCTTAATTTGCGTGAGTACCAACATGTAATATACTATCCTCCTGTCATTTTGTATAACGTCGCAAGCGATGAGATTTTGTAATAATGACATATAGTGTAAGCGATTTGGGGGGGGGGGGTATATCTTGTAATTTTACACAAATATTATTTATAGCGTTCAATTCAGAGTCTTAAATACATGTATATGGAAATGACAGAGTCAGCATAATCATGAATCCAATTTCTTTTAAAATCAACGAACAATTACTTTTGATATGAAGTTAAGAAGACATGAAAGAGAAACACGTATTTTATTTTTTTTAATGTGTAATATAATTTCTAAGTAATATCCAACAATCACAAATGTTTAGATATGGAAGATTGCATTCTTTATTTATTCTTAACTTTTGATTTTCAGCGAAAAATAAAAACATCTTAAAGCTTGTACATTTTTTACAGATAAAAAATGCTTTAAAAAATTATGAGACCACCGAAATATATAATTCATCAATGTTATCAATTGGCTCGCATTCTCATACATATTCACTGATACCATATCACTACCTCTCTCCATCAGCTAATTTTATATTTTGCCACTTTCATGATGAAAAAGCAAACCCATTCATATTTCATTCTATATATCGTCTTCATGTATTAATGATGAAATTAATTACATATTTTATCATATATGCATGTAAACATTTTAATTAAACGTTGATTCGACAGGTTGTTTTTTTTAAATGTCTACATCTTTGTTCACTTTACTTATGTACATGTATATATGTTAAACCTAAGAATCGAATGGTTCTTGGTAATAAACAATACAAGTTAAAATCTTATCTAAACCCAAACTTATAATCAAGTATTTAAAACTACAAGAATATAAAGGCATATACTAGTATTTGTTTGAAAATTGAAATTACAGAAATGATAATTCTTAATGATTTAATAAACCCTAAACAGACAAAGTAAAGTTAAAAAAATAAGAAAAAATTCAAATTAAAGAAACATTTTTCAAAATGAGAGAGAGAGAGAGAGAGAGAGAGAGAGAG